>NW_017257294.1:2460968-2500525 GCF_001594055.1 Mycetomoellerius zeteki
CTGTTTTTATTGCGGCGCATTCTATCCAATAATCACCCGTTTCTTTACATCTCTTCACATTGTGCAGCGTTACTCGATAATTTCAATTAAATGCGCAGAGAAGGAATTTTAACTCGGAAATGTTGATCTCAAAAGCGACCTTTCCTCACGAAATACTAATCACAAAGGCACCATTTTTCCGTATTCCGCAAATCTTCCGAATAGAGACGAGAGGGATGATATAAAAAACTGCGTTTTCGCATCGTCGAATTGTTCTCGTCCCCTGCAAATCTCGAAAGCTCGCGGGGTCACTCCGGATTTCCGTCCGACGTGGGGATCAGCCACGGGAGCGAGGGGGATCGCAACGTGTCAATCTTGCTTCTTCTTCTTCGTTCAAAGGCTTCCGAGATCCCTGTGAGCTCGATAGGGTGACGGTACAATTTCGAACATATTCAATTCTGAACGAAATAAAATTTAAATCTAATCTTTTAAATTCAAGTTTGTTTTTTCTTGTTTGATACCCTTCGCACAATGAGAAGATTACCAAACGTAGACCTCGAAAATTCAGATTTTACTTTGTTCAGAATTGTAACATGTTCGAAATTGTATTACTTTATCCTAGAGTTATCACAAATTCCTCAGCCTTAAATTTCATAACATTCCTCGACTTCCAAACAAAATTTTATGATTTTCCCTGATGTTTTTAATAATACTTTGAAATTTTCTATATTTTTGTCCCGATTTAAAAACCGTCAAATATTTTGTTAAAAGAACAATTTAACATAGCAATGTAAATTACTATTAATGTTGCTGCTTGCATTTAATCGTTAAGTTAATAATATTTCAAAACTGCATAGGGAGGGTGTGATGCAGGCATTAAACTTTTTTAAAGCGAAGAATTTTAATTTTCCAGAAAATTTTGCAAAAATTCCTGACTTTTCCCCCCGATTTCCCTGAGCGTTTTCAATTTCCTCGAGAGATTTCCTTGATTTCTAGTCTTATAGTCCTTGTAATAATCCTGCTCCAAGCACGGTGTCGATCTTGCGAGTGACAGATCTCGCGGAGATTTGGCGTGACGTGCGCAGCTGCGTGATCGGCATCCGGTCGGCGCCGGGACGAGGAGAGCGAAGCTACGCGGAGTATCGACTAGCGGCCGGAGGTGGCTGCTGCGGCGGTGGCGACACGTCGACGTTCCAGTTAACGTGAATTTCACGAGGAAGCATGCGACGGGTTCGCGACGCACGTGAGAAGCTGAGGAGAGGAAAGCTGCCGAGTGGACTTGACACCACCGCACCCCTCTTTTCATCTTTCTCACTTTTTCTTCATTTTTCTCTTTTCTTTCTCTCTCCTCCCCTCTCTCTTTCTCTCTCTCGCGAGCGAACGAGCGAGCGAGCGACTGCTGGCGAGCGATGACAGCCAAAAGTGCAAACAAACAAGCAAGCAACCGACCAAACAAGCGAGCAGCACGTACGGCGTGCGTCGTCTCGACTCCGCGTGGAGCGAGTGGGAAGAGCGAGCGAGAGAGAGAGAGAGAGAGAGAGAACAACTAGCGGCGATCTCACCTGAGATCTTACTCCAATCTTCGACGTCGCGAGAATGAATCCCCAACGTGTTTACAATCGCGACAATAGGATGACACAATTCGTGATCGGGAGATTTAGTCTCTAAATTCTTTGGAGTGGAATCTCGCTCTAAAGAGTGAAAATTGAATTTCAAAAGAACTTTTCTCTTCAGGACCCCTATCGTGGAACGAGTTCTCGGAACAGATTCTCATCGGAATTATTCCTCTTTCCCCAGAAAACACAATAGAAATCAAGGGAACAATTGAATAATTTTGATCGCAATTCATTCCGAATAATTTCACAATACGTGACCAGAGTGAGATTAAAATCGGTAACTTTGAAATTCTGAGTCTCGTCGTGAGGCTCGGAACGACTCGAGGACCCCATTGCGCTCTCTCCCCCGACTTCATCCCTCTCGACAACCCTGGAAGTCACGGCATACCGGGCACACACACGCACGACGTGCTCGCTCCATGATTACATTAGAACGAACCGACAGCCAAGATTGTTTCCGAGAATACTGCGAGAATACTCCGAGAACGAAAGCGATAGTGACGAGGGAGATAAACGGAGAATAGGGGGAGAATACTTGGCGCGAACGTTTTTGAATGCGCGAGGTGCTCCGACAGGTCGCTCCTCGTCGTCGACGTCGTCATCGTCGACGACCCTCGGTGTCCGTTGCAATTCGTAGAGATTAAAACGTGGATTCCGCGTATCGGGAGGAGGGGGGGAGGGGGCACGCCGGTGTTTAATTGTTCGAGCGACCGACGAGGTCTCATCACCGCCGACGAAGACGACGACGCTGCGCGACGTTGAGTCGAAGGGACGCGAGCGAGAGCGAGAGAGCGCGCGCGCGCGCGCGCTTTCCCTCTCTCTCACTCTCTCTCTCTCTCTCTCTCGTGATAAATATCTAGGCGCTCGCTCGCTCTCTTTCTCCGGCCAGGGTGTTAACGGCGGGCACTCACCATCTTTCGACGGATTCGGACGCGCTGGAGGATCCGCTGGCGGCTGTCCCGGCGGCTCGATGGTACCCTGGCCTCGCGCGACAGTCACCTGGACGCCCAGGGACTGCCAAGGGACCGTAGCACCGACCACTTCAGCAGCACTTCCAGCCTCCGGCGGAGAAGCTGCCTTCCCGTCTCGCAGTAAACCTCCAAACACTACGGGGCAGGCAGCTCTTACAAGATGGCGGCCGGTGGCGCAGCGCCGCGTACTCCGAATCCGCGGAACCTCGTAGAGACTTGCGCGCGCACCTTATCGAGAGTGGGTAAAGCCAATCGCGTCGTCGCGTTTCCGTCGGGTGCACACGAGGCTCAACTAGGCTGCGTCGACGTCCCCGCGCATTCGAAATCTGGAAACACTGAACACTTTCGATATTTGGATACGTCCGAAAAAGATTTCGACTAAACTATAAGCTTGAATCCCATCAATGTAGATTAACTTTAATTTCGGTTCAACTTCCTCTTCATCTTTTTCTGGTTCTCAAAATTAGAGGATGAAGAATAAGTTAAAACGAGATTAAAGAGTAGTTAATCTAGTTGGTGGAAACGGATATTAATCGGCGATTAATTGAACTTTGAGCTCTGCGCACATATGAATGTTTATAAATTATTTTTTTATTTGTAATTTGTACATTACGTTTAATCTCTATTCTTGATTTTCTTATTTCTAATATTTAATATTTATTCTTGTTCCTGATATCTTTTATATTCTGCAGTGCCTCTGTTATTGTTCAGTGCAGATCTTTATCCATTTCTACTGAATGTAAATTAATATTAATCCCAGTTTAACTTATTTTTTATTTTTTCCTGTAGTTTTCAAAATTAAAAAAAATATAAGGAGTCATCTAAATGATGATGAAAGTTAAGCTATGTTGGCAGAAACAAATATTTGAAAATTGTAGAGAGTTCTATCTACAATTCATTGTTCCTGATTTAATTTCTTTTCCATATTAAACAATAAAAAATAGTATTTTTATCTATTTTCATAAATTATTAAATTAAAAAATCACTTGATAAGTTAATTACTGATTAAGTTAATCAGAGTTTAGTTGAAGTGGAGAGCACACAGTCAAAAATAATTTCGATTACCTTAATTCTACATAACTTTTGATCCTTCTAATCCTTTTTGTCGTATGTCAAACAACAAAATATTAATAATTCTATTCGAGTTAATAAATGCACATTTTTTTAGTTTACTAGAAAACTACAAAATTTAGAAAAGCACGTTCTTTTAAAATAAAATAAATAAATAAGATGCAGTTAATTATCGATTCATCCTCCTCTCGGTTTTTTGAAAATCTTGTTTGCTCATTCATGTCTTTTTTACGACGCGTTTTGAAGTTGAGCTTTACATGCGACTCCACTGTAAGTTTTCTGTAATAATAACAAAGATAACGGAACACAAAGGAGGAGCAAATTGGACGAATGACAAAATATACAGGCATCATATTATTTTTAGGTTTTAGATATTGTTTACATTTAAATCCAAATACGTTAAATCCAAATTCATTCCCAGCAAACGAGAATTTATTAAGAAATATTGAAAATTATTCATTGAAATGATGTCGAATCAATCCCTACAGCACAAAAGTTGCAGCAACAATGCTGCAACATTGCAGCAATATTGCACGTTGCAGCAATATTGCAGCGTTATTGCAATGATACTGCTGCACTGTATTCTGTGCTGTATGGGAAGTTTTTGAATTTTTTAATTCTTTTCTATCCGTAATCCGCTTAAATCAATAATTATGGATTAGTTATTTACTTTCTGTATCTCACCCAATATGCATATAAATGTAGCGTACAACTGGTTGAATCCGTAATTACGTATTGGTAATTTACTTTTGGTATCTTACTCAATATTCAACGCGATGAACGTGCGACTTAGGTGCGCTTGCACCAATGTTACTTTGATTTTAAGCGAGACTTAAAACTCTTTCTGCCTCGTTCTAAAGCTGAAAAGAGATAGGGACAAAGAGTTTTAAGTCTCGCTTAAAATTAAAGTAACGTTGGTGCAACCCAGTCTAATTCGTTTGAATTTAACGTGTAGTATTGAAGAATTGTCTAACATGAGAGTCTCTGCTAGTCTAGATTTCGACAAGTGATATCGTTGAAAAACACGCACCGAGGTGATATACATAAGTTGCTTCCTAAATAAAAACTTCGGTGTGATTTACAGAGTGTGTATTGCGGATCTAGGCGACAAGGTGCTAATTTCTAGACAATAATTTCTAGATCCTGGCCACGATAGTGCAGATTATATCCGGGAGTCATCCCGTTGCTGTAACTACTTAATGTAATCATGCGACAGAGTCCTCGAAATCATCACAAAATTCATATGAAATCTCTATGTATAATCCGATAATTACATATGCAACCATGAGAAATTATTGTATAATATTAAATAAAATCGTATATTTTACCAAATTATTTCATACGTAGTGAAAAAAATTATTTGTAATCAGATGAAATCATATGAAGTCATCTATGGGACAATATTTCAGCTAATGGTTACCCCCTCGTGTGAATCCGTAATCTTGTACACTCTGTGTACAGCACTAGGACTCGTTCGGAAAGAAACGATTCATATATCTGTGATCTGGCCGGAATCGCCGTCACCTCGATGACGAGTATATCAAATTAGAAGAATATATCTGTGATCACCTTGGTGCATGCTTTCCAATGATAAATCACTTTCTGGGATCGCAGACTAGCGTTTCATTTCTGAATCTATATAAATCCATTAGAGTTCACATTATTATATTTATAGAAACATAGAAACATTATAGAAACACATAGGAACAGATAAACAGATTATAGAAACATAGAAACATATAAAAATTCAGTGTATTGTCTTTACAAAATTTAATCCTTTTTTCGTGGATTACGCCGATTCAAAAATTTGATTCATACAGATTTATCCAATCCAATCCGTTCTCGTTTGCTGGATTGATACATAGATCTTTTCGTTTGAATAATTTGAGAAGATATCAAATTGAACGAATTGATCATGTTGAATGCGTTCAACGGAGTTGCTCCGGAGTCGCGTTCGCGATTAACGAGATTTATATGGATCTATCAAGGACTTACCGATAATCTGCGACCCGGCGATCCCGCGGCGACATTCGTTGGCGACGTCGCGCGGTTGATGGAAATTTGAGTAAAATCGAACAGGAAAAATACGAAAAACGATGAACGAGAAAAACCGAGGACGAAAACAGAACTGGAACTGAAACCGAACTGAACGCGAGCGCATCACTCGCCAGGGGAAGACGAGGGGGTTAGGAGGGGAGGGGAAGAGGCACCGCGACTTCCGGTCGATGCGACCGCGTCACGTCGCGTCGTCGATGAGACGCGGTGTGGAATTCGTAAAACAATTTGATGAAGAAATTATCTTTAGAATAATTTGACGAAGAAATTATTTTTCACGATGGACTGATTGAACGCGCCGATCGTCGCCAGGACGCCGATTAAACGGCCGTGCGATGCGCGACACCATTTTGACTAGCGTTGCAGAAGTGAGCTGACTGGCGCGAGATTGCCGTTCAAGTGTTTCCGGCGAACGGAAACAAAAGAGCGGAGGCGAATAGTAAACCGAACGTATCCCGAGAAAGAACGAATCAATCAATCGAGGAAACAATGACTACATTTACACGACACCCTTATGGCTTCTGCACACTGGACGCGGAAACGCTTGCCACGCGGCAAAATGCGACGCGATAACCAATGAACATGTTAGGAGCTGTAAGCTTATTGGCTACCGCGTCGTATTTTGCCGCGCGGTAAACGCCATCACACGTACAAAAATTTTAATCGGAATCGTAAGGTCGCAAACAAATCGACCAATCACAATCAAAATTAAGATCTCGCGCTTTTAAACGCTCGACTGTGATTGGCCAATTTACTTACGGCCTTACAATTCCGACTAAAATTTTTGTACGTGTGATAGCCTTAAGCATTTCCGCGTCCAGTGTGCAGAAGCCATAAGTCAGGTGTTTCACTGAATACCCTTTTTTATTTAGAACTGCTTCAGAGTCACGACAGTGACATCTTTCGTTGACTCTACGAGGTTTGAGACGATTAATGTCACATCGGTAACTTCGAGATAAAAAAATATTTTTCTTCTCGGATCTTTAAAAAATTGAATTTAAAGATATTTTGAAATTTTTTATAATTTTGAATTTTATTAGTTTTTTTAATCTTTAAGACATTATTTCTTTAATTTTAAGCGTAAAATGTAGAAAAATATAATTTGCTATATTTTTTGTATTTTTTTTAATGTTTAGGAGACGTTTAAATATTTCCGTCGCTTCAATACCGAATAAGTATTTCAAATATATAAAATTATGTTGTTAACAAAATTATCATAAAAAATTGAAATATTCATTCGAATATATCAGTTATTAGTATCGACGTAATATATAAAATAAGAAGTAATTAATTACCTACATTTTACATGATATTTCTAAATATATCAATATGTCATTATCGTAAGATATATTGAGAGATCACACGAAATATTTACAAATAAAATATACAGATATTATACTATTTTCAGGTTTTAGATATCATTCACATTCAAATCAAAACACGTTGCAGTTGATGGCACGTAGACATACGGTCTTGTCTCTTCATTTGAATAGTCCGGGATTCTCTGTGAGATATCAAAATTCGGAAAATTCGAAATAAAAAAAAATGCTATGAAAATATTTTATAATAATACAATTATATATATTTTATAAATCGCATTGTCAATCGAACAATTTAACGTTTAACAATAAAGTAGTACAGACCAACAGAAGTTTTCTAAAGGCTACACTAACCCATAAAACAACATGAAGATTAATAATTAGTTTTATGTTGACTACAAGTATTCATAAAAAAATATAATTTAATGTCATATTTAGTGTCCTCTTATAGATTACATGCAGAAAGTTATCTAACGTAAAAAAAAAAATGTACACGAACTGCTACACGACTTACGTATCTTTTATGCATAGCCAAGCAAAAGGTGCAAACTTGTGGTCTTGTCGAACAAACGCCGCTACTTTCTAAAAGACGCGTGCAAGGTTGATCCATGGCACCCGCAATGAGTATGGCGTCCAAATGGCTAATGTAACTGCTGGCCAATCTTAAGGTCTCTATTTTCGACAGCTTGCGGTCAGCCGGCTCGGTTGGGATCAAAGTTCTCAGGGCGCTGAAAGCCGTGTTCACGCTGCACAACGAAGATCGCGTACCTTCAGAGAAGATCTCATCCAGTGTCACTCGCATCCTAAATCGCTCTATTAATATCAAGTCTATCTCGATCATTATAGACACGTTTAGTAATTAGAAGAAGCGTCCAAAGATAAACGGTTCATCGAAAGAAATTTCGCACGTGAACAAAAACCGCGCGCTTATCTTCCGAATCCTTCATCTTCCTCGCGCAACAAGAAATAAATGTTTTGATAATTCACTCGTTTTTTATATCGTTCTCGTTATTATATGCGCAAAATGCTTTTTCACCTAAGAGTGCGATCTCTCTCTCGAGCGTTCGCTTGGTATCGCTGTTTGGTCGACTCTTCCCTCCTGCGTGCTGCCATGCCGTGAACGCGATTACAGAAACGTTTTCGCTGACCGTTCACAACGACGCTATCTTCATCAATGAGGCGACCGGTACAGCCTCTTTCCGTTCCTCCTCGAATATGAAAATTTCCTCATCTCTCTGGTGTCACGGATACTTAACGTCTCCCCCCGCCCACCCGTTTCTTTCCCCTTGCTCCTTCTTTCTCTCAGATATCCGACACGCACGTGAGCAGCACATGTGTGCGATCAGGGACGGATAAAGATCCTCTCTCGCACTCTTTTTCGTCCTTTTTTCTTTCTCTTCCTTTCCCGGTTTCTACCGTAACGTGCTAAAATTACGGTGAAGAAAATAAAGAACTGAATAATAAATTTTTATACACACAATTATAGAACAAAATAATAAATTATATAAATTACATTTATAAAAAAATATATATATATAATATAATATATCTCAGAAGATAATTGTTCACATTGAAAATCGAGAACGTCAAAATGTAAATGTCGAAGTTATGGTAGGATCTTTGTTTCACATTTGATCGCCTCTCATGCGTTGGAATTAAATTTACAATGAAATACATACATAACAGAATGAATCCATACAACACGCACTCAAAACTTCGTCCCTGTCTCCCACACTACTATACGCTGAGTGATGCATTCCGAGTGTAAAGTGGACGACGGCTGCGTTTCGCATTAAGCTCAATAAAAACGTGGATGACCATAGTAACCAGATGATAGAGAAGGATAAATTCCATCTGGAAAACTAATTAGCATTCTGTTACAACGTGCTTCCATCTGCCTGCAATTTCCCGATTTATCTTGTTTTATACAATTACGCTGCTCAAACAGATGCTAAATTTATATTTTGTCGTTTGTTGATCGAACTTCAGGGCTGGGCGATAACATAATTAATAACGTATAATTATTTGAGGCGCGAGAATAATTAAAGAAGAAGCTTCGTATGAAATGTTTACTCAATTAAATAACTTGGTTACATCGAATCAGTTACACAGCATAAAATTTACATGTTTCTCAAATGGTCATCGACTCATAAGATTATACTTGAACGTTCGATATTGTCGAAGAAACATCACGCAGAATCAGCTAATATAAGACAGAATTAATTAAGTTTTGGATTTAATCATTATCATTGACCGCACGCTATGTTACCGAAGGCCCGCGGTATAAAGGAATATCTTAAAGAATATATATATAGAAATAATATATATATATAGAAAATATGCACAAAAGTGTCTGATATATTAATAAAATAATAATGGAACTTAGATTATACATTTTACACGATTATATGAGCGATCAAACAGATCGATGTGGAAGGTTCGTCGAATGGCGACTATAAAATGCTCGAAATGATTCTGTGTCATAGTAGGTTTACACATGTAAACGCAGATAGTCACATTTCATTCTACTTATACACATGTGTAAAAAAGGTGAATAAACAAAATAAAAGTCTGGTGTGTAAAAACGATGAGCAAACAAAAAGTTTGGTGTGTAAAAAAGATGAATAAACAAAGTGTTCCACTCGCTTCAACACCGTTCGACCTTTACCTTTTTTCCTCGCTTTTACTTGCACTTATTATTTGTAGAAATAAATCTTGTAAAATATATATATTATTATATATGTGTTCAAAATATAATCTATATATATTAAACACATTTTACAATATATAATCTATATATATTATATATTTATGTAACACATAATCTATATACATTATACATAATATAATATATTTAATATCCAATAATTATATATAAATTTAATATATAGAATCTTATATATATTTTATGTACCTATATGTCTTTAAAAATATATGTACATACATATATGGAAGAATAAAGAACGCGGTGTAATTTTACCTCATACAAACACTTTGGCATATGTACCACTTAAAATCAGATTAAAAAGGAAAAAAGCAAGGCCAATTGCGAGCGGTGACATTGACAGCGTAGAGGAGCAATTAATGATATAATATCTAGAGAACTTGAAAATAGCTTATATATCAAGGACATCTGTCGTATTTGTATAAATCTCTCTAAGTATATGCCAGCACCGATGATATAGCGCTGGGGCTAAAATATCTTGTACTATTTACACTAGCGAAACAATTACAATTACAATATTCGTCGCGTATATATATGTATATATATATATATATATGTATAATATTCCTTTGTTTACATCGATCTGAAAGACCATAAAAATAATTTCTTAGATGATAGATTACAGATATCCCAATTTTTCAGAAATCGTCGATGCACCGAAGGAACGCTCAAATGTATATATGTATGTACACATATGTATATATACAATATACATACGTATATATAGATACGTTTAATATACGCGAATATACATATGTATATATCGCGCCTAAACGATCAAGGCTATATATATATATATATATTATATATACATATATATATAAATAAAAATGTGCTTATTGACGCGATCCACGTGCGGCTTCTTCCAGTGCGCGAACTTTAAGCTCGCGCTCACGCTGTTGTCTAAAAAATACCCTTCGTTAGTCCGGGTACTAGTGCTGCCTTAAGTCATAACATTATGTAACAAGTTAGGCAAGCTGTGATAGTGATTTCAAGGGACGAACCTTATATATTCCTCGTGATGAGCCATGATAGAATGCGGAGGGAATCGGTCACGCTCCATCATGAGATGCCGTTGTAATTGTTCGTGATGCGCTGCCATATCCGCGTAGGGTCTTCCTAGGAGTTCCGCCGGATGAAGCGCTAAGGCAGGATCGCGTGGCATTAAACCGGGACGAGGGTAATTAGCGCCGGCCGCAGCTGTGGACGAATATCATCATGTGTTATTAAAAAAAAAGAAAATGAATTCAAAAGAATATTACTAATTCGTATTATTTAATTGTCGCTCGTACGATATCCATTTTGAAAGAGTACTCGTGCTTAGCGAAAGCGTATTCTCGTAATTTGTAAAGATAGAGAAAACCGCGCGCAAAATTTAACAATAAACCCTTAAGCTACGTTCCCAAAGTGTTACTAGTCATCTTCAGGCACACGCACATGCACACTCGCGCCTATTCCTCGACAACACTCACTCGCACTTGCACCTGCGACGGTGATAAGCGACTAGCCAGAGATCAGAGTCGAGCAACTGGAAAATCGCAGGCGTGCTGACGATTAACGGTACGGGAAAAAAAGGATCGTTTTGACCTAGACCTAGGCAAGTATAGGTAACGTAGGACGATCAATGAGAAACACACGGGCTGCCGAACGACGAGGAATAAGCAAGAGCGGCGTTTTCTTAAAGGAGAAGCTCTTCAGGAAGCTTTAGAAGAAACATCCTGGTTGTGTTAGGACCTACCCGGCAGAGGAAATCCAGCCGCAGCCGCAGCGGCTTCCTGCTGTTGCTGAGCCTGTTGCTGGGCCTGTTGCTGTCCCGGATGTAAGTGCAAGTGCGTATGCGCATGCGTATGCGCGTGAGTGTGAGCATGATATTCGGGCGAGATGCCAGCCATTTGCAATCGGACCATCGGGTCAGCGGCCAGAGCCAGCCTTTCTTCCAGCTGGCCGTGGTGATGAGCCGCCACGGGATGGCCAGCCGCTCCACCCGCTGGCCCCCCGCCGGCTGCAGTCGGAATCCCTAAACGCGACAGCGCTTCGATCACATAACTCGAAGATCACAGATACGATTCTCATGCCCGATTTCTTCATCTCCAGCTAACTCGGATAAAATTATCTGAGAGAGGAAGGAACCACTCCTTTCAAATGTATACCGCTAATTGTAATATAGAGAGCCAAGGTTAGCTATTATGTGTTAACAGAGTTAACTGGCGCTGAAGAAATCGGCCATTTATTTTTAACAATTAGTCTACCTACGTCGCATCCCTCAAAGCTCTTGGCGCTCTTGATCTAATTATTCTTTTTCCCCGACCTACCCGATTTTTCTATTATATCAGCCTTTAGGCTATATTCTTAAGTCAATTCGAATTTTGAAAAGTACAAGTGATACGGTCGAACGAATATTAAATCGACGAGTCTCTATCTCTACTGCCGAGATATCAAGTATTAGCTTTGTCAACAATTACCTAGCCGTTCGAGTCGTTCTCTCTCGAGTTGACTCGGACCCGGTGGAGCTCCGTAGAGGCCAAATTGGTGTAAGGCTTGAGGCGGTCCAGAAGGACCTGGTGCCAGACCGGCGGCAGCGTATCGACGATGTATCTCCAGCCAGTGGGGATCGACAGGCGGTGCTGGCATCGGTCTGGGTGTGCCCTTGAACAGTTCTTCCTTCAATCGATCGTTTAACTCTCTCTCGCGTAGTTCACGTATCTCGCGTTCTCTCTTCTCACGCTCCAGATGCTCCAATTCTAACCGCTGCGCCGCAGCTTCACGCCCGTAAATATAGTGCAGCATCGGGTCGGGTGGGGCCGGATGTCTGGCGGGTGAGAAGGCAGCGTGCGGCCTAGCGTATTCGGATAGTTGTCTGAGCGCTGGGGTATCTGCATAGGAACCAGGACGAGCGGCATAACGGTCGTAAGGTGAGACGACAGGTTCGAGGGGACCACGGCTAGGCGGTTTACACACCTCGGGCTGCTTTTCGGGCGTCGTCATCTTTCGGGCCTGTTGTGCCGCAGCGGCGGCGCGATCGCGCTCCTCTCGCTCCCGCTCCGCTTGCTTTCGCGAGCGCTCCTCGCGTTTCCGCGCAAGTTTCGAATCTGGTACAGGCTTGAACATAAGGTCGGTGCGCGTACACGAGTTATTTTCACCGCGATTCCAATGCCTCAGGAAAATCGCTGATTGCGATCGGTGACACTCGGAATCCTCGATACGCGGCTCCGGCGATGGTCCACGTGGACTAATGGACTCCTCTGGTTCTGGATCCAAGTCTTGCTCGATCTTTGGCTCTTGAACAACCTGTGGTTGCTGCGATTGTGGTGGACGATGATGATGGTGCGCGGAACTGGATGACGTCATGCACGTAGCTGAGACGAGCGACGATTTGCGTTGACTACTGTGTGAGCTATGCGACGAAGAATGGCTGTGAGAGCTGTGAGAGGAGATAGTCAGCAGCTTGTCGTGGTGTAAATTGGTTGGCTGCTGATGCATACTGGATGCATGGTGATGACTCGCAATCAGGTTCTCGCCTTCCTCTCTGCTCGCGACGCTCGAGCTAGTGCTAGCATGATGCGCTGCCATCATGGTGCTGCTTTCTTGGCTACGCTGCGGCGAGGGTGGTGGAATGGCATGAGGTACCGGGCCGTAAGGATATGGCGTGAAGGATGGGTATCCTCCTACTGGCGCGTATCCTGGATAGGCGTGAGGATGATACGGATGCATGGCGGTGAATAGCGAATGATGCATCAGCGGATGATGCGGATGGAAGGGATGTGCCATGTGTGGGCTCGGTTGCTGCGCGGGATGCATCACTGGTTGTGGGATTGAACTGGGCGGTGGTGGTAGACTCGGCGTTGGTGTTGGCGTAGCCGTCGGCGATGCCGCGACCGGCTGTATCGATGGTACCGTCTGACTTGTCGGCGGTATAGAGTGTTTGCTTGGCGTCGGTGGTTTGCTTGTGCCGTCCGGATCTTTTTTGATGTTGTCCAGGCTCGGACCAGGGAAAGAAGAGGATCTGGTTCCGGTGGTATAATCTCCTGCTTGATCTTCAAATTCTGTGGCTCCATCGGTGGCGTTCCGGCCAGATTATAGATACCTACGGGCTTTTCCATTGGCAACATTCCGCTGGGCTGTATTGGTTGGAATAAACTACTGGGCTCCGATCGTTCCGGTTCGTTATTCTCGCTCGTCCGTTCCGGAATGCGTTCTGGCACCATGCGAGAGTCGGGAACTCTGCTATCTCGAGTCCGTTCGTTTACCGACAGTCTCTCGTCTGCCATCCTCTCGGCGTTTCTACTATCGGACGACATCACTGTTAAGCCAAGCGGCTGTGATGGTGGACTCGGCATTGACGACATCTGGCCGATTGGGCCACCGATACCGGCCGATACACTCTGTGAAATGTTAAGGTTCAACGGCGGTGGTCCCGTCATGTTCTGTGGCAACGTTTGCGCGGAACTTTGTAAACTCTCGGTCACATGACTACGAAGATTCGTTGGTCCCATATTCTGCGCGCTGGGTGGAACGTTGTTTGGCGCTATCTGCGGTGGTATGCTCTGCGATAGGTTCTGTGGCACGTTCTGCACCGGTAACGGCGGCGGTGGTTGTACATATTGCATACTTAGACTTGTCGGCAGCACACCAACGCCAGCACCACTTTGTTGTTGACTGGGCGATATCACTGGGATTTGTGAGTTTGGCATAGTTGCCTGTGAGCCTACGCTCGTTATAATACCAGGTATAGTTTGCGATAAATTACGAGCCGTAGCCGCCGAACTCGCATCGCTGGATCCAGTTCCGACTTGCGCAGACGTGCTCAGATTCAGCTGAGTCGGTTCGGGTTCCTTACCTATTTCTTCGTTGGACATCGTTGGCGACATCGTCGACTCGATCGGTTCCAACTTCAACGGTTGATTCATGGCTAACGGCACGTCTTCTGTTTGATCCATCATTTTGCTTTGATCTACTGGTTCTTGATCAAGCAAGCCAGATGGCTTCTTCTCCAAACTATGTATCACTGGTACCGATATCGGCAGGCTCTGTATCACGGCTGGCACCGGGGTTGACGCCGGTGTCGGCTCGGATGGCTCCTCGGGCGTCGTAACGGCCGGACTACTCACGGGCTCTTCCGTACTTGCTACACCGGCGGCCGTTGGTGGCGTCGGTTGATTCTCGTTTGCGTCACCCTCCGTTTCCCTCTCCGGCTCATCCATCAGGGAGTTGCTGTCGGTAGTGAGAGATTCGGACGGACTGTCGGGCCGTTCGCCGCCGCCGCGTTTTCGCTTTTGTGCGTCTTTATCCTCGTCGTTGCAGGCGTCGTCTACCTGACCTGAGCGTTTTTGACCCTTTTTGGGCGTATCAGTTTTGCCAGACGATTTCTTTTTACTCTTATCGGGCGTTTGTTGTTGCTGCTGCTTTTCCTGATCGGGCGTATCTGTGCCACCAGTTCGTCGCGGTCTCGCTGGTCTCGGTGTCTCCTTTGCTTTGTTCCGCGTGCGCATCCTACCAGGACTCTCAGGCGATTCCGCGGGCACCGGGCGGAACAGATAAGGCGGCGCGGGTGGGAGTTCCCCGGTTTTCTTTAGATGTGATCGACATTCTGCACAGAGTAACAATCGATCCTTGCCGGCTACCTGATAGTCCTTCGAGTTGGTGGAGAAGCAGTGCTGGCACGAATGTGCCGTGCCGTTCGTGTTGGTATCACGCGAATCACTGTCTTCCTCCGAATTATCGTCCTCGGTCACAGAACTGATCTCACCACCGGGATTGTGACTGGCCGGAGTGCCGACTGGCACAGTCTCAGCCTCAGACACAGCCTCCTTCGCACTAATGTTGGCCGTTGGCTGTGCGTCCTTTGTTGGCGTAGGTACTTCCTCTTTAGGCGTGCCGGCGCGTGAATTGCGTGTATTGCGGATTCGCCGCAAAGAGCTTTGCCTACGCCGCCGATGTGGCCGATTGTTATTTGCGCCCGGTGTTTTCTTCCATAAGTAATAGAATTCGACGAGCTCCGGCTGTGCAAAAACAAATTAGTGACATATGGTACAATAGTAGACACTTCTTTGTGTCAAAATTAGTAACACACAGTATAATAGTAGATATTTCTTTATGTCGTAAATCGTAAAACTTTCTCTCAGCATGACAAATCTATTGAATTCAAAAGATTTTTCCTTATTTGTAACTAAATAAAAAAAACAAAAGTTGCTTATATGAAGTAATGTTTATTAATTAGAATAATCTTGCTGCTTTTTAATATTAAAAATTTTAATATAAAAAAAATTGTATTTGTCAATTTTATTTCAAGTACACGGAGAGAATTTTTTCTTAGAATTTACCTTGAAAATATGACAGTCGTGGGATAACATGGTATTTTGAAGAATTTTAATGTAAACCTCTCTCGTTCCTTAATAAAACAATAAAGTATAAAATAAGTTTGATCAATTTTACTAAAGTGCATGATAAAAATCTTTAAAATATATTGTATTGTACCACAACTACCATATTTTCAGGGTAAATTTTAAAAGAAAATTCTCTCTGTGTAGGAATTGCAAACTTTTAGAACAAGAATCTTTGTAATAACTTATATAATACATTCAGTTATATGTAGAGATTATACTGAAAGTTTTTGTAAAAGTATGTAAATAAATGATTCATAAACATATTTCCATTTTATCGTTTCTTACAGCTACTATAATCTTTGTACTTTTGTATTCAATAAAATCACGTAGCCGGATTATTATTCTCTATAACAGCGAGATCTTTCACACTGCAGCTTAAATTACTACACGTTTTTAACTAACTCATGCATAAAAGTAATGAGTCATTCGTCTTACAATCTCGACTAAGTATTGCGCGATATTTTTTTGTTTACAATCAAAGATAAAATATGTGGATTGACTTTCAAAACATTCAGAGGCGATCTGGACATATAAAAAAATGATGTCTAAGATAGTTCCAAGATACACTTCCAGTACTGAAAATCTATAGTATACGTAACGTGAACCATAGATTGACTAGCAATGTATATCGGAATATGGTCTTACAATAGAAGTCGTAGGGTCTTAAGTCGTAGAAAATTGACCATCATAGTCAATTATTCTTCTCATATTCGACTGTGATTGATTAATTTTTTACAACTTAAGACTCTACGACCGCTACGATTTCTATTGTAGACTCCACATTAGGTATCTTTAAAACAGTAGATGAATGTTCCAATAATTGATTCCGCCGAATGTAAAAGTGTATAGATTATATGTGCATAGCCGTTTAGGACACATGTGTGTGTTTATATGGACTTTTTTACTTCAAATAAACCAAAGAATCGCTCTGTTAAGTATGGCAACATACTTAACTAACACCCTGTATATTAGTGTATATATACCGGGTGTCTGATAATTAATGATAAAACTCTCGCACAGAGATAGAATGGATTAAATTAAGAAGAAAAGTTCTCTATCATTTTGCAATTTTCGCAATAGTTAACAAGATATTAATTATTAAAAATCGCTAAATATTGGTTTTCAATAATTTTTTACTCAAATATTATCAACTTTACAGAAAAACAATAGGAGATGAAAATTGTTTATTTTCTTCTTATAGAGCTCTAAGAATTTTTTCAGAATTTTTTATCAATTTTTTAGTACTGCACTTTCTTATTTTTACCAATATGAGAAAATAAGTATTAAAAAATTCTGAAAACATTCTCAGAACTTTATGAGAAGAAAATAAACAATTTTTGTCTCTTGCTGTTTTTCTGTAAAGTTGATAGTATTTGAGTAAATAATTATTGAAAAATCAATATTTTTAGCGATTGTTAGTAATTAACATCTTGTTAACTATTGCAAAAATTGCAAAATGATAGAAGACTTTTCTTCTCAGTTTAATCCATTTTGCCTCTGTGCGAGAACTTTATCATTAATTATCAGACACCCTGTATAGACAAATTGTTAAAAATAAAATATTTCAAAACTATTTGTTGTATCATGAGTTGTATTACTTTTACTACAATTTTCAGTGTAATCACGTATTTTCTATAGTTATCAATTTTTTAAATCTCAAACATTTAATCGCATTAATTAATTTAAATGCAAAAGAAAAAGAAAAAAAAAGATAACAGAAAAGACCAAACTTACAGCAACCTTAAAAGACACGTAAGAAGAGCAAATGCCTATAAAGAATGAAATCTTTACCGTGTCCTTGTGAGGCAGAAGATCCTTCCTAATGCGTGCAAAATTCTTTCCAAATTGCCGCAAACCCTTGACGAATCGCTTCTATGAGCAACGAAAAGAAAGAAAATCCGTCCGTTAGAAAACTCTCTCTTGCGGTCAGTAAACGCATAATGTTGACAATAAAAGAACGAAGTGAGCACGTACAGTTTCGTCCTCGGACCACTTCTTGTCGACGCTTTTCGGTATAGGACATTTGACGAGTGCCTGGAGCGCCCTACCGGGATCATAGCCAGAACTGTGAAGGGTGTCCAATGCGTTGATGGTAGTGTCGTCTCGAGAGGCAGCCACGCAACCATCATCTGGAGAACCGCCGTCACACATACCGGCGAACGCGGCCATTGAACGGGCCGCCCTCAAGTACATGAGCAGATCCCCGTCCAACGCCATGGCTGGTACCCATTTTAGCTCCTCGCGCTCCTTGGAGAATTCTGGATCGGGTGGCAGCTCTCCGGGGGGTATACCCGGCCGATACTCAGGCAAACGGGCCTGACAAGAAACCAACTCCTGTAAATCCCAAAATTCGGGATTGCGCGCGGTTAGCACCAATGATGCCAAAGCGAGTTAGTTAAATGTCACATATCGGCTTGCCTTTTCAACACAGGCTAACTAATCGCTCTCTACGTTCTAATCCTATCTTTTTTCGTTATTCTTTACGTAGGAAAGTATACCGATAATGAAGCTATATAATTTTTCTCAGTCGATTTCCTCTCTCAGTATCTTATAAGCGAATAAGAAAAACTATATCTTAATTTATAATCTCCCTCTTTTTTGTTTCTAAAAATGCACGCGAGACAGACATTCGCAAGCAAACGCTCGCACTTCATTAACGCGATAATCGGCTAAACTGTCTCTGATGATTATGCATTAAAAATAGAAGTTACAATCTGCAAGTATATAAATTGCGTAATGTATTTATCATTTTACAAAGTCATGATTCGCTGCATATATGATGATAAGTGTTTGCAAAACGTACACAAAAAGAGGAAGAAAAAAGATAAATGTACAAGCTGCCGATTAATCACAGATGCAAAACATCAAGTAACGAATGAAAACAAAGCTTCACATCTTCGCATGTTTGACGATATTTTTAATTTGATATCGCTTCAAGTATATCTCTCATGGGATATCCTGCACATTAAGAAACATTCGAAGTGAAAGGTGACTCGCTGGGTCTCGGAACAGTCCGTACAAACGCTCGTGCTCACAGATGGTTCAAGTAAGCAATCGCGAATAATTGTTGTATGCCAACGGGTATATAAATAGTGCGAAGGCGCGAGTTGATCCGCTTCGATTAATTATTTCACCGTGACTGAAAACCACTCCAAATTAAGAAAGTGTCATCTCATGCTCAAATAAACTGCAATTAAACCACCTTTATGCATCGGCTCCCAAGTATGTATTTCACGCACCGCGCGTTGCCGCTTGCAAAGAAAGACTTTCCGCCGGCTTATTCGCCGAGCACGGCGATCGTTCGTGTGATACAACAAGTATCGCAGGAGAGCTTAACGAATACATTTCATGTATTGCAGACGAGACGAGGTCTACACCTGAAACATTCGAAGCTCTTTAATGCGTGATGCGTTAGTTGAACCATCGGATGGGAACCGGAATGCGTGAGAGTCCGATCTTATCTTGGTAATAATTTTTAAAAGTTTTACATAAAACTGCCACTTAAACGTGTCGATATGTCTTTCGCGGCTTAAATGTTCCCCGATTACCATAAAGTGTCCCCTCACGAGAATATCCTCGGATTTACATTAAACACGTGACATTTACTGTCGCAGGAAATATTCGGAGTTAGCGTGCGATGCGAAAGAAATGGAAGTTTCTGCATGGAATGCTTATATGCCGATCCCGAGTACATACCTTATCGGTCTTATTGTTGAGAAACTTTAAGACTGATCCGCGTACTTCATACTTTTCAGATTAGATTACACACGTATATATATATTTACGTAATGTTCCTCCGCAGAGTACATTTTTCTGCATTACTTTTCGAACTATCCGTACGCGCGTGCGTATCTGCTTAAACATGTGTACGTACGTACACATGTAGGCCACGTACACGCGTGAACGTGCAGTTCTTTTTACATTTGTTTACATTTATCTGATTCATTGATGTAAAGAGCGTGTGAAGATCCCCATAATCTTTCTTTGTTCAAGAAACAATCTGTATCACTTTAAAACTGGAGAATTACAGTTTGCTTGATGCAATGAGAAATGCAATTATCTCTCTAATGTAGATGCACGAATAGCTTTTCTCATAATTGTACATTATAATTGTATATTATTTTCAAGACAGCTAGCATGATTCCAAAATCATTTAATCCAGCATGGATTATGTAGATTAGCATGTGTTATAATACACAACGTATAAAACATAAGATCAACCGATCAGCGTCTTTCATTTCATAGAAAAGGAAATGAAGGACGCCTATTTCCATAAATATAGATTGAAGGTCTATTCTTTTTCCACCCCAAGTTCTGAACTGGTGTACATTGATGCAATAAGTTAGAGTGAGACAGCTATAGTTTGTTCCACTTCAATTCATTATAATGGTTCAAAACTAGTTCAGAATTCTTCGAAAAAGAACAAACTTTATCTTTAATCTCGATTCAATTTACTCTTTATCTTTTTCCAGTTCTAAAGATTAGAAAAAGATAAAGAAGATAAGTTGAACAGAGATTAAAGTTAATCTACATTGGTGGAAACGGGCATAAATGGTTTATTTTCTTACGCATTATGCTGCGTTATGCAAGACTGTGTTCCCGCTCTTATTTGGGATAATACACAAAAGACTTTTGATCCACACATAGGATGCTTTCCATTCGGTGACATAAATCACCACAAGTGTCGTTCTATCTTTGTTACTCACTGGAATACAAAAAAATAGAATGTTTGTGTCGACTTGAGTTACTAAATGAAAAGCACTCATAAAATTGTAATAATTACACATATAAAATGATTACGTAACAATGATCGATTAATGTGGGGAGAATGATAATTCGAGATTGTATCCACACACGTCCTTTACCTTGCAACAAATGTTTATACTAATAGCAAGCCTCGAGATAGGCACATTGTGCATAACAATTAATTAGCAAGAAAGTTTTTCAAGATATATATGGCAAACCTGATGAGAAGGGCCAACCCGAATCTCGCCCTGGGTGCCAGCAGACATCTCCCCCTCCTCCGAAGCTCCTCCGTCTTTCTCCAGCGTTTTGAATGGCTTTGATCTTGGATTTTCAGTAAATTCCTATCATCCACCCCCTGAACCGTATAGTTATGCCATCAATATGATTGAAAGACGATATGGCAAAAACATATACTGCTAACATGCTCGCCTCGGTATCTTTGTAAAAGATAAGAAAACTACATGTATGCATTGGCGCCTTATTTACAGAGATAATGTAATGGAACTCTTGATAATTTTTTACAGCCTTAGGGTAAACCTAGCGTATTTGCATACTACTGATTTGCTGGTATCAAATGAAAACATACGGAAAGCGTCGTTGTTCCAAAACTGTCACGCTCATATCTAGGAATCTATCGTACGTGTTGATGAATATCCTCGAGTCAGGTATCAATAAAATTCCAGTGTAAGTTACAAATATTAGTTAGGTTACAGATATAGCTCCAAATCAAATAAAAATTTCCTGATGCAAAGCACAAATGCAAGATATCTACCCCAACCGATTCCTCTTAAGCTCTACAAACTGAAATAAATAACAAGAAATAAATCGCGATATATTTCTAGATCACTAATATATAAAGTAATTTACAAAAATAGAAGATCAGTCTGTGTAATCTGTTATATAATATATAATTCAATTATATATTATATGATTCAATTATATATTATATTAGATTATATTTTATACATATTGAATTATATAATATATAATTCAAAGAATTTTACTACCTACATGTCTCACATTAAGTTTCTCTTTCTATCTCTCTCTCTCTCTCTCTCTCTCTCTCACTCTCTCTCTCTTTCTCTCTCACACACTGACACGCGCACACACATGCTCTTTCTTTCTCTCTCCTTCGTGGTCTTGAGTCACGGTGAAAGCGGCAAACAGGCTAATTAACAAGCGCGCAAGCTCGAACGCCTTCGACGAGGAGGACGATCGCGACGGTCAAAGTCGTGATTCTCGATCGCGGATTTCGAATTTCTCGCGGCGGAGGTGTGAAAATTCCTCACGAATGCGCCGCGTGAACGAGCGAGCGCGCGCGCGCGCGCACGCTCGCGAATATTGTCACGCGCGATCGAGATCGGATCGACTCGACGCGATTGTCGCGTCGCGTCCACACACGGCGCGGTGGCCTCCGCGGGGGGGGATCCTCCGGGGTTGACTCCGCGAACTCACCCGTGCTGTCCTCGTCCCCGCGCTCCGGCGGCAGCCTCCCTCAGCGATGTGCACGCGTCATCGTTTCCCCCGAGGACGATTGCGCCTCGCACCTCACGCGTTCCGTGTGACGATCGCAGGGCGGCCAACGCGCGCGCGAGCGCGGTCGACGACGTGCGGAGGGCTGGTGCGACTCCACGCGAGGAAAGGCCCCACTTGACGGAGGCGGCGACGACGACGATGACTGCGACGGCTGCCGCGATTCCTCACGTACCTCCTGCCCAAGTTCAGTATCCACAACACCCGAACGCGACGGCCATAGTGCGGCGAACGGTAGCGACGCGACTGGCCGTACTCGAGAAACAGTGCCGATTTTGCCCGCGACTTTGAAGTTCAAATTTCGACTCCGACCTTGGGAAGCGTATAATACTTCTCTGTTTATTATCATCTCGCTTCGCATCCGCTTGATCGTTTATAAAGATCGTTTGAGATATCTTTGATCTTTATTTAAGGTCTTGTGTCGGTTTTCCGGATGAATTTTACGTCGAGATTATTGCTACGTTGGCTAATGTGTGTCGACCAATGAAATGCGCGGCATAGGACGCCAAATTGGAATTATTACAGCTGCGTTCGGTTTGTTCGCTTATGCGCTATAAGCGTTTAAGGTGTATCCTCATGACGCTCGCGACAGTCGGAATTTCGAGAAATCGAGGTACGTTCGATTTGAATTTTCAGCGCTTTTATATTTGTTTTATGTCTCCTTTGAGCGTCTAAATACTTTAAATTGTCCAACTCTAACAACTGGAATCTCGGAAAAGTAATATAAGGGGGATCGATCGATCAGAATAATTTAAGTTTAGCGCGTTTGTATAAAAGTACATTTTCACGAGCTGCTGCTTTCATCTGCAATTGACCAACAAAAAGCATCACGTGATCAAAATTGAATGCTTGATATTTACCAATTTTGGTGTAATCCTTTTTGTCGATGAAACAGTCGGTTTGAGTTGAAAATGTACCTTAAAGATAAATTTTCACGAGCTGATCAAACCGGATGTTTCAGCGACAAAAAGGATCACGTGAACAAAATGGATGCTTGACATTCGTCAATATTGATTACGTGTTTCTTTTTGTGTCGCTGAAATAGCTTGTTTAAGCAGCTCGTGAAAATTTACCTTAAAGCGGTCATTTGGTGCATTCAGTACCACGACCGCTCACTGAGCGTTCAATGAGCTCTCGTATCTGTTTGGTCTATATTTTTAGTTCTAACGGAATGTGCCAATAAAATGCAAGCGCTCACTGAGCGCTCGTTGAGCGATTGTAGTACTAAATGCACCCATTGCTCAACCATGGCTCATTCTCATGAAAGTTTTCTTAGGCCGGAATCAAACTAGGCATTAAAGATTGAGATTGAAGATTGAAAGATTGAAATTTGACCAATCAAAACAATAGGAGCTAAAATTTCTTTGCCCTCATTGGTCAAATTGCAATCTTCAATCTTCGATCTCAATCTTCAATGCGTAGTCTGATTTCGGCCTTAAGCGGGGAGCACAGACTTTTGCATAACGCATAACATGTAATGCATAAGAAATTCAATCAATCAGAATTCTTTATTTCATGGAAAGGAAGGAAACGGAGGGCTTTGATTGGTACATTTTCTTATGCATTACGTGTTATGCGTTATGCAAGAGTCTGTGCTCCCCGCTTTACTCCGGATCTAAAATAGGGTTTTAAGCCTTAAGCCATAAGAAATGGGCGAATCACAGTCAATTATTCCCCTCAGATTTTACTGTAATTGGTCAATTTCTTACAGCTTAAGTCTTAAAACACACCTATTGTAGATCCGGACTTACGAAACGTAAGGACGGAATCCATATGCTGGATTCACACTGCATCCGATTTTCGTCGTATGACGCTCTGCAACCAATCAGAAAACCGGATTCCGATGAATTTTGCTTCGTATTATCGGAATCCTGTTTTCTGATTGGCTGTAGAGCGTCATAAGACGAAAATCAGATGCAGGGTAAATCCAGCAATTGAACCATGTTGAACAGACTTCCCCGAATACGCAACTTTTCTCGACTTCTCTCTCGAAGTCCTCTCCATCCTCCTTACTTAAATAAAGTAGAAGTTTTACCAAGTTTGACGTTATTCCGTAGAATACGCACATACGTTATGGCAAATGTAAAGAACGAAGTGAAAACCGCATTGGTGTTGCTCGCCGATGGAACGGAGGAAATGGAGGCTGTGATAACTATCGACGTCTTACGACGCGCCGGGGTACGTCAGGCGATCGATAATCCATTTGGCAGGAAATAAGCAACATATGTTCATTACTTCTCCTTGTTTTTTTATTGCTCTGAAGGGGCATTTCATGTTACATTTCATCACCTGACGCTTATCGGGATCTTTTTGTATTTGACGCTCCAAAATAATGATCAATAGGACTATTTTTTTTGGCTTCTTTCCTTCTATAGAGAAAAGGAAGAAAGATAAACTGGTACAAAAGTTCAGCCAAAAAGAACAGGCCTAATAATTCCCTCTCTCATGGTACTCTCTTGATTCTTTACAGAAATTAAACTACAAGATGTATTATACAGAATGGATGCTTTTCATTTATGCCCAATTTCTTCCTATAGATAACTTTATCCAAGATATCTCCCAGAATACAATGGAGATATTTCCTGGATAAGGATATCCGCAACTTATCTGGAAGTGAAGAAATTTGGCATTGGTGATACAAATTCGAAATAAACTCTATCTATTTTGGCATTTTGGTGATTAACAGAAATAGGGTGACATTTTTACTAATTTGTGTCACCAAATGGAAAGCATCCAATATACCTACATTATACATATACACATATATGTATATATATATATGTACATATATATTGCTCATCACTAAAGTTTTTTAATAATATTAATTTTGAAATATAATTTTAGTATAACTGTAAAGGAATTTTTTTTTTCTTTATATTTCTGTTTTTTTTTATAAGCAATCACAAAATGATAATTTTCAAGCAATGTCATTATAGTAGAAAATGAGCGAGATATATCTATATATATATATATATATTTGTTTATGTAATTTTTAATCAATCTTTTTAAAAGAAATTGTGCATTTTATGTGGCAATTATTTTTGAATATTTTTAAATATTGCTCATGATAATAAAGAGCTTGATGATTGTATGTCATCTTTAATTATATCAATTTACAACTATTATTGAAGAGCAAAAGATACTATTTGCTAATTAAACAAATTAACATACCTGGATAACTATTGAAATGTGATTGGATAGATTGCAGTAACTGCAGCTGGTGTACAGAACAGCAATTGTATAAAATGCAGCCGCGACGTCAAGATCTGCACAGATATTTTATTTAATGACGTTCAGGAGAAGAGTTACGACATTGTTGTTTTGCCTGGCGGTCTCGGTGGAGCTAAAACATTTACGTCTGTAAGTTCGTTTGACAGTGTCTGATTTTATTATGATGTAAGGATAGCTAATAAAATTTGTCTTGTTAGTCAGAGGAGGTTGGGAAGTTGTTACAAAAGCAGAACAAGGAGAACAAATTAATAGCGGCTATTTGTGCAGCCCCTACAGCTTTAAAAGCACATAATATCAGCAAAGGAAAACGAATTACCTCTTATCCAAGTATGAAAAGAGATTTGTGTGACTACTATGACTATCAGGATGATAAGAATGTGGTGGTTGATGGTAATAATTGATTTACCACATATTTATTAATATTAGTAATCCAATTTCCAAGTCAATTAGCAATCTCTAAGAACTTGATTTCTCTATTTTATTCCCATTGATATTGATTTCAATAATTTTACAGGCAATCTCATAACTAGCCGAGGACCGGGAACGGCTTTTGATTTCGGCCTAACTATCGTTGAGATATTAATAAATCTTAAAGAAGCCACAGATGTTGCGAATAAGTTACTATATAAATATGAAAGCTGTATAAGCTCTGTGTAAATTTCTTCTAACACTTTGTAGTTAGGGGCTACGCATAATGAAAGGAATAGGGAACAGCGAATAAGAATTTCAACCTATCAGAAACTATGTATTCCACAATACGTGATTTCTGAAAGGTTGAAATTCTTATTCTCTGTTCCTTTTATTGTGCGCAGCCCCTTATGGCTGTAAAGTTTTTGGTATAAGTTTTGGTGTTTTCTAGCAATGAAACACACTGTGTTACTGTGTCGCACTATGTACAGTTGTACACTGTGCAACACAGTATTGACTGAAATGTTGCTTAGCTTTTTTATTTCATCACCAGAGTGAAATAAAAAAAAGGTCTCATCTATATCCGAATGTAACCGAATATAATCTTTAAATCTCTTATTGGAGTATCACTTCTAGAAAAATAAATGATAATAAAATGTAAAAATTTGATGTTCGTGAAATGATATAAAACGATACAGTCGAACGCAGTATTTTAATTGCATGCGCTTGTGTCGACTTGGTTGTATAATAATTGGAAAGTACGTAATCGTGTCGCCTATGTTCATTACTGAAATGAAAAGCAGAAAGATTTATATGCTCTAAACGCACACATACAAATTAAAAATGTAGTTGTTAGATTTAAATAAACAAGAAATTATAATATGTAATATATATAGAAACTTAAGGAATTGAATATATGTACTAAATAATGTACTAAAGCAAAACAACAAAAACTCTTTTAATTGAACTTGAAAGATATTTAGATGCGTTTTAATTTAAGTGGATAAAGAGGATAAAGAGTCATGTTATTTTTTTTAATTTATAAATCTTTAATAATGCGGGATCCACATATATAGCGTGAAATATTAATGAGAATCATTTTTTGAAATATTTCGCAAACATTTATAAAACATTTAAAAATATTAAATTAAAAGATAATAAGAAATTAAACAAGGTTTGTAATCGAGCTAAAGTTAGATGACAAATTTAAATAATTATTCAATCAACATACAAAATTAAAAATTAAAATATACGTTTCGGGACCACCGGTCTTTCTTCAGTTACGAATAGTGAAAATCACATACGGTGAAACATTTCCAGACCTTATTTAATTTCTTATTATCTTTACATTAATACGTGCACTTGTTTTATTTATATATTTATTTATTAAATTAAAACATTTCACAAAAATATTTTAGAACCATTGTACAAATATTGTAACAAAAAGAATATTTGCTCTGATTTTCGGAGTAAAAAAAGTAAAAGAGAAAATAATTATCAATATGGCTCAATCAGAATAAATCAATAGTTAAAAGAAGGGCTACGAGCCAGTTACAACATAAAGAATATTTAATAAACTTTCATACATACAGACGTTTCGACACCGATCGGGTCATCTTCAATGTAAACACAAGCAATAATACATAAATTAACGGAATTTCGTAATATTCTTTGTGTTGTGACTGGCTTGTAGCCCTTCTTTTAACTACAATCAAAATCAGAGCAAAAGCTCTGATTTTTTTAACATAATTATATTTCACAGAAATACGTGGGTGGTCAAGTCAAACCGGGACTTTTTTATTTTTATGTTCATGAGAATAAAAGTCCCGGTTTGACTTGACCCACCAATGTACTTCAAAAATTTTTAAAATATTTCAAATCACACAATGAAATATTTTATAAATATTTCATTTGCATATTTGCTGTGTGGGGAAAAGAGGAGGGGAGGGGAGGGGAGGGGAGGAGAGAGAGAGAGAGAGAATAAGGGCAGGAAGTGCGGCCATATCGAGCGGGAAGTCCAATGATTCCGACTACTCTCAACAAAACTACGTCCATATACTCCATATCCATCCGTATCCCCTTCGATGTGTCGCGCTCGGCGACGCGCTGGATACCGGCGATTCAGAGGGCGCGTAAATTAACGCGGTCCCGATGCGAAATGATTAGTGCGTGCCGAGAGGCGCGTCAGTGATGCCCGGTCTAGAGGGAAGTATTTCGCACGACACGAGTCCACCTCCCACGCGCGCCCTAATGTCCGATGGGGATCATACGTTGCCTGAGCAAGTGGTGAAAAGGTTCGTCTTCAGATCGCGAAAGGCGCAGGGCTGTGCGCAAGACGACGAGCACGAGGAGAGCCTGGAGATCCTCATACCTGAGGTAAGAGGACAACTTCGCGCGCGAGTTCCTCGCACGCCCGCAGTATTTCCGGCACGCGCCGCGCTACCGGTGTTACGTGCTTCTTGGTTAGATCGCTCTCCGCGAGAAATCATTTCGTTGACCTCCGATTATTTCCGGGAAATTTTCTCTTTTAATAGTTAAAAGAAGGGCTACAAGCCAGTCACAACACAAAGAATATTACGAAATTCCGTTAATTTATGTATTATTGCTTGTGTTTACATTGAAGATGACCCGATCGGTGTCGAAACGTCTGTATGTATGAAAGTTTATTAAATATTCTTTATGTTGTAACTGGCTCGTAGCCCTTCTTTTAACTATTGATTTATTCTGATTGAGCCATATTGATAATTATTTTCTCTTTTACTTTTTTTATTCCGATTCATTTTTTTTTCTTTTTCAAAACTGCCAGTCTGCAGATTTTTTTGTGAATTTTTCACGAATCCATAATGAGCGTCAACATTATTGTTCCAACACGCTGGCGATTATTAAACCGATAAATTAATGTGTGAGGGTACAGTTTGTTATTGTTTATAATTTTATATTTCCTTAGAGGTTGTTATTTTTATGTCGTTATAAAATCAGTTTTTCAAAATGACTGTTACATAACTTGAGCCTGCAGATAGCAGATAGGTTTTTCAGGGGGGGGTTTCAGCAGTTTCAATCTCTAGATAAAGTTTTTAGGTGTTTTCAGTGAATACTCTGGTTCACATACCAATAGACTGATTACTAACTCTAGTGATTACTATTTTTTTGGAGTGACTTTTGAAAAGTAGATGTCTTCTGCTCTACTTCGTTTGAATAAAGTAGTTATACACACCTAAAATATCAAATAATCTTGATCTTTCTGATAAAATTAAAAATAGTTTTAAATAATTTCTTAACGTAAACCAATCCTAGCCTTAATAAACTCATACATATTAACTTAAGACACCTCTCGCTCTCAGTTCCTGATCCAACACTATTTTTTCATCATCATATTTCCTACACTGCCAAATGACACGTTTAAGACTTCATATCTGCAGTCACAACGCTTGACATAATTCTTTCTCGAAAGCAAGAAATCTAAACTAAAATGGTTCACTCTATTAATCAAGGAAACAAAACATCACTCTGCATTAATTTTATGGAACTACGGCTTAGTCTTTTCTATATGTAATATCATTCAAAAATTCTTAAAGTACTTTCTTAAAATACTTCCTTTGTGTATAGCATTCTTCACAATTAGAAGTTTGGTGATTACTGATTTCAGTTGCTGCAGGCTAATTACAGTTTCAATACTTGGCCCTGCGCACCTGTGCTTGCCTGGTATCTCTGGGAGCACAGGGAAAATTTGGTCGGCAAGCGGGTTCTGGAGATAGGAGCCGGCACTTCGCTTCCTGGTATTCTCGCTAGCAAGTGCGGCGCGATTGTGACCTTGAGCGACTCGGCGAGTCAACCAAGAACTCTGCAGCACATCAAGAGGTGTTGTGAGTTGAACGGGGTTGCGGATCAAGTCCAAATCGTCGGCATCACCTGGGGCTTATTCTTGTCCAACTTGTTCTCGCTTGGACACTTGGACTTAATCATTGGTTCGGACTGTTTCTACGAGCCTACCGTGTTCGAGGACATAGTGGTCATTGTGGCGTTTTTGTTGGAGCAAAATCCCTGTGCGAAATTTCTCTGCACTTATCAGGAACGCAGTGCCGATTGGTCTATAGAGCATCTATTGAACAAGTGGGGATTGACGTGTATGCACATAGCGCTGGACAATCTCGGTACAAATCCTGATATTAACTTACACGAGTTGATGCAAGATCATACGATACATTTGTTGGATATACAACGAGCGGTATAAGCAAATCAATCTCTTTCTATTATCATGGTCAGGAAATACACAATTAATATTACTAATATTCCTTGGACAGTGGGTCGTCACGAGCTCTGGCTGTATTTCTCCCAGTTCGGTTGTGTGAAAAATGCTTTTGTAGCGTTCGATAAGATATCTGGTCTTCATCAGGGTTATGGACATGTAACGTTCTTAAAGAAGGAATGCATAAATGCCGTGCTCGAACGTAAGCATTCTTTAGAAGGAAAAGATTTAGTCTTATACAAGAAAAAAGAAACTGATCAGAGTAACACGTTCAATTGAAGGTATATCACGCGAGTTTGATAACGATGGCTGAGAGCGACTTAGAAAGCGATCCCTTGACTGATCTAGAGGAGACATTTAACAGAGCTAGCAAATATCTGCAAACGTTGGTGTCGGAATTAGATTCAGGTCAGCTGCTTGCATTTTATGGTTTGTATAAACAAGCTACTGTGGGTCCATGCGATATCCCGAGGCCCAATTGGTACCAGGTGCAAGCCAAGCACAAGTGGGAAGCATGGAAGAATCTTGGAGATATGAGCCGCGAGACCGCGATGACAAATTACATCCACGGGATCGAGAAAATAAACCCGACGTGGGACGAGGAGGAGACAAAAGCCGGATCTCAAAAATGGATCGTTTTTAGTAAGCTGTCGTATGGAAGCGCAGAATTGAACGATGAAGACAAGACGTTCTTAGATTGGATCAAGGAGGGCAATGAGGCAAAGGTGCGAGAATTTTTAAGTGGCGAACCCGCGCTCGTCAACAAACCGGACGAGGAGGGGATGCATCCCATACATTGGGCTGCGGATCGCGGCTATCTCGGAATCTTGGATTACTTGATTAAGAGTGGCGCGAATGTAAACTCGCGGGATCAGTACGGGCAAACGGCCCTTCACTACGTGGTAAGTTGCGATCACGTAGATGCGGTAAAGTACTTGCTTTCGATCGGAGCCGAGTCAAATATAGCGGATAACGATGGTATGACACCCAAAGAAATTGCGAACGAGCAGATCGCAGCTCTTTTATAATACTAACACCATGCTGTACACAAGCACACTGCGTTTACAATTGTTAATTCTGTTTGCATATATTAATAAATCCAGTATACTGATAATTTCACATGGAAATCATGAAGTGCGTTATCTTATATTACATTAATCCATTCCATTCTAATAGAGTAAATCTTTATTTATGTACAAATAAACTCCTCTAATAGTCCATTACATTCACAGCCTAAGCACACCTTAGGTAAATGCGTGATTTGTCATTAGCTAGATTTTTATAATTCGCTCGTTATTTAATTAATATTACGAGCGATAATTGCAAAATAAGCACACAGAAAATTTGTAGAGAATGCAAGGTTTGTTATTATCGATAGCAACAATAAAACAGAAATCTAAAAAATGACAAAAAACGATGTCAGTTCTTGTAATTATATAATTTAGAAGTTTTCGTCAATATGGCTTACTGTGATAACTCATTTCTCACATTTCCATAAAATATAATCATTGTTAACGTGTTATATCTATCTTTTAATCAATAATACTGCATTTTCTTTTTTTAACGAATAACTATATATATTTCATCGTGTTCATTTCAATTATAAAACAAAAATTTTATTGATTCATTGCACGAAATTTTAAACAAAAACTTTTAACAAATATACATGCTCCGAATTATTCTCGAATCTTTAATCTTAATTCATTTTGTAATATGGAGATATATATTAATTTATATATATGTAATGTTAATCACAAGCTAATTTCTTACATTCGACAAATCTAGCATTCTCAATGAAACAAAATACAACAAACTCGAGATCTTTTTCCCACATATTATAAAGTAAATTTTTAACAGCGCAAAACTCCAAAAAATGGAGAACTATCGACGCTGCTCAATTAAAATGTTAGCTGAGAATTAAAAATTTACGTATACAATTTTTAAAAAATATCAAATTAAAACTGGATGATTCTATTAATATTATATAAGGACACATAATTATGATATAATTATATGAAAATGATTGACAAATCTCTTGATATATCTTGATATATATATATCTTGATATACATATCTCGATATATACAATTTGATATATGACAAATCTCTTTGATGTACATATATATGTATATGATATATGTATATGCATACGCAATCTTTCGGTCTTATTCTGAAAACTCAGGATCACGAGTTCATTGCATGGAAATATACCGTAATTTAAACATGTAAAAATTAATATTTAACTATATTAAAAGTCGAATCTTAGGTATTAACAGTAATTCAGAGTCGAATTTGTCATCAAATATAAAGCAAGATACGTTCATTTCGGCGTTTTGTAACGATTAACAAACAATCTTCACTAATAAATATCACCCGTTGATTCAATTCCAACATATTGATCATGTCGGTTATTTCGTACATTAATTCGTTTTTCTATCAATGGACGTATCGATTGCAAATTCGTATTATAAGTGAAAATGTTGTCATTTAACGTTCCGCGGGTTGAAGTTTCATTCCTGTAATTATATTTTCACGTATATTACACGCACTGAGCTTTGTGCGCTTATTGAATGCTTATAGTGGAAATGCGAAGTGTTCTTACTCTTAAATTCGTTTTTCCTTATTCGCAATAAGTATAAAAGTCGATAGTAGTAGGCTGCAAAATATTATGATCGATTATGAAATTAGATATGTTCCTAAAACAGTTTGGAAATGACACATACACGCGGCGTGTTAATAGCTGCCGAATGCAAAACGCCTTTAAAATGCGTACTCGGGTCTTCCTCTAGTTTTCATACAATGGCAATTGTCAGAATGCTCTTCTAACGATTATCTTGCGAATTGGATACCGGATATAAGAAATCGTACAAATAGGGAGATCACGGAAAAAATAGAGTAACTCTGTCCGAATCTTATATCAAACCTACAAAATACTCGCCTCGTTTTCATTCACCGACGAATGAGCGCTATTTCTTTACATAAATACGATTACGAAGTTTTTTCAATCGATTGAAGATTTCCATTAACTTTTTACAATTCTTATTTACTTAATAGACTTCGTCAGTGACATATTGTCATGTGTAGAACTTTTTTAACTGTAATAAATCGGTGAATTCTCAAAAGTCCTCAACTCAAGATCGCAATTGTCTCTTGTATCGTATCGTGCTACGCTAGAGATTGGTGCTTTCTTGATCCGATTTAGGCCGTGCAGTAGGCGGCGGCGGAGGCGGCGGTTGCGGCCTCGGCGGTCGCTGGTGAATTCTCGGTGAGGCTGGCTTCTGTTGCGGCGACTTGAGAACCGTCACCACCGTATTGGTCTGCGTTTGCACATCTATAATATTACCTTCCGATCTGGTGCGTGCGTGCGCCTTTGCCTGCTGTTCACGCGGCGCGTCCGGCCTCTCGGGCTTCTCCGGACGTTCAGCGCCGTATAACGACATCGACGACGGCCTGCTACCCACGCTTGGGCTTCTCTGCAAGTTCGAAGTTGCCGTGTTGCCAGTGCTCTCGCCCGGGATGGCGTTGTTCCCCCCACGCACTTGTATTATACTGACCTGCTGTTTGTCCACGGAATACACATGAGCTCGTTCCAGCGTTAAAGGCTGTAGACGATTTAAAAGAAAAGAAGACTTAGAGTTTTATAGATTATTATATAATGATATACATAATACAGAACGCCATTAGAAAGCAAATATGCACGTGTGAGAAAGCTTCAGTTGCGGTGCAGCTTTTATTTCACATGTAGCTTACGTTATCTCAAAATGTAATATCCAGGCAGTGTTATTTGTTGTCCACCCGTAGTAACTACATTTATAAATAATTATCATATATCTGTACAGATGAAACTTTAGCTGCGTTAAATTATTACTCACCCCCGGATCGGTTTCTAGATTATCGTTAGTGGAACGTGGCTGTTGTCTCATGAGACTCGACGGACGAATTAAGCCGGGCGGTCGCTCAGGTATCGCCGGTTTACTGCTTATTCTTTCATTCGGTGTTACGTTCGGATTACTCTCTAGTTTTTTACGTAATTCGACTCCTTCTTCTGCTACAATTAAACACAGATATCATTATAATCAAATAATATTTTATATTAAAATAATATTTTAAGAAATATATTTTACCTGTTGTGTTATGCACGATATTCGTTATGTTTCTCGGTGCTGCGACCGGTCTTTTTCTTTCTAACGTGGTTGGTTTCTCTGTAGGCACTGGTTTTGGTCTTTGCACTATAGTCTCATTATGCTCCATTTCTGGATGGAGGTTAATGTTGCTAATTATTTTAGCAACACTTGTACTATCGGACGAATTTCCATTTGGTTTCTCTTTTGCACTCGGTACATTTACTTTTGCGTCGCATTTCTGCTGTTCTTGGACACTTTTATCTGCTTCATTATAATTGAAGACTTCACTTTGGTGAACGACGGTTTCTTGCAACAGTTCGGGATTATCGGCAGAATGAACATCTGTCGAAATCAATTCTGAGACCGACTGTGATTTCGGATCCGTCTCCGAATGCTTCTCATGTATGTCTCGTTTTTCTACATTGCTTTCTACGTGTCTTATCAATTCGGTATTTACTTCGTGCTTTTGACTTTTATACGTTACTCGATTTAAAGTGGACGTCAAGGCTCTCGGTGGTTTGTCTGGTGTCGGTGGAGGTTTATCATGCCGATCCGGAGTATTGCCGCTCGGCGGTGTGGGTGCTAATTTATTCTTTCGACGTGCTGCTGGTTTCGGGCTGCCTTGCGTTGGACTTTCGCCGTGATCACTAAGACTACTGTTAGACACACAGCGGCGCATACCGACAGTCTGATGTTCTGTATCGTTGCCGATGCCCCAAAGATCCCGATCAAAATCCATCTCGCCGGGGAAGAACCAATCTGCATACGTAACTAATTGGTCTACTATAAGACTAGAGTTGTTTGCTGTACTCATGTTCATCCTGCAAACATAACAGAAGCACGAGTAATTTTCCTAACAGTAACGTGTTAATCATTCATTAAAGCTTTCTAATATTGATATATGTACACACGCATATAACAAAGAAAGAATTGCTTACACTATTGTATTTGTGTCCTCTTGCGGACTCCAAATTAGATTTGGTGCGATGACGATAGCGATGTTCTGCGGCGTCATTTTATTTACATCTTGATTCTTCGTGAGCACAGCTAGAAACTTAATTAAAAACCGCAAGTTTTCCAGGTTCGCCGGTGGTAACTTATGTAATACTTCCCAAAGAGCTCGTAATCTCATGTCGCTGTGCGAGATTTTTACAGCAGCCATCCATTCGGGATACAATCTAATGTATAACCACAGACGTTATATTGCGTACAGTGACAATTATTGATCTTGATTGGGTGTAATACTTACTTGTACGTCAATAAAGGCTCCGGCAATTCCCGTAAGTATGATTTCAACGCGCCGGCAATAACATGTGGATCTTTGTATTCAAGAGCCGTCGTTAAAGTAAGACAGCAGGCATCCAGACTTAACTTAATTCGTCGTGATTTCGAGGCGGCGCCCGCTATTCTGAAAAGACCTTCCTCTTCTATACCCAGACGCAGTAACGCGGATACACACAGTTGTATGGGCAGTGCGATTTTTCTGTTTGTTACTCTGAGATGTTCTTCAAGAGGATATCCATAAACAGGTTTCATTTCATTATCATCTATAATTGTGATTGCAGTATAAGCATCTTTCGCTTTTATTTACGAGTTGTATCGATCTGTGATTTTATTATATAAAAGCATTTTTATAATTTAATTTAAAACTTACTAATATAGCATTCCAATCCAGGTATAAGATCTTCAAGACAATGCAATGCACTTTCATGATATGCTCGTTGAAGTTTTACATACTGAATAATCGTCTGAGCTAATTCAGTCTCACGTGACATAAGCTGGAACATCTCTGCTGCCAATTGATCTCGGCATTGCTCAACTTTCGATTCGGCATCTTCTAATTCTTCCCTCAAGTTTTCTATCTTTGTTGCACCAGTACCTACATAAAATATAATATAAACCTTAGCTTGACATAATAATTTTTCAAATCTCACACATTTCAAAATCTTTATAAATCGCTTGTAGAATAAATTAAAAGAATTTCATAACATAACAGTATATCAAATAAAACAAAGAAAAAAAACAAATCATTACCAGTACTATGTTTAATTGCTTGAAAGTATCTCGTTTTGGCACTGTCCATATCCATAGTAAGACGATGCAGATTTCTCTTATGCTTCAATATATTTGGTACATCAGTGTCTAAAATATGTTGCAGTGGAGCAGCCACATATTGTTCCACTTTAGCCTCGTGTTCCATGGCTTCGTTAGCCAGTGACATCTGCACTCGTCCACATTCTACCAGCGCAAAACTCATAAGGCCGTCCTCGCCGGCATTCTCCAACATAGTTTGCCCGAGTACATATTCGGGGCATTTTTTCTAAGAAATAAATGTTTAGCATTTTAGCGCAATCATTTAATGAATTTTATAATGAAAGCAATAAGTATACTTTAAGGAAGAAGCATTTTAATCTAGAACTTGAGAAAACATCAATTTCTTTTACATTCTTTTAATATTTAGAATCTCAAAAATAAGTTCCTAAAAGCTTTTACTGATAATCGTTGTATTTAAAATTTTTAACATGTTTCTCTCGAAATCATATTTTTCAAGTTGGTTGACATTTCTCAGAAACTACTGAACCTATACTTCGATTTAAATTTTTTATTTCGAATTAAATTTTTTGGCATGGATTATTGTTAGTATATAAATTAACTATCTTTTATAAATATTAAAACTAAAAGTTTATTTTTAAGAATCAATACTTAGTCTTAAACCCAAGCCATTTTGACAATTTACAATATTTATCCCAGTTTAAACTGTAGGTGCAATTCATATTAACTAATAATCCTTTCGAATTTATTTCAATTAAGTTGAAAGGCTGCAATCATGTCAATCACCAATGTTATTTTAACATTTCTGAATATACGTAACATAAAAACATAACTAATAAATATTTAGTCATAGCAAAATTTATATATATATATATAAAATAGATATTTACTAAATATGTACGAGTAGATGTGTAAAAGAAGCAGCTATCTTCTAAAAAAAATTATCAAAAGCTAGTTGAGTTCGTTAAATGTATTCAAAATTTTATAATTAAATATGATTCTTCTATTTACCAAGCGTTTCTCCTTAAGAGCCGGATCCTGGGTAATAGTTTGATTCGGTGGATTTCCAAGTCTTTTGTTAAGACAGGTGAGAGCTGCTCTAATCTGTTCAACATGTTTGTCAGCAGCCACTAAATCATCTGTTAGCACCTCCGTTTTACCAGATCTGTTCACATCAAAAATAAACTTTTGCTGAGAGAGAGAGAGAGAGAGAGAGAGATATCGTACATTTGATAACAAGAAGTCTTATCTTTTATCTTCCTTGAAGTCTATTTTATCATTCCTAATCTATCCAATATCCATGTAATTAATTTTAAAGTCTATTTTGGAATATCTTTTGTTTAAGAATATCTCTCAATGTTCTTTGTTAGAACATGATCTGTCGACAATTCTGATATATCTCCAACAAGAAAAAGATACATCTACTTAATCGGAATTCAATTCCTTTTCATAGCAATAGCACTTCATTGTATCTTAATTGCTCATTACATGAAAGAAGAATAAAGCTTAGCGCGTGAACAGCCAAATTGAATGTAGCCAATGTAATACATGGTACTTTCCATATATTAGATGTTTTCCAGCAAGAGATATAGAGAATACACAGTGTAACACAATGAAATATTTCATTTTTGTTTAACATTAGCAAACGACAAGGATGTAATGATTTACTATGTTATACTTTTTCATTTCTATCTTTTGCTGAAAAACACCCTTATATCCATTTCTATCAATATAAGTTAATTTTAATTTCGATTCAATTTACTTTTCATCTTTTTCTAATTCTTAGAACTAGAAAAAGATGCAGAGTTAATTAAATCAAGATTAAAATTAAACTATATTGGTAGAAACAAGGATTATTGACACAAATCAATATACAAATATCGTTCTATGTTTCTTGACATTCCATGAGTAATAAAGATAGAACGATACTCATGTTGACATATCATGTTGGTGTATCATCAAATAAAAAGTATCTACAGTGAATCATTATACCCTTATTGTTTGTTAATATTAAACAAAAAAATAAAATGATTCACTGTGATAAATTGTGGCATCTATAGGTGCTTTCCAACAAGAGACACAGATGATACAATGTAACACAGTGAATTATTACATCCTCCTTGTTTCTGAACATTGAACAAAGAAATGATCACTGTGTTACGCTACGTCTGTTGTTGGAAAGAACCATGTGTCTCTTGCTAGCAAGTAAATATACAGGTAAAATTAGGGGAAACGGAAAACAGTGATGCAGATTGGTGGATTTCTAGCTGACTCAGCTACCTGGAGAAGGTCTGATCGGCGAGCTGCTTCACCCGGAAAAACTGCTTCTTCATGGTTGACTGGGCGGTCTCGACACTCGAGCAAAATCACGGCGACCTATCGTCCGGATCCCGCAGGCTTTTCACACACCGACGTCTTGCGACTCGCGCTCACACTCGTGCATCCTCCGCGACTCCCTCGCCGTGTTCTTCTTCTTCTTATTCCTTGGTTGGTTTTCCAACCTCACCGCCGTGTTCGCGCGGTACCAGTGGAAGAGCGCGGGGCGGGCGGCTGGGAGGGTTCTTCGTGTCACGACAAGGGCGGACGTCCGTCATAATGTTTGCATGATGATCTCACGGCCGATGATGAGGATCGACGCGCTCACGGCCGATCGGTTTCTCGCGCACCATCGATAAGATCTGCCGATAAAAGTCCAAGCCAGCGCCTTCTCGAGTTCTAGCACCCGGTCACGACGATGGGTTAGGTGAATCCAGTCACCAGTCCACACTAGTCTAACTTCGCCGTCTCTCTCGTTGTCTTTCTCACTCCACTCTTCGCGCACTCTCTCTTTCTCTGGATTATAATAGACGAGCGAACCAACGTCCACTCACGTCGGGGAACGTTCTGATGCCCGGCAACGTCATATAAATCGGGGTTGGTCGAGGTGTATCTGTGGAACTGTGGCGCTCTTACGTCACGTCGGTCGAGCGTTTTAAGCGTCCTCTTCGTCAAGAAACACGACGAATCGCAGTTTACTTCAACCTGCTCGACGTACACGATCGGCCTGAAGCTCGCCGCATCAGGCGACCGCCTCCCCGCGACTTATATTATCCTTTTTG
>NW_017257294.1:2500587-2536174 GCF_001594055.1 Mycetomoellerius zeteki
ACGGTTGATGATCCGTCAAACCCGCGCAAAAGTCGCTCGCCTTCAATCTCGCCCTTGAGACTCGCCCAAGATCGATCGATCGATCGATCGATTTATCTCCTCTAATCCTGTTTCCAATTAGATTAATTTTAATCATATAGTTTAGCTTGCTGTTTATCTTTAATTAAAGAAGTGCGTGAGTAATTCACACATTATCTTTTTCTAATCCTAAAAATTAGAAAAAGATAAAAAGTAAATTAAAGATTAAACCGAGATTAAATGCTCGGTTTAAGCTTCGGTTTAATCCTAAAATTCAGCCAAAAGGGCAGCCAGTCTTAATTATTGATCCTAATTGAAATCTGTATGGTAATGGAAATCTTTCATTGGCTGAATTTTAGGATTTTAGAGTTAAGACCGAAGCATAAACCAGGCAAAAGTTAATCTTACATTGGTAGAACTGGATATAAACCGAGATTAAAGTTAATCTTACATTGGTAGAACTGGATATAAAATCGTTATCACATTAGTAATTATGTGATTGTGATTAGTGATCGGCAATTATTTTTTTCAATCGCGCAAATCACAATATTCACAATGCAATCGCTAGCGTGATCACGACTGATTACTTCATATCGAACGGAACTCGATCGTCGCCTCGTCGGCCAAGAATCGAGAGCGACCCATCGACGATCGATAGATCTCGCGCGACTCGTTGGCAACTTCACGACGTCCGATATTTTTTTTTTAGCAATGCGCACTTGCGCAGGCGGCTGCGCAGGTAGCTGTATGCATGTGTGATGTTGTGGCTTGCAGTCGCGCGGTTTCCCCTTTTCCCATGTGGCGATCTGTCAACAGTATCGGAGTCGTCGACGAGTAGACTGCTTCGAGACTGCTTCGAGACTGCTTCGACCGCGCGCGAAACGCGGATCACTCTCGTGCCGTACGCGCGACAGATACATACACGAAAATACTGTGAGGATCGATCCGCGGCTGTAATCATGGATCGAGCCTTTTTAAACGTGATGATCCTCAGCTGGGGATTCATGCTGGTCTTCACGGCGTTTCAAACGATGGGCAATATAGAGGTGAGCGATAACGCCGCACGTGATTGTTGTTATTATTCATATTGTCATTATCGCTTGCGTCGACGCGCGCTTCCGCGTTTTACTTTGCATAGGCCGCGACAATTGAAGGTTGAGAAATTCGAAAAGGACTGAGCTCTTCGGAGTAAATATATTGAATTGAATTTCACGATTGAACGGAGTTGGACGCGCGAAGGTTGCACCGTTTCCTTCTTGAAGAATTCCTCGACGTTCTCGATGCGTTCGTTTCAGAAACAAGGCGTTCTAATGATTACAGCAAGTAGGAACCTTCTAGCCTTTTACAACAAATAGCGGAATGCGCGTCATATCAGCGAACGCTCAGTGAATAATCTATTAATGAATTCGGGCACTCGCGTTACGTTGGATCAGCCCTGGTGAAAATTTTTCTCATAATTTTTATACGAATTGGAACATTTTTCAAAAATACTCATTGTAAGAAATATTCGGAAAGTTTACATCTTTTTTCTCAAAATTTTTATACAAGTGAATTCTGAAATATTCTGAAATTTCATCTCATAATATTTTTAAAAAATATTTTTTAATTGTTTAGATTTTATAACATTTCATCAGAAATTATACTTACAAAAATTTTAAGAAATCTGACGATATTTCATAAGTAACATATATGAAAAAATCTGAGAAAAGATGTAGATTTTCTGAGAAGTGTTCCAATTTGTATAAAAAAATGTGAGAAAGTTATAAAATTATATAGAAATTCTGAAAAATTATATGAAAAATTCTGAGAAAAATTTTCACTAGGGAGTGTACAGAGGCTGTTTTATATAAAGTAATCTAAATGCAGCAGCTTAATATAATCAACTTTGTCAATGAAATGATACATGTATATTTTAGTGTCCATTATTTCTAATAATGTAAATTAACTTTAATCTCGGTTTAATTCGTTTTTAACTTATTTTTTATTTTCTTCCAGTTCTAAGAATTAGAAAAAGATAAAGAATAAATTTATCTGAGATTAAAATTAATCTACAGAAAAAGTAGAAATGCAAGGTTAAATGTAAAAACATATAAATATTTTAAGTCTGGTTTCATTAATATAAGATTAACTTTATAATCTCGATAAAATTTATTCTTTATCTTTTTTTAATTCTGAGAATTTATATTTTTTAATTTGACTTATTGTTTTTCTAATTCTTAGAAAAAGATAAACAGTAAATGAAACCGAGATTAAAATTACTTTTACATTGATGGAATCAGGCCTAAAGTATTTATATGGTTTTACATTTAATTTTGTTAATTTCATGTATGCTTTTAATAAATAAATCGTAATAAGAATTCTGATTTTGAACAACGCGTTTTTTTTACAATTTCAATGTTTGAACGTGGAAGAATATTATTTGCAACATGATCTTTCATTCAGTTTGACGTAGGCAGAGTCGGATTAATAGTATGATTGGATAATACTAGGCGATCAGCGTCGAGATCCCTTTTTTCTAATTCAAAGTGAAGGACTCCATAGCATTTAGGCGTTCAAACACGAGCGATTTGCTTGAATTGCTTTCGCTTTTCCGCACGTGCTCATATTAATCGGAGAACGGAAACGCGAAATGAGAGAGCGGACATGATTTAATTTATACCCATTCTACCCCAATACATATTGATTTTAATCGATTTAATTTACTTTAAAGCTAAAGAGTATATTGGGATTAATCCCTAGTTTATTCATATATCAATATGATTAAAAAGATCTAAAAAATAAAAAGTAAATTTTTGTAGAAAAAAAATTTTAACACTCAGTAACTATCAAATACTAGAAAAATTTTATAAAATATTAATAAAACAATAAATTACATTAAATAGATTTGAATAGATTAACAGAATTAAAGTTAATTTATATTGAGAGAGAGAGGGAGAGAGAGAGAGAGAGAAGAATGAATATTAGAAAAAGAAAGAGACAAAAAGAGTGAAGAATTAATTATGCTAGATATCTCGATGAACATTTGATGTTTATATTTGATTACTGTGACGCAAATGAAATGTTCGCAAATGAAATTAGTCTATAAAGTTCTAGAAAGTACACGGATCAGGACATCGTGTGATTAGTCGTAGTTTAGAAAGTAGCAACAAAAGGCAAGGAGCTAACTGGTCACGATCGCCGTAATCGCGAGACTGGAACGCCTCTAAATTATACGGCATCATTATCGACTTTCGGCATTGCGAAACCGGCGATCTGTGAAATATTCATTACATGTTATACAGCTTTTTCCCAAGGATCAAACCATGTCTTGGTGAAATCTAAAAAGATACAGAAGACTGGAAACGATTCTTTTACGGTATTTTAAGAAAAATCACAGTTTTTATGAAGTTCTGTCGCTACACCGAAAGAACGATTTTTAAATATCTACAATTTAATTACAGATTTGAAAATAATTTTGTTGGACTGTTGATTCTTCTTTCCATATAGGAACATCTCTTTCTCTTTTCTTATCTTTTTCTTTCGTATTTAATAAATAAATCTATTAATTTTTTTTACCTCTATGATTTTGTTGAATTTTTTCTGTCTCATTTTTTTTATAGTTTTAATACTTTATCATTCTCCTACGTTATCTCGTTTGCGCGATTTGAGATTGTTCCTAAGGATATCATTTCAGGATCTAACGACATATTTTTGTCTTCACTCAGTCATATTGCATAACATATTTTGCGAATAGTCTTGTGAATTTCATATCATTATTTGAGAGAAACTTACATAATATAGGTATTCTGCGCGATATCGCAAGTATAATCTGGGAGTGCGCGAAAATTGCAATTGAACTACTGGTAACGTCAGTCATTTCTGCCATTACCTCCGCAATTCAGAAGTATCTTTGGATATGTGATATCTGCGAAATTTTTAACAAACGCGCAGCGGAATAATTGATCGCTGCAGCTAGGTACAAACAACGATCTTTGTTTACTCGCGAATTCACCAGCCGCTAATGATATCACGTCCGATTAGCTCACAAAAGTCGCAGATGTAGTTTAGATCACTGATGCTTTTAGAGTTCTACAATAATATTCTTTTTTTAAGTTTTTTTTTATAAATATTTTAAGAGAAAACGGCATCGTAACTGTGAGAAGAAAAATTCAGATATATTGAATAATTAATCAATATTTGCGCAATGAAAGAGTCAATTACGAAGATTTCGAAGTGACTTCAGAATGATATTTTGTAATCATACTGACCTTTTAAAATATAATCGTCTTGATAAGTTTTCTATCAAGTAGAATTTAAAATTAAGTGATCCTGATGTTATATCTAATTTAAAATTAAATATCCTTAATACTGTGTGAAATTCCATTCTTTGTGTGTGTGTGTTTAAATAATTGTTAATAATTAATAAAAAATTACAATCATTTGTGTCAATTACAAATACTTACAAATATTGGATAGTTCTGGCCGACTTATCGGGTTTTTTCTTACGCGAAAATTTTATATTATCGTATTGATAGCCTTATTTTGCTCGTTTAATCGCAAAAAGTTCATTCATTTATTACGTCAGACTTTCAAGAACTGAGATATTAATTTCTTCTTTTAAAGATCTTGAAGATATTAATCCTCGATTGAAAATTTACAATTACTATCGATATTGTTTTTTGCAACGTATAGTATACTAAAAGATGCAGTTCATCATCTTTCTTGTATATAGTAATTAAATTGCATATAATTTTTTTTTGTTATCTCGAATTTCATGAAAATAACATTTCTTAACTTTGAGCTAATTCGATGTCAATTTCCGTCAGCGATATCACACCCTGTAAAATTGCAATCGAGTCATTATCATAGAATGGAGATTGCCTGAGATTGCCTGTCAATCGATGACGTCGACATGTCGTCATCGTAGTCTAATCGTAATTGATTAAATTATGTGAAGTATTTAATCAGGGAGAAACGGAGTTACATTTTTGTAAACAAAATTTCTTTTCTTTTTGTACGTTTAATCGCCTAAATTATTTTGGAAGGTATTAAGACTGTGGAACATTGAAATCAGTAAGCAAATCAACATTTTGGATTTGCTTACGTTATTATTTTTTACTGTAATTGTGTGGCCGATTCGCACACTGCTTATGTCTTACTGCCTTATATTTTTTCTGTATGTTGTGACTCTCTTAAGGGGTAATGTCACTCTTGAGGTTTGAAAAAATCGATTTCTTTTTTTTGCTTAAATCATTAGTTTATAGTTACAGAAATGATGCAAGTATTTTTAGAACGAAATTCGAACTGTATCATAGTGTTAAAGCTGACTAAATGAACAGTCTCTCTGCGCTTTATACACAAAAAATCAGCTACAAAAAAAACTTTACATGCGTTTTTCTCAAAACACAGTTTTTCAAATTTGCGTGCAACGTTATTCTTACAATTTTTATCCGATTGACATGAAATTTTACCACAATCTTGTATATATTTTCCTCTGAAGTACGTAAGCTTTTTGTGAAATGTTGAAAACTCTTTTTGCAATCAGCATTTTTTAAAACAAATTTTTGGGGCGAAAAATGTACTTTTTCTATAAATAGCTGCCATTTTGAAAAAAATTATTATTTTCAAAAATCCTTACGTGTTTTAGAAGCTTATTATATATAGATAATGGACATTTTTGTTGCTTTGTTCCAGGATAAATCATCTCACAGAAAACGTGCACGCAAATGTTCGTGATATCGCGTTTTAAAAAAAGCGATTTCGCAAGAAGGCCAATGCGCCGTCATTTTGTGCATAAAAAAATTAAAAAATTATTTTTTTGCTCTTCAATATATACAGTAGTCTTCTAAGTAATTTTTAAATAAAGTTATTTATTTACCCACAAATAAATTCCCAAACTTAGGTATCATTTTAGAACCTCAAGAGTGGCGTTACCCCTTAAAGACCCTAAAACGATAAGAAGATGCAGGATCCTCCTATCTATTATATCGAAGTACTGGAAACAGACCGCTGACCTCGCTGAAGTGGTGAAAGAGAAAGTTTACCAACAAAAACGAAATTCATCCTAGACATGCTCGATAATTGCATCCACCGAAACCTGTCGGAAACCGACGCAACCGGTTCCCACCGAATTTACTTCACGCTTCATACGCCCTTCGCCGTATCGCAATTCACCGAGGATCATAATGACTTTGAATTTTCGAAGAATTTTCCTCGTTGGATGAGACATCGTCGAGATAATTCATTACTTCCGAAGAATTCTCAATCCTCGATAGCGCTCAGAGAAATATCTAAAACAGAATGTCTCGTCAGTTGATACAGCCATACAACGCAGTTTCCTTTCACTTTTAGGCACGTGAATGTAAGAGACAGGAGGAGGAGACGTCAGTTATCTGTGCGACAGCTCGTTCAGTAGAGTTTAAGGAAATAGACTTGAACTCATAAATGGACGTTATTGATAAATATGTAATTAACTGAAAAATATGTTTTGTGTGCGCAAATTACTGCAATTTATATCATAATAAATGACTAAGAAAAGTCATTAGAGTATTGTAATAAGTATATTGTGAAATTACAATATACTCATTAAGGGAGAGATTACAATATACTCATTAAGTGAGAGATCACAATATACTCATTACAATATTCTATTAAAATATATGTGACTAAAAAAGTTCTCGCAGATAATGTGTTCTTTTATATTTAAAACACATTTAGCTAAATAATAAAAACGTGTTTATTTACTCGTCAAGCATTTGTAATATTTATTTCTACATACTTAATAAATAAAACTGCAAATTTATGATCGTTGTTACATTTTTAATGATGTATAAATTAAATTTATTTTTATTAGAACGAAATTGTTTTATTAACGTGCAAATACAATTATTAAATACCACGTGTTCCAGATTTGCAGCAAGTTTTTTTTATCTTTCATAGATTATTTTCTGTACGAAATCGCATCGGACACAATAACGTAAACGTTATATAAACATCTATGTAATCTCGCAATATCATTATAGATCTTATCGAATGCCGTTATCGACTGTGAATACCTCTCTGGCATCGAATTAAAAAAAAACGAGGCTACAAAGATATTTGTCAGAGAAATTGTTTTCTTACCAAAAGGCTCGCTTGTTTATCATTATCGCCTATTGACAACCGCTATCTTGACATAGAATACTGTATTTACGCGAGTACGAACATAGCTAAACTATAACACTTCAAATGTTTATCAAACTTTAAAAATATTTAATGAATCTACTTAAATTTTAATTTATTTAAACAAATATATCTATGTATTATTCCATTGTGTTTTAGAGAAGAAATGTAACAGAATCGATAAAGATATGTATTTCTTTTTATGTTAGAATTTATTTGAACTTACGGTTTATAATGACGTTAATATTACGCACAATATGCCAATAAAAAATAGCCAATAAAATGTTAAATTTATTCTAGTTATTATATCACGAATAGTGATATGATTGTTGATTATTGATAATTTTCAAGAACGAGATGATGTGAAATAGTTTGTAGCAGATCAGAAATACGACGTAAAATAAGATACTGTAATACTTTCCTATATGTGAAAGTGTAGTTGAAACTATGACAACATATATTGCGTTTGACGTTTGACCGATTCGCTTCTAATATGATAGTGGTGATAGGTGAAATCGTCGTAAATAACATGAATATGTTACATTACGAATCTTTTGAATTAAAATCGTCCAACTGATTAGATTAATTATAATACACATTAATGATCCTCATTTGCTTTAATCAATTTGTTATACACATTTGCAGTTTTCTCATTGAAACTACTATACTAATATTTCTGTGTGTGAAGCTTGTCTTATTTTAAAAAACGCATAAGCGATATCTCCAATCTGATAAATTCTGTCTGGAACATTTTATGCACCCTTATCTTTTTTGAAAGATAAAATCGTAAATCAAGAGAACGGTTTCCTTTTATATTGGTAATTAATATGCAGTTCTTGCTCATTAAATCCAGACATTCCTAATTCTTCCTAATAACGGCGTAGTAAGAGAATATAAAACAATATTTGTTCCTACATTGGTATTTTGTGGTTATCCTTGACTGAGGTGTAAATATAGTCCAGTTTTTATAATTTCTATAAATACAGAATAACCAGTTTGAATCCTAAAAGAGAATGCCGGAACTGGCGATACAATGGACATTCTGATACTTCGCCTTTTATTAATGTTCTTCAATTTCTTATCTGTTTCTCGTTTAGTCACTTTCCATTTCTCTGCTACAAGTACCATTGTTCGAAATATTTTTCATACCACTGTTTAATGCTAAAATAAAATTATATTATGTGTCAGCTTTATTTTAATAAAATCTAATTTTATATAAATGATAAAGAGAAATTTTTTTATGTTCAACTAAATTCAATTCATGAAGGAAAAATCTCTATCTCTCCTAAATTAATTAGGAAAGATGTTTAAAAACAAAACTTCTGTATAAAACAAAATTTCACATGAAAGAAAAACTATTATATCTAACATGTAGTGCGGCTGTTATCAATTAGCATTTTCAAATCAGTTATCAAGTTGTCCAACTGACCTAATAGGAACTCGATAGAATATTGTTAAAAGTTTATGAAACATGATTACAAAAGCAAGAAACAATAACAATATTAAAGGTATTATATTGATGACAGTATTATACTGATCTCCTTGCGTCGATCTCTTTTGTTTACAGAAAACTGTCTTGAACAGCATCTCGGACGAATTTGAAGACTTCCATGGCAATGCTTATGTCAGCCTGGCCATAATCTATGCCGTGTTTGCGACCTGCAACTGGTTAACACCATCCTACATTTCCGTGACAGGGCCACGGGTGGCGATATTTACGGGTGCTAGTTGTTATGTCCTATTCATCGCTTCGTTTTTCTGGCCGCACGATGCCCTGCTGTACAGCATGTCCGCTATTGTCGGGATCGGCGCCGCTCTGATGTGGACCGGTCATGGACAATACCTGACAGAAAACAGTGATAATGAGACCATATCGCGGAACGCCGGTATATTTTGGGCGATTTTCCAGACATCGCAGTTCGCTGGCAATTTGTTCGTTTTCTTCATCTTCACGAAGCCCAAAATTGACAAGGAGCAACGGACAATCGTATTCAGTGTGCTAACTGGCCTCGCGGTAGTCGGTACCGGGGTGCTGCTCGTACTGAGAAGATCGCCACCGAAGTTGTTGCTGGGTGAAGCCGAGGGGGTGTCTAACGCCGATAAAGAACTACGCCTGCCGGAACCAAGGCGTGAGAAACCATTACTGGCCGCATGGAATGCCTTCGTGGATGCAATTAGGCTTTTCCTCACGTCGAATATGATGCTTCTATCATTGACGTTCATCTATACAGGTCTTGAGCTTACCTTCTATTCCGGTGTGTACTCTAATAGCATTGGCTTCGTGAAGGCATTGGGTGAGGATCGCAAGAAATTGGTGGGACTATCCGGTATCTTTATTGGTGTCGGCGAGGTCGTAGGCGGCGCGATCTTCGGTATTCTCGCGTCCAAGATATCCCGTAAGTGTGGTGGCTGGCCAGTGATACTCACCGGTCTGATCGTGCATCTATTCGCCTTCATCAGCATCTTCCTGAATCTACCAAACGATGCGTCAGTCACGGATACAGACAACATGGGCTACATTGAGACGTCGGAGATCCTCGCATTGGCAGGCAGTCTTGCCCTCGGTTTCGGCGACGCTTGCTATAACACTCAGGTCTACTCGCTACTGGGCGTCCTGTTCGCCAACGAGAGCGCGTCGGCCTTCGCTCTCTTTAAATTCTGCCAATCTATCGCAGCGGCCATTAGCTTCTCGTACAGCACTAAGGCGGGATTGCATGTACAACTCGCGGTGCTACTCGTGGCTATATTCATCGGTACGGGAGCCTTCTGTTACGTCGAATACAAAGTTAAAAAATCGAAGAATGAATCCCCACAGGAAATTGATCCAGCGTTGGTCGACGCCACAAGCGGTGAAGATTGATAAGGCTAGTTAAATGCAAATTCTTTAGGTTGCAAAGATATATAGTTCGAATGCGAATGAAGTGCGTGAAAGCTTTCGAGAAATAACATCGTGGAACATAGGAAACTACGTTAAAAGTAAAGCAATTCGCAGTAGCTCGAACGAGCGTTAACGCATATTATTTTAGTATGTTAATGATAAGATTGATAAGATATTCTTGTAAATATAAGTATTAGATGATGAATCCTTCTATAATTAAAGACTCTTTACATTAGCATATCTCAAATAAAGAGCAGTCGAAAATATTAATTGCGAATTGCGAGTTTTTGTAATTTTTCAAACTGCTAATGTAAGAAGTCTCTATACGTTCAGGCTCAACAATACTGTACGAGCGATTAGATAAAGAGAACATCCAGGAATATATTTTCCGTTATATATTTTCGAATGTTATCATAGTCTTCCAGTTTCTATATATACATATATATTCCTCAATCTCTATTTCGGAATAACTGTGTTTTAGATATTCTCTCCTTTAAAACGGTATCTTTATATATGCAAGTATGCCAAATACGTATTTATCGGCGTCAATGTTCCCATTACGCTGAAATGTTGCGTCATTTGTTAAAAGAACGCTGCCTTGAAGACATTGATCTAATCTATTCTAATCAACTACCCGATATTGTTATATTAGAATGCAAGATTTTTTCATCTTAACGAGGGATGATAATTGATATAATAATTTTCTTTTTTCATCTACAAATTCGAAAGATGTGTAAGTGTTCTTTGCATTCATTGCAAGCTCCTTTTAATAAGTTTTAATTATGTATGTTTGACTACGAGATCAAGTTTGTTTTAGGTGATTTTCACACCAGTTTTGCAATGCACTGCGATTTTGTGACTAACTAGTCTGTAACATGAGTCCGCCACAAAAAGACTCGCGTTTAACTAGTCCGTAACGCAGTATATCGACTTTACGTCTGATTGTATGTATATGCGTGTGTATACGAGTGTGTGTGTATGTGTGTATGTATATATATGTATGAATGAATGTGGGCGCACAACAGTACGTGACATTTACAGCTCGAAACTCGATTGAATTGTCCGAGATCAGACTTAAGGATCTTGTTCCTTCGTTGCTCGACGCTTGCTTCAAGTGTCGCGGCAAATAGGTAGATTAACTGCGATATGTCTACAAGATGCATTAAAAGTCGGACACTTTTCTCACAATTTCTAAACAACAAGAATCAAAGCTGTAAAGCACACAAGAAAAATTAATAGGAAATAAAAAATCGAATCTTGAAATCTAGTTAAAAATCGTATTGAATTGAAGTCATAAAATGACACAGATTTGCTGTTAAAACAGTTTTAAGATAACATTTTAAAATGATCAATAAAATAATTTATATAAAATCTTTTTCGTCAAAATCTAATCGTGCGGCTTTTAAGACATCTTTTATGCATTGTAATATCTACGCATTTTATTCTTCGTATTTTATTTGGTCATGAATGTATTGAATATATGTTTCGATAATGCATAACAGACGAGTAGAAATATAGTCAATGATGATCAATTATTCTCTTGACAATCAAAATTCTATTGAAGATATTTTACTAATGAATATGTATACGAGACATCGTGATACTTTTAGAGAACGCATTCCTGCCTCCATAATTTTCGCAAAGAGAAAGGGGATTTCGCGTGTAGTATCTCTTATGCATATTACAGTCCATTACATTCCGTAATATACATGAGCGTGTTTGTACATTACAGAATATTTTTTCTACACATAAGAATTGCTTCTTGGATGTGTACCTGATAGAGAAAGATCACGTTCTATTTTAAAAGCACGTACAATCTCAATCATGTATGATTAAACGAGAATGATCATTATTGTTTTTAATCGAATAGTCTATACACAAAATTTTATGAAATATATATATGTTTATACGAATTTATGATAATAAACAATATATTGTATATATGAGATTGAAAAATGTTATAAATGATGACGATGTGTGATTGTTGTTAGTAAATATATTTATATTGTAAAGTATTTGTACTTTTTTATTTCCTGATAAAATCTGTCGCAAAGTACTTTAATAACTAAAATATTTCTACGTAATTAATTACATTAAATATATTTTTCATCAGTTTTTCGAGATATATTGTCTATTTGTGCAATAAATTATGCATTAATCACTCCGATGATTCATACCTTATTGCTTTTATTAATCATCGAGTTGACAAAGAGCAGCTACACCTCGATTAATCCAATGCGATTCGTCCAGATCCGTCGGGATTAGAATATATAATATAAAATTAGAAGAATGTCCAGTGGTAGCTAATACACCGCGTCTAGCACTTGTCTTGTACACTGGACAATAATAAACGTCTTTTATGTCGAATTTAGCCTTTTCACCAGGTTTTAACCATATAATGGGTAGCACGTCGAACATTATCTTAGGTTTAGATTCATCCAGCAATCTCGTCTTTCTGTTCCATCGAGCTCCCTCCAAAAAGAGACCCTGAGAAGAAAATCGTGGATAAAGATCAATAAGAAATGTAAATAAAAAAATATCGCGGCAAGATCATACTGTTATTTATATAAAAAATCAAACTTTAATTTTTTTTTAGAACTATTATTTAAGATTATATGTTAATAAAAAAACTTTGCGTACACTTATATAAACTCCATAGGAAGGCGCAGCATTGGCGCTCGATTCGGACCGGGTGATCTCGAATTCGAAGTCTAACTGGTCGATCGGTATCTTGTGCTTGCGAGCGTAATTCTGCAGTACCGCCGTCAAAAATGACTGTGTGAAGAAGAAACCGGATATCCAAAACACATTCGGTGCGTCGTGGTCGATCCAATCTTGCAAAAACTGCAATCTAGCCAACAGATCATTTACATAGCTGCCGAGCGGTTTCAACGAGGGGTACGATTTTCTGTCCCAAGCGAGTGGCACTTTGCCGATGCTCATGCTTAGATAAACGTCTTCCAAATCCGGTGACATTAGTACCAGCCCTCTAATGGCTTTCTGCACATTGGTCAATGTTTCCTTGATGACTTCGATGAGCTCGTTGAATTTAACGAGTTCCTGGCGCAACACTGTGTTCATGCTATTCATATAAAGTACCGGATACTTCCTCGACACATATTCAATATCGAATTGTGGTCGCATCTTCGATAGAATCTCACCGGCCAGAGTAAAAACTACTTCGTCCGTGTCTTTCTCTACACCTGATGAAAATTAATGAAAATGTTATCACACAAATTGTATTATGATATGTGGAAGCAGTAATGTTGTTACCGTGAACAGATTTCACGCCAACATTTTTATTGCTGTCACTTTACGGCAGTATATAATAGCAAGATTGTGTAACATTTTTATAATGTTGTTATTTTGTGCAATAAATTATTTCTACATTTTTACAATTTCTTCAATAATGTATGCTAATAAGTCTAAGTTAAATGCAATGAACTACGTAAAAACTCTTACATATTAATATAAGTTTAGCAATAATATTTCAATTATAAAAAGCAAAGAAAAAAAGAAATATATTTCAATTAACATGAAAATTGATTTAAAGTTGAAAATAAAGAAATATATATATTACTCACCTACTCCGCTGATCTGTGGCTGGGTTAAAAGCGCACCGGCCAACAGTTGCATTGCTTCTCGATTGTCCTTCGCTATGTCTGCATTCTCATGGAAGCCAAAAACTTCCGGCATTTGATTAATTGGTAAGCTGCGAATGTACTTCAGACATCCTTCATAATCCGTGTCCTCCGGCATGCGATAAATTCCGCTCGGAGAAAATGAGTATCTAGGAAGAACATAGAATATTAATAAAAACTTAAAAAATTTGTAACATTTTATCTGACAAATTTAGTTTTAAAAATGTGTTTATGTCAAACAATCATCCTTTTCATAATTTTGTTAATCTCCGCTTTAGAAATTCAAGAAATAATTTTCTTATTTATTTTTATTTAAGCTCATAAACTCTCTTTTGTCATAAAAAAAATTGATGAGAAGTGATCAAAGATAATTCTTAGATCTTTGAATTTTATATAGCATTAAGAACGGATGATATTACTCTATTTTTGTAATAACTTCAGGATTATAAAAATTCTTCAGCAGCGAATTCAGCAGCCTTCTGTCTTTATCATCGGTCACTCTGCCTCCATAATTGCATTCTCCTGTTAGATAAATGAGCGCGTCGAATGGTACTTCGTCGTAATCATTTAAAAATAGCTAGATCAACAAAATAGCACAATTATAATAATCCCATGATATCTATTGAATTACTAAAAGAAAGCTACTGTCATACTTGTAATTGCAGAATACAGATACGCAAATCGGACTCGTTGAATTCGTAAGGTATATTCCAGCCGAGTGGACCGAAATTTCGTCTTTCTTGCACCACCGCATGGAAGAAACATAGAGAGAATAACAACCTTCTCCATTCTACTACTTTTGTACACTCGCGGAAAAACTTTAAATCCGATATAGGATCGTTCAAGTAACTTCGCAGCAAATTGTTCTTCAGTCCCTTCGGCGGTTCATTCGTCATCTTGACACCGTTCTGCAGTATGGACACCGGAAATCCTTTGGATGGATAGCTGGTTAGCCATAAACGAAAGTCGCGATGTGTGCTTTCAGGCACGATAATCTCATCGCATATCCGATCGAGTTCCTTCATCCACGATATGGCAAGATGACAGTTCTGCAAGATGACCCACTCGCCGCTCTTGATACCACGCTCGATCATGTCAGTTGCAATTGGGCCCTGGCCCTGACCCAGCGATATCGTCATGAGATTCTTCTTCAAGATTCCGCGATCTTCGGCGAATTTGATCAGTCCAGCCATTGGATCCGATCCAGGCGAGAGTACGAAGATGAGAGGCGTAATATTGCTCGAGTCATCGTATGAACTCTGGAGATCAAACGGTGGCGGTTCTATGAAAGATGTGCCCATATGGTGGATGATGTATGCCTGAACGGCAGCGACCAGCTTGTCGGTCCTTACGCATCTCAGGATTACGAGCTTCCTCAAATTCTCATCCTCGTGCTCGAACGGTGGTGGGAAAGAATGTTCTTGCGGGTTCGACAGATCGTAATATGCTTGCCACCGTGACACGTTGGACTGGAAGGACTTTCTCAATTTTTCAAGACCTGGCAGAAGACTAGCTCTCACAACCTCGGACCAGGATACTGCGGGTTCGACAGATCATAATATGCTTGCCACTGTGACACGTTGGACTGGAAGGACTTCCTCAATTTTTCAAGACCTGGCAGGAGACTAGCTCTCACAACCTCGGACCAGGATTTGTCGGATAGCCATGAGGGATCAGGGTTAGGATAAGGATTGTCGAGAGCCACTCCACCCGTCAATAAAAATACCCAAAGCTCTTCTTCTAGTTTATGAGCGGCGCGTAGTAGACCGACGCAAAGGACCAGAGAGAATATCAGTTTGTCCTTCTCGAACAAAGAACGACATACATTTCTATAAATACTTGCCGTGAAATATGAATTGAGACTCTTCATTCGCAAGTCCAACTCTGTCGATTGCTCGCTGTTGGTTATTGCCATGACGTAGAGATGTAAAAACCATGGTAGTGAATACTGGTACATGGGATCGATGTTGGCCAACTCAGAGATACAAAAGAAGAGAACCGCACCGTGTTTCGAGACGGGTTTGTAACCATTACGAGCTTTGTCTATCTCTGTCGAGGTCTTTACTGCAATCTTCTGTTTCGCCTCAATGTCTTCTGACAGCATCTTGGAGGTCGAGAGAATTCTGATAGCGGTCTCATCTTCGAGTATGTTGCCTTCGGACGTTGTGAGAACCTCCAAGATCTTATCCTCAATCTCCTTTAGAATCCTCCTGTTGTTCGCGCCTTCCACTATCAGTTGATTCTTCTTCTCTTCCAGCGTCGGTAGCTCTTTAGCCACAACTATGCCTAATAGCTGATCCTGCAGACCTTGCGGCGTGATCATGAAGTTTAGTAGAGTCACCTTTACCGCGATCTCGGGCAGGTAATGTGGATTTCGCAAACGCGTGGTGATATAGAATCGAAAGTTCGGATTATACTCCAGTACGGTTTCGCCAAACTTCAGATATAGCACTCCGCGCTGCTTGTATACGTTCTTCAGCAACACAGGCTCCAGAATCGCATCAATCTCCTCCAGAATATTCTCCAACAGTACCGGCGATCCCAGTTGAATGCTCATTTCCATCACTCTCGAGTAATTGGGATCCGTGAGTTTAATCACCGCTAACTTGTTCAGTTTCTCCATGTTCTTTACCCATTTATTCGCTTGATTTTGCGGATCGATCATGAGCGGCCAACGATCAGCGTGCTTCACGATTATACCGTTTTCCACCGAAAAATTATCGGCTGGTAATCCTTGGATGGTCCAGCTCCTGATTTCTATAGCTTCACCCAATATATCGATCAAATTAAACTTCGTGCTACATGGTATAGCCGCTTGCATACAAGAAGCGTGCCACTGATCGATTAACTTATTTCTATATTCCACTGTGAATGCTCCCAAATAAGCCACCATTCCGGATGATAGTAGAACGTCTCCAATCACATTCCCCAGACTGGCGCCCAGTTTACTGGCGGTCTCGCTCCATCTACTCTTCTCGCCGCTCAGACCGCCCAGTAGTTTTTCAGCCCTTTCCAACTTCTGCCTACAATAGTCGATCTGATCCTCCAGCTTCTTCTTCTCACGCATACACTCAGCAAATTCATCGTTGAGGGACTGCAGCTTCTGTGTTACTTCCTGCAGCAGAGCCCTCTTCTCGTTCAGCATTTCCATCTGCGTAGCTAACGCAGCTTCCGCTTCCGCTAGCATCGCCTTCTTCGGCGCCACGACTTTGATTACGCGATCGTACACCTCCATGGCACGCACCCATTTGCAGAGACCCTCACATGCGGTTGATACTTTCTTGATTGCATCTGGCTGGAAGCTTCGGTCATTTATAAACTTTTCGCGAATACGCTTCATGTAAGCTGGTGGTATATTATCCTTGTCGAAATTTTTTAAGTTCTCTAGAAACTTCATATCGCCCAACAGCTTGATGGATGCGGGCCAGTAATCGTCCACCATTTGACCGGTCGGATCCTGAACTCGGTCCGGTTTTATACCTTTCAACACGCAAACCGCTTCCATCACTAATCTAACGCCGGCTGGTGGAGCCTTCATCGCCTTCACAATCGTGATGTCTGCCGGTTTTAGAGTGTCCAATGCCGCTAAAGCAGCTTCCAACGCCGGCGTAGCTTCTGCCAAATCGCTCTCGCAGTCGTCCTTAATTGCTTGAGCTGCCGCAGCTGCTTCATTTGCCAAGGCTTCATCAGCCGCCACAATTTCTTTCTTCGCTTCTACATTGACAGTATCTTGTTCAATTCTAATCATTAGCTTGTCACTCAATTGCGACTGCGCTAATAACTTCGGTTGTAATTGATGCAATTCGTTCTGCATGATCGTTACTTGGCCAGCAGCGAAATCTAGCTTCTCCAGACCGGTTTCGTAGCGATTCTGTTGCACGGTGATCTGCTCGATTTTCTGTCCATGCAATCTATATAATGATTTGATCAATTGCAGAAAACTCGTGGGTGTGACGTAATATCTTCTACCATAAGTCAAGTAATAATCTTCACTCGTCACGGAGACACTCGTGTGGAATTGTTTGCACATCTGCACGCATTTCTCTCGCAGTTCTGAACCGATGTCAAGATCTCTCAACGACATCCTGGCTACTTTCTCTAGGGCATCTTCGGGCCAGATCGTGAACCAATCTATAGTGCAACAATTGATAAGCGACGGGAACATCCTGAGACGATTGCGGAAGGTATCACCTATTGGTGACACCGTCAAGACTATGTGAAGATTCTTTTTAATTCTTTCAATGAAAAGATTGTAGAGCACCATCGGCGTCATTTCTACTTTTTTACCGCCGCTTACGTCTCGTGCGATGTTCATCATCTTCTCCAGTATCTCCGCCTTTTCGTCCACCGCATATAAATTCGGTACGTCCGCAGTGTTCAAAATCATGTTGATGTCCTCGATAAAGGACTCATCCTTGATCTGATGATCACCGAAGATAAAAACAGTGGGTTTGCCTTCACAACCGACGCGCAATAGTAACTGTTTCAGATCCTCTCGCCACTCAGTCGGCCCATAGGTCCTGGTAATCTCGATCTGATGTATCTGGTATTCACACATGCTGGTCGCCAATTTGGCCAAAGAGTTACGACCGGAACCGCCCACCCCGACGAGTAGAGCGTGACCATTATCCTGTAACAATATTCGAGAAACGCGAGAGACGTGCTCAATGGCGTAACGAAACAACACTAGATTCATCGGCGTTTGCGAAACCGCGTTGTACTCAGCTAAGTAGTAATCCATTTTCTCCTGAAGATCTTCCAGATTCGTTATTTCATCGTACACCTTCGGATCGGCATCGGGCTCGATGTAATTTCCAAAAAAGAGATCGCGAATGTGGGAACTCTTTATCATTTTCTCACCCGGCTTGAGCAAATTGGCGAGCACCTTGTCCAATGGTTGACGCAGCTGATCGTAGCATGTGTGTCGTACCATCCTGAACAGTGTCTCACGATCAGTGTCGTCTATCAGTCTATCATGGAAAACTCGGTATACCTCATGAACCCACAATCTGATAAGTTTGTCGGGATCCTTCATTCTAGCGGCCGGAACCAAAAGTACGCCGCCGATAACTCGGCTAAAGTCACGTAAATTAAACTTGTAATGGCTTCTCGATGGCGTTGGAAGAAAATTTTTGATGGCTTCGAGAAATACATACATGGTAGCGCTCACTACCATCTTGCTCAGTCTTGAAATCTCCGGAACAAAACCCTTGGCGAAGTGCCAATCGAGAATCGATGAGAAGATCTTCGTCATAGTGGCTTCTTCGAAAGAATCGATGCCAATCACGTGCATGTGGCGAGTGAATCGCGGTGTCACGACATTAGAGCCGCCTCCAGGGGGTACCATAGCCGCGATCAGCAAAATATCCACCAAATGCAACATCGAGGTATCCTTCGGATCGAACCAGTAACCATGATCTATCCATTGTCGAAGTAATTCTATCGGCGGTTGGGCACCGTAGATCTCCACCTGTGGCATGCTAAGGTCGTCCACGAATAGCACACATTTTTTTCCCATGGCAGGACCGTAAACTCCCTTTCTCCTTCTGTCCAACTTTGACATAACTATCTCCTGCGTCTGCGGTGCGTTCGTATGTGCGCTGAAGTTTATAACATTCTCCAAGAATTTTTCCCGTGGCAACGATACAAGGTAGTTTAGCACGATCGCGGATTTGCCGGTGCCCGTCGGGCCCACAAACAAAAGCGGTATCGATCGATGCATAAATTGTTTGATAAAAAAAAGCTGAATGGATGTCTCCGTTGTCTGAATGATCAGCTCGCTGGCTTTCGCTGTTGCTGGTAAAGGTGCCTGAAATGCATATATTCTAAATGTCTTTTCCTACTTTGTATTCATGAATTATAGAACTTTAAGTACTTCTAAAAGATTCGATTTTTTATTATTTGTTTTCCAGTTTTTTATTAATTTTTTAATGTCATTTAAAATTTATTAAATCCATGTACTCTTAAGTAAGTCTCAAAAGTATATAAAAATAGAAATGTAAAAAAATATCAATTAAAAAAAATTTTATCTCTTCAATTGCTCACGTCATTGCTTTTTTTAATACCTGTTGCATAGTATCCATCCAAGATATCCAGCATCCGTTGTTCCTTTTATCGTAAATCCAATTATATACCGTACCTCTATCGGGAAAGATTTGTTGCTTTGTCAACTTAAACACTTTTGGCTTAGGATACTCTTCGATAGTACCGAGTAATAGTTTTCGTAGGTACACGTCGAAAGTTTTTCTGCTGTCGCTCGTTAATGTTGGACAAATGCCCCAAACTATGCTAAACAGTAATACGCACTGAAGCCACACTGTGCTCACTTGCGTCTCCTCTGCCAACATCATGCTGAATACTCTCGTGAAAGACTATTAAAAAAAAAAAACATTAGATTAAAATGTTATATTTAAATACATGAAAATTACAAATATTAAAAAAAAATATTGTAATTTCTTTAAGCTTAAAAGTTTATCTTTTTCCATAAAGTTTTGCTTTAAATAAAATCAGTTATTGCATCGAGTATAAGTCTAGTATAATATAGACTTTTCCAATGTACTTACCAAGAACATATGTATCTCCGATGTGTCTATAAAAGTTTTACAATTAGATCGGATGAAACGCAATATCGGTTCGGTTAGCCATTCGATCAATTCAACAATGAGCTCGTACTGTTCAAATAACAATTTCTCTTTAAGGTGTTTTTTATAAGATTCAAAGATTGGTTGCCAGCCCAACTGAGAAGGCTCCATATAGATCATGCCGCATCTACTGACAGTGGCAGGCGAGGCATGGTCGAGGTCGGCTGGTTCGAAAAACATATTCATCTTCCCGGACATTTGTATGATCTCACCGGACATCAGACAAAGTTTCTTGTTATCATCCAGCACAGTATTCATGCTCTCGATCCAGATTGCATCCACCGGGCCGTCAAACACGATCCATTTACGTTCGATCGCGATAGATTGTGCGTATTCGCGAAACGTGTTGGCCAGCACGCCGTCGCTCCATTCGTGTGACACCGGATCAAAGCTACCGTACAGTTGACTCAGCGGAATGGCTTTGGGATTGATCACCCGGTAGGCTGTACGGTATTCTCGCATCGTGGCTTTCCGTATACTTGATAAATCGCCCAGAGAATCGGCCAGCACCTTATAAGCCTGCGTCTTCCCACCCAGGGCGGTGCCGACAATCATCAGACCATGCCGTACGAGTAACATCTCGTAAATTTGCACAATCTTCTCCACGTACCAGTCGGTAGCCTGGAGGTTTCGCTTCTCTAGATTTGTCTTCAGCAGATTCACCAGTTCATCACGTTCCGGTTGAGGCAGTGCCACGTCCGGGAAGAGATCCGTATAGATGCCGTTGAAGAGAGAAACGTCCTCGGACAAGAACTTCGGCAGATTAACATCTACGATGGCACGAAGAACCAGTATATGTTCACTGCGCTTTGGATACTTGAGCTTCAGATTGCCGGCCGCTATCAATACAGTTTTGACCGCTCGCATCCCATAGTCATAATGCTTTTGAGAACTCAATTGTTCGGAGCATAATTTGTAAGTGTGAACTATTTTCTCCGCGAGAATCTTAGCATCCGTAAAGCCATACGAGTACAAAGTGATCTCACCGATCATGGCATAGTCCGGTACCATCATTGCTACTGTTCGAAATAGCACTTTCAGATTATCCGGTAGTTCTTGCCGTCCGGCGTAACCCGGGTTCATAGTTATGATGACGTTGCAGGTGGGATTCAACTTTATCTCGGTGCCTTCAAAGATAAACTTGTCAAGCTTCATGCTTATAGCCATCTGTATTGACAGTATTTGCTGCGCGATCACGGATAGCACCTCTAATTCGATTCTGTTGAACTCGTCAAAGCACGCCCAGGCTCCCGATTGTGCAATACCTTTGAAGAATTTGCCCATCGCTTTGTAATCGAGTCCCTCGGAACAGTTGAACACCACACATTGCTTAGCCACAGCTTTTGCAAGATCCTTGGCTGTTTCTGTTTTACCGGTGCCCGCCGGTCCTTCCGGCGAACCGCCTAAGTTCAACTTCAACGCGCCCATTAAAGTTCTATAACATCGATCTGTCAACGGCGTTATCACCAGTCTTGACGTGTTGCCGAGATACTCGAAGGCATACATGATATTAGTCGTGACCATAGAGACGGTGATGCAATCGTCCAGCCAGTAGTAACGAAGCTGCGCTATCCAATTGAAGTCCGAAGGATCATCGACCTGTTTGTCGACCAGCAGTCTTACCACGTCCCGGGCATGCACATCTATCACTATCAAGGCGTTCAGTGTTATCCTAGCGCCAGGTTCTAGTTTGCCACGAACAAGTGCTACAATATCCTCTATTTGATCAGTGCACTTGCTTAAGTAGATCGCCGTAGAACGTTCCTCAAAGGATTCGTATACCTCGCTGGTCCAATGTATTTGGCTGGCGCAAATGACAATCTGACCTGGCCACGAGAGTACCCACTCCTCACGTATGGCATCGAAGTATGCTAGTATACTCTGCTCGGCGACATCGCGCATCGATATCACCATAAGTTCTTCCACTTGGCATAACCATCTCTCAACCATACCCTTCGCATCGGCTGGGTAAATCTTGCCACTCAGAGGTACGTATTCTTCCTCGGCCGACAACATGCCAATGATCTCCTCGTCCTTGGTGAAACGAAGTTTACTAATACCCTCAAAGCACTTTCGCAAATGCGGCTGTACTCGCTGCGGATCCTTGGTCTCGGACAGAATTTCCAGCAATTCATCGTTCGATAGAAAGAAGAATCGCGGGAAGAACAGACGCTTCTTCTCTAGATATTCATTTAGACCCTTCTGGATCTCTTCGAGAAGTGAATTACAGAGCTTGAATTCCTGCAGCATGTTCGGCATCGCAGTGGCGTCGGTCACCCGTCTATTATCAAAGACATACAACATGATATTGCGCCAAATCTTGTCGATTCTACGAAAGTTTCTTGATTCGGTCGGCATTTGGCGCATGATGTCCTCGCTGCTGAATATCGGTTCCAGATACATCCAAGTGGACTGGCAGAGTAACCACTGATCGATGATGTCTTGCATCGATATCAATTTCTCCTCCCACCGCTGCATTTCTTCTTCGAATGCCTTCACGAAGGGTGAACCGCGCATAGTCTGCGCTTTGAGAATGTGATCATCCAACAACATTTGTATATCATCCACGGCGGATAATATAAACACTCCGGTCTCTCGATAAGGAGTAAGCTCGAAATACACCTCCTGCCATTCTTCCTTCATCTTCAGCAAGTTCCGCTGTAATGTGTACTCTTTTATGGCCGCCGAAGCTATCTCTTCCAGCTTGGCGATGAAAGCAGATAGACCATACTCGATCATTTCCGATAAGTTACTAATGTCTGTTAGTACTATCGGTACATCGACAATCTTACTGATCGCCTCCCAATGTCGGGCTTGTAGACCTGGAGTACAGATAATCTGTAATACTGGAATGAACTGCCGGAACTTTTCCACCTTGCCTCGTACCATCTCGGCGACACGCCTCGCGCCTGGCACTTCCGTCAGCATGCGCGATAACTTGTACAGAGTTCGCCACGTATTTTCGGTATCCTCGCGTATCTGTTCGGCGTCTAGACCTATAAATGAACCATAGAACCATTTGTCGTAATTCTGATGAAATTCCAAAACAGTATGCCAGAGTTTGTCGAAGGTTTCTACTGTGCTGAACATAGTCGGCAGTTCCATATATGGACTCAGTTCCATGTCCAGCAATCCCTCCTCCTCGTTGATTTCTTCGGCTTCTTTACGAATCTCCGTCATAGTTATGGAAATGTGCTCAATTTCTTCCACAGCCTGTTCCATCTCCTCCATCGTAAGAACTGGTGGATCTTTTCGCTTAAATTGATCGATCGCTAATTGTATCGTAACTATTCTCTTTTCGAAAGTATCTCGTCTCGTACGAAGCACCGTTTCTAAGAAGTCCTTTCTCATGTTCAATCTATTGCTTGCCAATTCCATCACAACCTCCATTTCCTTCGGCCAGGTGATAGTGCGTGAATTTAAATGAATGTCGTCATCTGAGAGCGCTTGATGATCGAACAGAAACAATGTCAACTCGACCGAACGAGCTAATCGTCTCCTCAGATTGAACATTGTTGTATCGCGACTCTCACACAGGTAGTTGTACAGTTCGACAACCTGCTGTGTTGTTTCCGGCATCTTCGAGATATTCTCCGCTATCTCATCGAAGATCGTGCATAATTCGCGATTATTGACTCGTAATTCATCCGCAAAGAAATTGCATATTCTACTTCGAAGAGCGTGTAGAATTTCTTTCATTGTATCGTTCACAGTACTGCAGTCGATCTCGATCATATTCAACGGGATCTAAAAAAACCAGTCAAATTATTTAAACTATTATCAAGTTTTAAAACTCATATAGGAAAACTTATATAGGAAAATTTGGCATAGAGCTATAAACTTTTTCTGGCTACTGATAAATAATGTTATGTTAAATAAAAAAATTGAAAAACAGTTTTAAATTAATAATTTTTCTATACTGTATGTGAATATGATGTAAAGAATTATTTGGAGGTTTTCCTATTAATTGTGACTTAATCATATACTTACTTTACATCGATTTCCCGGCTACTCCACTTGTAATATACAGTAAATTTTGGTAGCACTGGAGGTAATTATTAGGACCAGTTATATGTTTAGTGATTACGTCTAAAACATCGCTGATAATGCTCATTACCTATAATAATGTAATGGAAGGATTGCAATGAATCGAATATTTGACATTGTTTCAGAATTTTTTTTAGAATATAAATATATATATAAAATTACCGTATCTTCGAATCGCGAAATAGGAAATAAGTGACCCGCGTCCTCCAATTCCGGAAACAAAATTGTCTCAATCTTGGGTATCATAGTGCCTACCTTAATGATCTTGTCAAAACATAGCGAGATTATGGTGTGCAACTTTAGAATGCTCGGTTTGCAGTATAATTTCGTCGTGCCAAGTTCCGGTTCCACTTTTACTGTTATGAAAGGAGTGCTACAATGTAATTTCTATTGTATTCGAATCCATCGTAACTAACATCTAAAAGATAGCAATTTCGATTACACTCTGTATATAAATATCAACGAGGAATTGAACTTACTTGAGAAACATGAGATCCTTATAGTCTCCTTCGAAAGCATTGCCAGCATCGTACTGCATGAAGAAGTCTTTCACGTCTTCTAGTGTCTTTATTATCATGATCCGCAATTGCTTTGACAATAAAGAATTGACGCTGCGAAAATATTTCTCGATCATCGCGGTGGACGCACAGGGCTGTGTTTCGAAATACTGCGACCAATCATATTTCTTCTCAAGAAAGATTTCTGCCACATCGGCCAACCATTCTTTAATGAGAACATCAGTGGCGGCAACACACAGGACGTCGAGTCTCGGTTCAATTTCCGCGGCCAGAACAGGAAGCACACCAAAATCTTGCATGTAAATTATTCTTACTTGACGATATCTAAAACGGAGAAGATCGTTAGCTCATATTTGACAATAAAAGCACAATGTATCTATATTTTAAATTATTTAAACATCAGTAGAGCGAAAAGATTCAATTTTGGCTAGCCTCTCATATAATCTTACTTTGTAAACCATAAATCTCGGATGTCTCTTAATATCTCATTGCCGATAAAAAGATTATGTTGGATGGAATGACTTGTCGTGACTTTGGACCGATGCCAGGGCACTGGTGCGCGAACGCATAAAACAGGGAATTCAATAGGAACCGTTTCAATAGATAAACGTTTCCGTTCATCAGAATCCATCAGAATATAATCCACTATTGCGCTACGAAGACTTCGTTTATAGTCATCAATTATTTCTGGTTCCAAACCTTTCATTATCGCGTCAAAGCTGTAAGAATCACATAAGGATATTTTATAAATTCAGCGTTATCTGTAAAATTATTTTGTATTTTTAAAATAATTAACGGTTATCTTAATGTACTTGTATAGTTTAATGTTTAGTTATATAGAATATTCAATTTTTTAAATTTTATATTATTAATAATTCTTAATTTTTATTTTTTTTACTGTTTATTTTCACATTCTGATAAAAATATAACACTGTGAATATACATGGACAAATAAGAAAATTAAACAAAATTAATATTAAAACTGCAGCAGTGAATGATATTTTTAAAATATAGAATAGACTATTTTCGAAATAAAATACCACAGAAATAAATAAATAAATAAATACTATAACATGTACTTACTCTTCACGTTCTTGCAATTTACCAATGATACGCTTTTTCGCTGCGTCAATATTAATGTAATCATATGGTTGTAGGTGATGATCGCTTATGCAATAATCTCTAAGATAAATTACTTTAGCAATATCCTCAGGTTTTATCTTCTGTTCCTCAATAACTATTGTCATTAACTCGGCTAATTGTTCTTCCACGGATTTCGGAATTTCGGCCTCAATATAACGTACCATCTACAATATATGGTGTTATTTTTAATATATAAATTTGTTAGTTGAATAAGAAAATTAAAAAAATTCAAATTTTTCAATTCGAAGTAAGATTTACACAAAAATCGTCTCTCAAAAAACATCTCTTATTACCTTCCGATCCAATCTTCGCTTTATCTTTCCTCTACATATCGATAACTCTTTTTCCTTCAAGATTCTCGCCTTCTGACGTTTCTTCCGCAACCATGTGTCATCCACTAGATCTCTCAGACTCACTATATTTTCCGGCAAAGCATCATATTTCTTCTCGGCCAAAGCTGCAGCTCTTCGTTTAACTTCTTCATTATGTCGTTCAATGAAAATACGAGGCGGACTCACGAGCACACCATCGATACCGAAAGGATGCCATCGTACAGGCTTGACACCACGTCTAATTAAAGTTCTGGTTCGATATGTGTGTACACCAGGTGTGAAGATACTGCCTATACTGTCAGTAGGCTTCACATAGCTATGCCAATGTTTGTACGGAACAGTTTTTGTCCACGAATATTCTTGTATCAATTGCTGCTTCTCTGGAAATTGCAGCGCTTTTAATGTTTCCGGCAACGGACAGTCTTTATGTTCCGCTGTTGTGCGAATCTTGCCCGAAGTTCCACCTGTCTCCTTTCCTTCAGCCATTTCTGTCACTTAATTAAGTTAACATATTGAAAATATGGAAGCATTTTTTCTAATTGCAAATAATCACTAGCAAGTCTAGCCAAAAAAGACCTGTTCTCTTATCATCGTGTCGTTGTTACTCTTAAAAAATGTATAAATAAGTTCTTGGTGAAAAATTGATAGGATTGCTATCTACATTGATGTGCAATTAATAGATTTAAACAAGTACAATCAACAAAGATAATGTTTCCTTAGCTCAAATCAACATGTTATACGTATCGATATCACGTAACTATGACAACGCGCGACGGCTTGGCGAAGACGGTGGATATTATTGAAAGTGATCGAAAAAAAAGATAAATTTGTGGATTTATATTTATATTTTGTATACTAAAATAAAGAATTAGTTTATGTATACATTTTCCGCAAATATATAATTAAATAAATGATTAAATGATTATTATTTGCATATATTGTATGAAATATATTAAAATAATTATTTCTAATATAACATTTTTTACATTAAACAATGGTAAAACACTTTAAACTTAATTAAATTTAGTTAAAAAAATATTGCTTCTGTCGCGCGCGCACGATTATGCTAAAACCTGAACACTCAAGAATGTTATATGTAATAAAATAACTCAAACATTACATCTAAAATGTGGACATATAAGATATCTTGAAGATGTCTTATGTCCGTATTTTGGACGTAATGTAGTCTGGGTTTCATTATTTCATCATATATATAACAGTCTTAAAAATGTTCAGATTTTGACAAAATCGCGCGCGATAGAAGTAATATTTTTAAAAACCTAATTTAATATAAATGTATAAATAAAACTGTAAGAAAATTAATCGACTAATACATGCTCTGGCAGTTTGTTACCAAATTGTCAATTAGTTCATATTAATAACTATAATCATCTTTCTTCGAAACTTGTCGATGGTAAGTTATGTTGATGAGAAAATAAAACTTCTTCATTTGTATGATCTTGCTCAGCATGTTCAATATCTTGGACAAGACTAATCTCATTAGGAACAAAAGCACCTGAAAAAAAATATGAAATAAAAAATTGTTAACAATAATTGTATAAAGATATCTATAATTTAATAATAAACATGACTTACGTTTATTTTTAGCATATTTACTAAAACTATTTATGAGAAATTGCTTATCTTGAGATTGGAGAAGTAGCATATTGGAAAAAATTTGTGATATTTCCTTACTCGCTTCTGTTTTTGCTCTTAAACAATACACTGCAATACTTTAGCAAAAATTTTTGTTAATAAATATCTCCATTTATATAATTTTGATATATATTGTATATATATAAATATATTTTTTTTATATTTAGATTCATATTTATAAATCTACCTCATGCCAACTAATATTATAGCACCGGTTACTGGTGATGCAAGTTCCGAAATAACGCTCCAGAACGTGCTGTCTCTTTTCAATGATAACATCCCGTCGACAATAAAATCCCAAGTATGAAGATGATTTCTGAATGGTCCACATTCGTCACTTTTCACATTTGTAATGACATATCCTATCATGAATAATATTACAATAATACTGAGAAATGTGAGAGCCAAGAACAGTGTTTGCGTTTGTGCCGCTCGCCAAGGCTGCGACGGTCCCTGGTAGTATCTTTTCAGCTCATATCTCTTCACGTAAAACGTAAAAATTAGTTTTATCACGATCATAATAGATATTGATGGACTAAAATAAAATCCCATCCAAAAGAGCATCTGATTGTAAATGAGATTTAATGTACTGCGAGCGATATCAAATTCCGGTCTGCCGACTTTTGTCAAATATCTTTTGCACAGCATGGAACGTGTAAAATGCAAAAATGCCCCAAATAGCGAAGCAATGAAATCCAGTACAATAAGCCGATAAATCTCTTCTCCTAAGTGTGTTTGCCAACAATGTGACCTACTGTGGTTTATCCAGAAGACGAATAAGGTTCCAATTATTATCGCAGCAATCGCGTAATTTCTGACAATTGTTACGTAAATTTCCGTACGTTTGTTATTGTAGCGTTCTAGCGATGCCTAAAAATATTAATATTATAATCAATTATTTTTACAATAGAAAATGCAGGCATTTACTTACTAGGTAGAAGATAATCGCTGGAAAAATATGAATGATGGCGGTAATGACTATTGGCACAATCATAACCGAGATAGTTACAGGCGCTTCTTTGTTATAATTACTTAATAGCATCCAAACGAGTGCACCAGCACCGAAAATCATAAATATAATAATAAATGTTACAGCAAATTGCATTATAATTAATAAAAACTTGGTACACCAATGCAAACGTATATGCTGCTTTGTTTCAGCTAATAATTCTTCTAGTTCTTTATAAATTGATGCTGATTGCAAAACAGCAGTTTTTGATGAAGATATACTGAAGTCCCATCCACAAAATATTTTGCTGCTATATAAATTGTGTACTTTTCCATGTGTTTCGACATAAGACTTTCTATAAGAGGATATAACTCTGAAAAAATTATTACATTCAATTAAATTACAAATTGAATAATTTAATCACATTAATTTTACCACACATACTTGAGAGAGAGTATAACAAATGTAACTATATAACAAAAAAGCAGCGTTAGGAAATAGGCAAATGGAATGCTATATTTGGTTCCAAGTAATACATCTACTGTGCCGTTGGAATAAAAACCATAATACATTATTGTATGAGATAAAAAGCCCTGTAAATCAAAATATTATGATATATGTGCACCATATTATTTAGAACATGCTGCTCATAATAAAATAATGATTAGACTTACACTGCCTGTTAAAAAATCCAGTACTTTAATATTATTTGATACATATGCTTGATCCAGTGATTGCGGAATCATAATAAAAGATACACTGCAAACATAAAATGTTCATCAAAATCTTGTTTTGATTACTTCATTTAATATAGTAATATATACAAAGCACTTTGTGTTTGTCTACTAAATAAATTAGAATTATGAACATTTTTTAAACTCTTTTAATTTTAAACTCAAATAATTTTAAACTGATTCAAATTTTTATGTCAAAATGTACTTATAAATATAACTTTATGAATAAAAATGAAACAAAATATGTTTACCTCAAAATACAGGAAATTGTATTAAGAAAGAGTAACCATCTCAAGAATTTGAAGTATGTTGCTATACCACTTCCATGGTGACTCTCAATGGTTTTTATTGTTCGATGCCATAATTTCATTGTTGACAAGAAGTTCTGCATTATTACCCAAATCTATGTAAACAAAATCCAAGTTTTCTCATTTCATAATATAAAGATAACAACTACGACAAAAATTAATATTACCTTTGCAAACTTTAAACTAACATTATATTTAAACAATTTCCAACAACTAATTGATCTCTTTGTTGTCTTTTGGTTAACAGTTGCCAAAAGCTGTGATTTAACAGATTGTTTCACAGCAAGGCACTGTGGTATTGTTCTTACTGTTTCCATTCTAAATTGTTCCAATTTGGGATCATCATGCATAAACTTCTCGCTTGATTGTAGGTGAGTGGCAATAGCATTAGCACATTCTTCATTAGATAAATGAGCAACATTGCGCATTCTCAAAGTAGCATATGGAATAATAGAATTTAGATCATCTCGCATTCTTTCATGTTCTCCTAGAAATATTATAATTCAATTTATATTCACATAGAAATTTTATAAAAATTTTAAATCACAGATATTCAAGAGTTATACTTACTCCTTAATTTCATTGGCAGTAGCTGCTTCATTTGAATAGATTGACCAAAAGATTCACAAAGTTCTGCTTCTTGAATTTCAGAAGGCATTTTGGTAAAATCAACTGATATTTAATTCTAAATTATATCCTAAAAAGAAAGTAATTTTATAAATGCTTGGCATACAATAAAAAATATCATTTCTAAACAATAAACTCACCTCTTATCAAAGTATTCCTTAATCATTAAAAAAACAGTCATTGGCTAACCATCATTTCATCCACATAAGTAAAAAAGATAAATATTTACTATATATATATATATCTTTATATTATAATCTCTGAAATATGATTTGGTGCAGATATGAGATTAGATAAAACATATTGGCGCCTAAAGTGGAAAGGAAATTTACATGATAAACATGTTTAATTCTTCTGAGAGATAGAAATATGTAATATATACTTAAAACTTAATTACCATAAAATATAATCATATTATACCATAAAACTCAATTCCAAATAATATTATATATAAAATTATATATACATAATTATACGCTGAATTATTGTACTTCATCATTTGATATTCTTTCAATCAATGGCATTCCAAATTACACAAAATTCAACAATAAAATTCCAATATTACCTATGCAATTGGATCTGCAACTTATTCACACTCATAATTACTTTAAACTTAAATCCACAATTATTTTCGGCAAAATTTCTTTTGATAATAACGTTAAAATTACAGTAATTTTACAAATAAATGCCTTAACTATTTCTAACCTAATTCTTATCAAAATGACGAAATTCGCACATTAATCTTCGAAATACAATTCTATTGTTAAAAATATACCTTCCAGACGCGCAAACAAATTAAATCGGATCTTTTTCCAATAATTACACTAAATTTTCTCTCAAATCTCAAGGCAGCGTTCTATCAACTTTCGTTGCTGCATATAGCGATATATATTCGAATCTTTTCGCGCCTTGCGACGTCATCATCGGATTTCATGCAATCGGATTTCTGCTGATAGTCGTAATTTTTGGGCACGTTTCGAAAGTGCTAATTTGCAACGAGCAGAGTTACGTCCAGAGGAAAAATTAAGATGCGAGAAAATCTCTTCGAATCTTCTTCGAGAGAAATTTGAAGTATCGTAATTAAGAAAAGATCAATGACTTACCTAACCGCTCGAATCTGTATCATTCGAAGGTAATGCGCTAGAAATCGCACGTCAATAGGCGCGTCCAGATTCCCACGTGGTGTCCCCAGATATCGTGCTGTCCTTATTTAACTTTCGGTGAGCGACAAGGATAAAACAATACCTGGGCTGCTGGGCACTCGGATTGGAATCTGAATACAGCCAATCTCGGATTTCGCTTAAACGGGCGCCATTTTGAAGAAATGATGATTTCCGGTTGTTGCAACAGTAACCGGAAATCATCTTGTACTTCATAATGGCGACTGTTTCAATTGCTTAAAAATACGTGCGATTAGAATTTTTTACTTGGTTTACTTTAAATGAAAAAATAAGCACATTTTTTCAAATTTCTCTCGTCATAGAATGTAAAACATTTTGCAACTTACAAATCTATTTAAATTAAGAAATTATGTAGTAATAATCGCACTGTTTATGTTCTTACTGAAACTACAACAATCACAAATATACATAAGGAATGCGTATAGGAGAATGATTTTCAAGTTATTTTATTTTAACATGACCTTGAGAACAATATTGACCGGTTTTTTCGAGGATGATTGAAGAAATAAGATTAAGTAATAAATCGTTTTATTACCATTATTATTACGAAAGACTTAGATTAAATAAAAAATATTTTCAACATTATCCTTGCATTGTTGCGCTTCAGGCTATCCTGAATAGTCCCATACGAAAAATCTAAGACATCAAATGCATTTTTTTTTTCGCTGCTCCGTAACACGCGTGGAATCCAATGTAGTGTATTTTCTTCAACACATTCTATCGTTAGTGCACTATAATACTATTTTCTTTGTAGCATCAAGTAGTAGAATATCCATATTAGGGTTTATATTATGTAAATTGTGTACAATAAGTTTCATAATTTAGAATCAACATGTAGCTTTCAGTCAGTGCACTGTATGATTGATACTTTATTCCCTCTAATCTCATAGAAAACCTGAAACAATTTCATGTATCTATATATATATATATATAGATTATATATACAGTCTTGTGTACTATATTTTGAAAATAAGCTATAAGTAAGGTTTTAAAATAAAATAATTTTATCTCATCAATAATAATTAATATCAAAGCATTGACTTTTATTATTTTCAAAATAAACCAGTTTATACACTACTTACATTTTTATCATGATGAATAAGTACATTGCAGTAGTACTTCACCACATGTTGTAATCAGTATCGTCTTGATCGAAGGTTATGAAAAATCCGACTAGAGTTGAATACACAACAATATTACCTGCTAATGTCAGATAGCAAGCGCCCCATTCTATCTATAAAGATAAATAATCTGCATGTTCTAACTGATCAACAGATTTAAAGCTAATTTATTATAACAATCATATTTTTATTTTCTTCATCTACAATGTGAGTCTATTTTGCCCAGCTCAAAAGTTTTGTCTACTGTTCTAGATTAAAAAAAAGTTTAGGATTTTCAACATACCTATTACATTGCCAAATAATTTTTAATTCAATGTTTTATTTAATAAAAATTAAAAATTGAGCAAAAATGAGGGAAAAGTTTTATTTATGCCAAAAAAGACTCATATTGCAAAGACGGAGGGTTAAAATATTCTATAAAAAGGTGTGTAACTTACTACTGGCTGGTCTGCCGGAGATCGCGCCAATACTATTGGAAGAGCAAAGGACGACACCACGAATCCCATTGTAATAAATATTGCAAACTCTAAACATGGATTACTATTGCTTCCCGAATCATCTGTGTAGCGGCGTGCTATTATAGTTGGAATAGGTGCCAATATATAGAACAGTACAACAAAAAATGGCCACCATACTCTAGAAATTGTGCTTGTGTTATAACGTTCTATAATCCTAGGAGAATTGGGTATACTGGTCAGTTTCATAAAGATACTCACTTATATATCGGTAATGCACAGCCAAGAATGACAAATGTCATTCCAATGGAACCAGCAAACGCTAGCAGTACTAATCTGTAATTATATATTTCCATATTATCATTGTACTAAAAAATTGGCTTAATTAAATTTTGTGAATAACAAAGAAACATCTACTTCATATGAATTTTAAGAAAAAATGAATGCTTTACAGCAAGAAATACAGACGACATCATTACAGCTTTGTTGTTTGCCAATGTTAAATAAAGATAAAATGATCACTCTGTGTTACACTGTGTCTCTGACTGGAAAGCACCAAGTATCTTATCCCAATTATTTGCTCGCAAAGGTACTTACGCTGTTATGAGGATAAGTGTCACAAAGGAAAGAACGCCATGAAATAAGAAAAATACAAAATTAATCTATTGCGTTTAACAGTATTATAAATACTATGGCTGTTTTCCTTTTAGGAGACATAATCGATACAAATGTCGTTCTATTATTGATATTCAAAATGTCAAGGATAGAACATTTGTGTTGACTGTCTCCTAAAAGGATAATAGCCTATATTTTTACAAGTTTGATAATTTTTTGGGTGTCTAGTCTTGGATCTGTTTGCAACGATAAATTCATATAAAATTTTTGCGTAACGACAGAGAGGAGAGGTGAAGGATCGTAATGTTTTAAACTGTAGATTCTTAAAATTTGCAAACAATGCGTTGCGGTATCATAAAACGAAACTTTTCTAGATTGCAATTTTCGTTTTTACGAAGATAAAAAAAAAAGGGAATCGAAGGGAAACGCGACGTGAAGGTCGCATTGCTCTTAAATCAAATTACGAAACTTAATTAAACGATGAAATTGTGCGCGTAGCCAAATGTCAAACGACGATGACAACAGTGGCGCGAAAAGGTTATGTTTTGATAGCCAATTTTCGCGGTTTTAGCACGAGGTCCCCACGGCGATGACATTTCTCAAGGATTCATGCCGCGGGGAACCGCACACGCGTGAAATGATTAGGTATGCGCCAAATAACCTTTAATCCCGGCCATTGCGAGTCGATTTGACAAGTGTGTATATTTATCGAACTCTCACTCTGTAGACCGCGATCTGCGCGTGACGTAATTGACTAATGCCCGTGTCACACTACGCATTGGAGACTGAGGATTGCGAATTGAGGATTAGAATTCAGCCAATTAGAACGAAATGGATTAAACTTAAAATTACTTGATTGGTCGAATTCTAATCCTTAATTCGCAATCCTCAATCTTCAATGCGTAGTGTGACACGGGCATAACGTCCTATACATCATTGGAGGAGACTGCAAGTTCGTAGTCCGATGAAGGTGATTGGGTGTATTCAGTACTATGACCGCTCACTGAGCGTTCAGTGAGCTCTTGAATCTGTTTGGTCTATATTTTTAGTTCTAACGGAATATACCAATCAGATACAAGAGTTCACTGACCGCTCAGTGAGCGGTGTATACTGAATGCACTCATTGGCTGCGTTCAGCAGACTCAACAGTTTTGCAACCGTTTTATGATTGTCTGCTGAGATAGGACCATTCTTCTAGATCTAAAAGTATGATCCAATTAGCGCGAAGGAAACTTCCAACAGTTGCAAAACAAACGTTCTGCTGAACGCAGCCATCGGTTGCAGGATTGGACACGCATTAAGACTCGCTTACATAGGCGGTGTTCCAAAATTCACTGCCAGCGCTGAAAATCTATAATTTACGATACGTGTATTATACATTTTCAGCACTAAGGGTGAAATCACACGGTGCGGAAAAAGACTGCGGAATAGAGAATGCGTCATTGAAGCAACCAATCAGCGCTATTCCGAATAGCGCTGAATAGCGTTGATTGGTTGCTTCAATGACGCATTCTCTATGGGTACGTTCAGCAGAACGTTTGTTTTGCAACTGTTGTAAATTTCCTTCGCGCTAATTGGATCAT
>NW_017257294.1:2536314-2559865 GCF_001594055.1 Mycetomoellerius zeteki
GGTTGCAGGGCGTCGTACGACGAAAATCGGATGCAGTGTGAATCTAGCAATAGATATTGACGAATATCAAGCGTCAATTTTGATCACATGATCTATTTTGACGCTGAAAATGAGCGTCGAGCTTCAGCATGAAAAGGTACCTTAAACCTATAAACCAATTATATTCAAAAATTTTACAACTGTAGTTACAAAACTGTTTTTTCTTTTGAACGCAGCCAATGGTTACCGTGTTTATTTTGACACGTCACAGCGGCCCCGATTTCGCGAAATATGGACGCGCCTTTACCCTATGATTTGGCAACGGGTAGAAGCGAGTCATCACGGTTTCCTCTCATTTGTGTCCGTGATTCCGTTGCTATACTCATTGCGTGTACCGAAAGGAGAGATCGTGCATCGTGCAGATTCCTTTTTTTGCGCGGACAACACCGAAGGTTGGACGATGAGTGATCCAAAGAGGTGAGGAAATTCGTGACGGACTCGACCTGAGTCGATCGACGGCGACTACATGCCGATTGCTCGCGTTCGTCGGCAGAGCGACATGTGTGTCGCGGAGCGCGACAGCCAAGGCGGCACTCAATTTCACGATGTCATCATGTCGACAGAGCGACGCTTTGTTTTTCGCGAAGGCCCGCGCTCGTCGTGGCGGCCGATGACGTCGGGGATTACGCGTCTCCTCGTCCTCGCGGCATCCCGGCTCGCTCGGGGATGCTCCCGCGGACCGCGGATCGGGACTTAAAAATTTTTCGACACGTCGCCCGATCATGGCTGTGCGCGAGCCAAACATGACAAAAGGGAAGAAGACGCTCGATTCTCCGCGACGCTGAGTCAGCTGGCCGTTCATACGAATGCGAAAATTACGAGCGTGAACGCGAATGTTCTCGCTGCAATTTTGCGTTCGCTTTACGTGCCTGAAATTTAAAAATATGTTAATTTCGTGTACCTGTTACGTATCACCTTTTGAAATTATGTTGAGGAATTATGTTACAAGGATTTTAGTAGATAACAAATAAAATGCATTGTGGAATGTATATATATGTATATATTTATATATGTGATGTCATATTAATTAGTTTTATTGTTTTTCTTGCTTCAGAATGTAAGGACATGTTTATTTCATCATGAAGACTTTGTAGTAAATAAGAAAAATAATTTTAAAGATTTTTTTGTATAGGATATAGAGTAGCTTTCACAGTTGTTTCCTTCAAGAAAAAAATGTAAAAAAAATATCCTTCATTTTTTTAACTTATTTTTTAAATTTAAAAAATTGGTTTTTTAATAGTTTGTTATCTTATTTGTCTCAAAAATTTTATAGCTGTATATTCTCATTAATGATAAAATTTTTATTTCTAATTTTTATCATATGAATTTATTTATGTTCACAATATGAAGTATAAAACACCGGAGTGTCACATAAGATTTATTACATTTGACATACAATTTGATATACAATTTGATATACAATTAATGTTTTATATTTCAGTGGTGAAGATTTGGCGACGGCTATCCTTCGTAAGAAGGATAGGCCAAACAGATTGTTGGTCGATGAAGCAATTGCGGATGATAATTCCGTGGTTGCGCTTTCTCAAGCAAAAATGGACGAGTTACAATTGTTTCGTGGAGATACTGTATTGCTGAAAGGAAAAAGGCGTAAGGAAACAGTATGCATCGTACTTTCAGATGATACCTGTCCGGATGAGAAAATTCGTATGAACCGCGTTGTTAGAAATAACTTACGCGTACGTTTGAGCGACGTCGTTTCTGTACAAGCATGTCCAGAAGTCAAGTACGGAAAACGTATTCATGTGCTGCCAATGGATGATACTGTCGATGGTCTTGCTGGGTAAATTTAACGTTATATCTAAGATTTAAATATAATAAATGAAATATAGGTTTCCAAAGTAGGATTTTATTCTATTATTTTCTTCATAATATAATTCTCTTCAATTGTGACTTACAAAATTGAGAATTTATGTACATGGGAATCGAACCTGGAATCTACGAATTATGAGTCAGTCACTTTCATGCAGAACCAAACATCATCCCAATAAGATTGAAATATATATAATAATTTGTATGATTAATATCAGTAACTCTAAAATGAGACCCTAAGAAAAATACTGAAAATATCTAATTACAGTAAAATCATCAGTTGATATTGTCTTTTTTAAATTAATTTTGTACATTTTACTTTTAATTACATAATACTTTTATAATGGCATAAATATATAAATTATATATATTTCGATTTGTGTAGAAATCTATTTGAAGTCTATTTAAAACCATATTTCCTGGAAGCATATCGTCCTATTCACAAAGATGATAACTTTATTGTACGAGGTGGTATGCGAGCTGTAGAGTTCAAAGTTGTAGAAACTGATCCGGGACCATTTTGCATTGTGGCGCCTGATACAGTGATACATTGTGAAGGTGATCCGATAAAACGAGAGGTCAGAAAAATACGTTATATATTGTTGGTATCTTCAATACCGACGCAAATAACAAAGAGCATTTATTTACAGGAGGAAGAAGAAGCATTAAATGCTGTAGGTTACGACGATATCGGTGGCGTCCGCAAACAGTTGGCACAAATTAAGGAAATGGTAGAGTTACCTCTGCGACATCCATCTCTGTTTAAAGCTATTGGCGTTAAGCCACCACGTGGTATATTGTTATATGGACCACCGGGTACAGGAAAAACTCTCATTGCACGTGCTGTGGCAAACGAAACTGGAGCATTCTTCTTTCTCATAAACGGTATGCAATCTGAATACAATCGAAATGGTATTGAATTATAGGAATAAAAACGTGAATTAAGAACATAAGGCAATATAACATATTTAAAGACTTCTCTCTTTCTATGCAGGTCCTGAAATTATGAGCAAACTAGCTGGTGAATCTGAAAGCAACTTGCGGAAAGCGTTCGAGGAGGCCGAGAAAAATTCTCCGGCCATTATATTTATTGATGAACTTGATGCGATCGCGCCGAAACGTGAAAAGGTTCATCAAGTCAAATTTAATATCTTTTATAAATCGCATTTTGAAATAAAAATTATATTTTTTTTTTATTTATAGACGCATGGCGAAGTCGAAAGGCGTATTGTGTCGCAACTGTTGACACTAATGGACGGTATGAAGCAGAGCTCCCATGTGATTGTAATGGCGGCTACCAATCGACCGAACAGCATCGACGGGGCACTGCGTCGATTCGGACGTTTCGATAGAGAGATTGACATCGGTATACCGGATGCCACTGGCCGATTGGAAATTTTGAGAATCCACACGAAGAATATGAAACTCGCTGATGATGTCGATTTAGAAGAGGTGCCATTTATTTTTACATCACTTCTAATAGTTTTATACATTTTATAACTGTAAAATAATATTTTTAAAAATTCACTAGATTGCAGCGGAAACTCATGGACATGTTGGTGCCGATTTGGCGTCTTTATGTTCCGAAGCGGCTCTTCAACAAATTCGTGAAAAAATGGATCTTATAGACTTGGAAGACGACCATATAGACGCAGAAGTCTTGTCTTCGCTTGCGGTAACGATGGAGAACTTCAAGGTGGGCTATTACTTTGACCTTGTATTGAATTTATTTACATCATTTTCTAAATGAAAGTATCTTTTTGTTAAAGTATGCCATGACGAAAAGCAGTCCGAGTGCTCTACGTGAGACAATTGTGGAGGTGCCGACGGTTACTTGGGATGATATTGGAGGTTTACAAAATGTCAAAATGGAGTTGCAAGAATTGGTGCAGGTAAGAATAAATACAAGGGCTGCGTTCCGTTTCACGTATGATGCATCATGCACATCATGCGTGAAACGGAATGCACCCTATATGTTTAATATATATACATGAGTTTTAAATTATATATTTATTAACGCGCGTTTTTTTTCGCGCAGTATCCAGTGGAGCATCCTGATAAATTCTTGAAATTCGGTATGCAACCGTCAAGAGGCGTATTATTTTACGGCCCACCTGGTTGTGGTAAAACATTATTGGCCAAAGCGATTGCCAATGAGTGTCAAGCAAATTTCATTTCTGTCAAGGGTCCTGAATTATTAACTATGTGGTTTGGAGAATCGGAAGCTAATGTCAGAGATGTCTTCGATAAGGTAAACCATCTCGCATTCTTTAATAGAGAATTCGAGACTATCGTTTAACAACAAATTGTTTTCAGGCAAGATCAGCAGCACCTTGTGTATTGTTCTTTGATGAACTTGATTCTATTGCGAAGTCTCGAGGAGGCACCGTTGGTGATGCTGGTGGTGCTGCAGATCGTGTGATAAATCAGATATTAACGGAAATGGACGGTATGGGTGCGAAGAAGAATGTATTCATCATAGGAGCAACAAATCGACCCGATATCATCGATCCGGCAATTCTACGACCTGGTAGATTAGATCAATTAATTTATATACCATTACCTGATGAGAAGTCTCGAGAAGCGATATTCCGCGCCGATCTTCGGAAATCGCCTGTAGCTAAGGTAATAATTCCGTAAATTTGCCTTAAAAAATACAGATATTTAATAATAGTGATATATTTATTGTTTATTTTTCTCTGTGTGCGTTTTTAATTATTTAAAATATTTTTTTCTTTTATCAGGATGTGGATCTAAGCTACATCGCCAAAGTTACGCATGGCTTTTCCGGTGCTGACTTGACAGAAATCTGTCAGCGGGCATGCAAACTTGCCATTAGACAGTGCATCGAGACTGAAATTCGAAGGGAAAAAGAACGAGCAAATAATCCATCCGCATCTATGGATGTAAGATATCTTTATAAAATGCATTTCACTTTACAACATTTTTGCATTATTTCGTAAACTCATTTCTGCTGTGTCATTTTGTATGACTTATATCTGAGTCAGCATCATGCGCCTTCTACAATAAACAATTGGTCATAAATCAGAAGTCAGAAGCTAAAAATTGACGACTGTGATTGGTCAATTTTCAGCTCCTAACTTCTGATTTATGACTAACGGCTTATTGTAGAATGCCTGTTAGACTTTATTCGAGTCATTTTCAAATTATCAGCAGAGAAAGTTTTCTTATACATTTTTTTTTATTTTTTATGACGTACTATGATAAGTAGTACAATATTTCATTTTCTGATCGCAAGGGAAAAAAACTTTTATAATCGCACATAACAATCATTTCATGCATTTTTTTGGCAATAATAAACGATATATATATTTATATAGAAATTAAATAATTCGAACAAAAATTGCTATTAATATATATATATATATATCACTCCTAAATTCTAAGTTCTATTATTCGCTTTTTCTAGATGGATGAGGATGATCCTGTACCAGAAATAACGCGAGCTCACTTCGAGGAAGCAATGAGGTTTGCACGTCGTTCAGTGTCCGACAACGACATTCGCAAGTATGAAATGTTTGCGCAAACGCTTCAACAATCTCGAGGATTTGGGACTAATTTCAGGTACGAATTTTCTTTTTCAAATTCCAATATATATGCAAAACAACAAAGGAATAAAATTAAATTCTTATGGTTATTGTTCTTTTAAATGCTAAAAATATGATACATATTTTTACTAGACAGATTTGTACATAATAAAAAATATTTTTTCATCTTAAAAAATTATTTTCAGATTTCCACAAAGTGGAGCAGGCGGTGCTCAAGATAATACACAAGGCGATCAAACCTTTCAAGATGATGGAGATGACGATCTCTATAGCTAAGTTTTCGTTTCCTTGTATATCATTACAGTGAGCATACGACAAAAGGGCCTGTCTGTTACCACATAATATATTGCACAGGAATCGTTTTTAAGTGATACAATTGAAATATTAAAAGCGTAAATAAATGGATGAGATAAATGGAAATTTTATATGAGGTACATACAGCTTTGTGTTTGTAGAAAAAAGGGCATAGACCCTAATCCATGTAGCTAAGAAACATTCGGATATAAAATATCGATTGAAAACTTTGTCCATATGATTATTTCCATTTTTATTAATGGAACTTAGTCTTTTAGCGGTATCGTTATATGAAATTATCTTTCCTTTCTTTTCCACGAACGTGGCAACATGGATGTAATAGAAATATAATCATCGTTGATTAACAATTACATAATAGGAAGATTATTACAAAGGCGAAATGATACTTTATACCGTGTATACACGTATTATAGGGATATACATATTACCCATTGCAATTTTGCTACGTAATTTTACATGCGTTAACGATTATGTATTTTGTCGAGCTTAAACTCAGAATGGACCCTTTTGCTGCATTATCACTGTACTCGATGAGATTACATTCTGTTGTCCACACTCACACAATGCAGTAATATAAAAATTTATGCCATGTCGAGATGAGATTGTCAACTGATAATGTACGTTGACGATTTTACAAAATATCCCTTGATAGTAAATTAATCCATATACGACGATAAAGAGCCTTTTTCAATCTCGTCATTCGAATCGTAATGATTATCTGCATTATAACGCAGTTTTATAAACGTTGAAATTTCTGATAATGAAGGAGCTGAATAATATAAATATAATACGAGTAAAAAGAGATTTGTCCGATTTTTTTTACAAAGCTGTAGCAAGTTGTTGATACTATTATGCCGTAATTGGTTGTACCACTCTGACATACTATTTGATATAAACTTCAAGAATAGAATTAAAATTTAAAAAAGTAGCACAAAAAATTAAAAGATTAATATATTATTATATCAAAAATAATCTTTCTAGGTAATGATTGATATTTGATGCATAATTTTTATTTTAATGAAGGTAATATTTTAATTTCAATCTAAAAACAAATATATAATTATAAAACAAACTTACAAGACAATTGAATGCATATTCTAACCAACGAAAAGTTCTCAAGTTTTTACGCTTATAATTTGCATTTTTAAATGCTTTATTTTTAAAATAATGGGTTTCGCATATAATAGAAATGTTAATCCAAATATTAAAAATACGTTCGATAAAATCATGAAAATGTTTATTTTTCATTCGAAAATTTGTAATGATTATACTACTAATCTTGCGCAATATTTATATGAAATAACTGTTTTCCAGGAAGAAGCAGTGTAACACAGTTACCATTTCATCTTTATCTAATGTTGGCGAACAAAAAGAATGTAATGATTCATTGTGTTACACTGTCTCTTGCTAATAAAATACCCAATATTAGCACAAGTTTTCATACAAAGTTGTGATAACGCAAATTTTCAATGAAAGAAACATTGATTTATAAAAAATCGTCAGCAATTTTATTAAATATAAATAAAAATAGAATGTTGAACCAATCGTAGATAAGGAGACTTACAGTCTTTTTTTCTTTTTTTTTTCTTTCATTTGCAGACCACAATCACGTGTGTTAATAAGAAACTTTATACGCAATGACGTTCAAAGCTTAAGCCTTAGCACGTTCATATGTACATCGGTTATTTTAACACTTTTATTTATCTTTATAAAAGTAAAACTATTTACCAAATAAAATTCGTTAGTATAAAACCGCCGTAACGACATGACACATTTATGGATCTACGATACTGACATCATACTCGCGATCGCGCCGAATGCTTCACACGAAAGAAACTTTCTATTGTATATATAATATATAATCGGAGATATATTATATAAGGTCCATTATAAATTTTACATAATATGCTACAAAGAATCATGAAAAAAAAAACCGATAGCTGTGCTCATCGTCATCATACAGCGACAAAATACCTTCACTCAGCGCTAGTGTCGTCTTTCTATTTCGGTAAATTGGCATCGATCAATGGAAAGATTTTATTCACAATTCAGTTCGACCGCTAACAAAGTCGATACTAAACGAAAACGCAAATGTATTGAAAATTCCTTGTCCCTACTAATTAACTATTATTTATACAAATAACATGTCATGACAATTTTAAATAATCGACTCGGAAAAAGCGTTCAAAGAGACACTGCTTATTGCACACATTCGATACGATTACATATTATACATAATTATCTGATAAAGCATTAAGATACAGCATGATGATGTTTGATAATAACAGATACAAAAACTTTCATTGAGTTAGAATTCTCAGTACACGTAGTTTTCAAAATTATCCTGTCTGATCAGCATGAAATAATATATCTAGAATGATTTAGATTTTAAGAAAGATGGAATGAATCCCTTTTCCGCGTTTTTATAAATACTTTATACTTATCCTTGCTATCATTTGCCGTTATTTCATTGTCCCATAGCTATCACGTAAAGACTGAAGCACTTTCTGAACTCTAAATGCCAACAAAGCATCATATAGTTACAAAATTGATATTTTTTTGGCAAAATTATACAACTTAATCATGTTTTACATTCTTCTATAAGAAGCTAACATATGTCAAAGGATCTTACATTTTACAAGAATTACAGCTGAAGTTCATCGTTCGACAATTTGTCACATATATTTATGTCTTTATATCTTCATTCGCAAAGAAGATGAGTTTTTTTTGTAAACACAAAGAAGACGAAGATTTCATCATAAAATATAGCAATCCAATGAGACATGCAACGAAAAAGATGTGAGTTATGTCGCAAGCTCAAAAGCATGTTTTAAAATAGCCAAAATCCATCCCGCTGTTTGTACGATTTCCATATGATGGGGTAAGAAGCAGACACTTTTGTTTATATCGTTTCCAATTTTGTTTATGTCGATTTTTAAATATTAACATTATGAATAGTAAGCGTGATTGAGTAAGCAAGAACAGCTAGTCGGCATTAATCAAGAGATGCCAGAATTTGGTTCAGATACAGTTCCGATGTTTCAAAAATAATATCAAAGTCTCGTAATAAATATAGGTCATAGGTCATTTTGATCATAGAACCAAGTAGATCGAGTGTACCAATTTTTTCTTCTTCCTAAAACTAAAATAATTTTTTGGTAATATTTGTATACATAAAAGTCCAGATAAATAATAGTTATTGCTATCATAAAGAGTATGGCGTTCGTTAAGATAAAACAATTTAATTACATAAATCCGTCATTTTCGATATTGGATTGTCCTGAGCCGTCTTAGGCTACAGTAAAAACACATGTTTTTTTTATATAAGGTACTTCTATATAAAGTACCTTATATAAAAAAAACATGTTATATTAGAATGTAGAAATACTTCGCATTATAATGTATTGTATATTCTCTATGTGCACTTGACAAAAAAATCTTCATCGTGTAATTCCTGCAGTTCGAAAAATTATTATCATTGGATTACTATATTGTCAGCGCGATATTGCATTTCTTTTGCAAATGCAATGCCTATTTAGCTAATGATAAAAGAAATTCCGCTTAAAAATTCAACAACTTAATAATATGACCGAGTGTTACTCAGCGGTACTTCTTTTCTTTCTGTTGCATAGACATATGTGGATTAGTACATAAAAATCCAATCTCTTTCTAATTTAGCGTGCACACATTCCATCTATGATCTTTAACGCGTACAAGATAACGTAACAATCTCGGTAATATCGCCTACAGATTTTTTAAATTTTTGGTTCTATTGAACTGGGAGTACTGGATATAGAGCCGTCTGTAAATACTGGACGTCCCTGCATTTTGTGTCCCTTTCGCTCTTTCGTTGCTCTCGCATGGCTTTTCTCATTTCCGTTCGGTTTGAGCTTTTGATATGCCTTAATTGTGTATGGGTTATGCTCAGTCTGTCCTTTGCGTGACAGGTGGGAATTCGGTATCATCATCCAGACGAAACGGACCGCCGCCTTTTGGTGGACTTTCCGTCGCCGCTATCATTTCTTGATACTTCTCTGACTCTACAAATCCATTCAGATTATCAAGTTTCCATCTCGATCGCATTATCTCGAGCGGATATAACGATAAAGATGTATACAGACGATCAGCATTCAATGATATATGATATATTTTATGCATTCAGATATGTTTTCAATTTGAATCTTTCTTAATACAAATTCGATTTCTAAAATTTTTAACTTTATTGGACTAGAATACAAGTCCTAGACTAGAGGAATAAAATATGAGTTCGAATACTGCACAGAAACGTTTATATCTGAGTGCAAATATTAAATATCTCATTGACCATTGTCTACATCACATTGTGAAATACATTCACTAATGAATTCGTTAATGAATATGAACTTGTGGTCTTCTCTAAAAAAAATCATTAATCTCACACAGGCATTTAATTTTCTAATCATACACTATTGTATATGTATGTAATATAAAATATAAAACGCAATTTTTTTTTAATTTTTAAGAAAACTTAAATTATATATCAAATTATATATATAATTATCAATTAAGTAAAAACTATTTTAAAAACAATTGTATGTGCGTATATGGCACACTTTGGTAAAAGGTACTTTTACGTAATCGCGACGATATTTTTATCATTGTTCGATAATAAATGCGATATAAAAAAAAGCAGAGAAAATATGAAGCACAAGTGTTGTTTAATATTTTTTCAAACGAATGCAAATTATTATGTGATTTTTACAGCCTGTTTTCGATTTCATTCTTCGATTTTGTGACATGAAGACCAAAAGAAAAGAAGAAGGAAATATTGGATAAAAAGAGCTATCTATTTTAATCTATTTAAATTCTATATAGCTCATTACATTATACTGAACTTAATATATAGGAACAATACCGTTAACAGAAGTACGTCACATATGTACTTTTAATGATTAGTAAGTAAAGTTGTTCTCAAAAATATACGTCACTATACTATCTCTGCCGTCATAAAACATGATGCATAATTATGACACTAATATAAAGTTATTTGTGTTAACAGCCTTAATAATCATATATTAGTAATTATGTACAATTGTTAACATTATTATTATAATATTAAGATATCTATGAGGTAGTCTTCTAAAAAGAGACTACTGCTTATAGGAATTCTCGAGATATTTCGTAACAGGATGCAATAATGTTAGATATTATCATATCTGCTGACTAGTAAAACTTGCATACGTGCTTAGTGATTTATCCCGAGAATAATAGACTAGTATCTACATGCATATTCTGTGCACACATGTGTACCATATACCCATCTTAAGAATTTGTTTCTGCAGTTAATAAGTGTAATCAATTGTGATCTATCCGTTTGTAATACGGTATAATATAAATTGTTCATATTAACACGCGAGGATGTAGGTCGCGTAAAAAGGCACATTGTTATTCAGCACTGCTCTCATTCTTCCTTTCGCTGCGTGTATGTATAGAACAAAAATGCGCGAGTAGTGAGGCACACACACACACACATACACATACACACTGCATACACAAAGAGAGAAAAGCTCTAAAGGAGAATTAGGTGTTTTGTGTACGAAGAATGAGAGCGAAAAAAAATTCGAGGGACAGAATAGAGGACATACCAGTACCTGACATGGAGTCTGGCGAGCGGCCACGCAACACACCCGCGTAGCTATTTATGCAGGCTTCGGTGGATATTAAAAAGAAAAAAATTACATCAAGTAAGGTCAACTATCGGGCCCCCCCCTCCCCTGAGCCCCTAAAGAAATTATCTGGCTATTTTATTCATAAAGGGGGGCTAGAAGCGAGAAAAAGAAGATATAAAGCAAATTATAAAAGTAAAGGCGTCTGGAATACGCGGCGCGCGGTACACGCATACACACCCACACAGCATGGTACATAGCCAACGATATAAGCATTTTATTAGAGCTGATACTGGATCAATCTTAATGAATTACTTGACTATAGCAGAATCTATCTACAAATACATGGAAGTAGCGATTTGTCTACTATACAATAAAACAGCAAGCGAGTTCTATAAGAATACAGAGCTTTTGTCTGAGCAAAAATATGAGTATTTATATTTATATTGGTTCTTATAAGTAATTAATTGAATTTGCTATCGACAGATAATTTTTCTTTCATTACTTTAGAGTTTTATGGATGAAAGATAGCGAGAATAACTTGAACGAGAGAAATTATATCTTTTTTTTCTTTTCACTGAAGTTTACTAATCAATTGTATCATGAATATGTTTCAATGAGTTCATTATAGTTCTATGGCATAAAATAATGCAAGTATCTGCCAGTACCAATGTGTGTGCGTGTATGTGTATATGTGCTTTAAAGAAGGAGATACTTAATTTATTCTGTTAGTGCTTGAGTAATTGCGAGACTTATCTCAAAATCACAAAATTACTTAAAAAAAAAAATAGACAAAAGAAACTCTATACACGCTCAAGCGTATTATAGTGAATAAATATAAAGAAGTTTCGCATTATTAAATGTACTTTCAAATTAACTGTCGGTAATGTATCTTTATCGTCAACTCGCTTCAACTAATTTGTAAATGTATAGTCCAAAATTCTTTCTTCATACCTGTATTTGTATTATTTGTGGTAGTTGCTGCTCCTGAACCAGAACCGCCACAATCTGATTCATCTCGCTCTTTATCGTCTAATCTGTGAAAAATGAGTAAGGCATCTTTTTATCTTTATTTTTATTAATCTCAGTCTATTAATATTTTAAGAATAATGATTAAAAATGACGATCGGAAAATAAGCAATTAAAAATAATAATTGTTTATCAATTTTACAAAACTCATTGAAATTATAATATTACAAACCTGTGTTGTTTTATAAGCGTGCAACATCCACTTTCTGTCGGATCCACGGAGTAAACATATAAGTAACCATCGGCACTAGCTACTAACAGTTTTGGTACTTTATGTGTTCTAAAACGTAGACAAATAAAATGTATCGCGGGTACGTAATAAGTTTAATGAACAGTGTACATAAAATTTAAGATAACGAATTTTCAGATACTCACACAGTGATGGCACAGACATTTTTTAAACCTTGAAACGGTAGGTGGACGCTAGCAAAAGCACGTCCTTGAGTAAAAACATCAGTCACTTGCGACGGCAAATACGTAGCCGACGCTGTCACAGCCTTCGTTAAATATCCCATCCAGCTTTGTGCTTCGTCTGCAGTTTGTTTGTTTGGCCTATAACCCAAGTGACACATTTGTTTCTACATTTCTACATTTTAATGAAATTTTCATTAAAAACAGTGAATACGCGATGCATACGTTTCCTTTGGTTCCTCCAGTTTGAATATATGCACAGTTTCCGTATTACTAGAACAACAGAGCCACATAGAGTCCATACTGAAAGAAAGACTGTTTATCGTGACGCATCTCTTAACTCCGCGTCGAAATTCAAATAGTTTTGTACCCTCGTGGACCTATAAAAATAAACAATTATTGCAATTGTAGCAGCAGTTATGAATAAAATATAGGCACTATTGTATCTATTAGCTACTTACGTCAAAAACTCTAATAACGGTGCCTTTTTCAGAGGCTGTTGCCACTTTGGTACCAGTCGAACTGAAAGCAATTGCAGCCAATGGACTATCGTGTGCAGGTATCATTGTCTTTGCTTGCTGTACAATTGAAAAACATAAGGTTGTTAAAATGTTAATTTCTAATGTTCCAAAGATTTTACTGATTTATTAAAATTTGTTTAAAATACGTACAAGATGGTTCGCATCAAATATTTGAACTTCTCCAATGGTATTCGATCCTGGGTAAGCTACATAACAATTGTCGCTATTTGGCGAAAGTGTACAAAGGCCTGTAAGATTAGGTGGAGTATCGCGAATTGTGTGTAACACTCTCATGTCTCGTATATTATGAATGTATAGTGATTCTTCCAGACACACCACCAATCTCTGAAATAAGTGATACTGCCTTCAGAAAATGCCTATATTGAACTGCCTATATTGAAAATTATGAAAAATAATAAATATTTTATATAATTGCAATCAAAGCTTTATTTATTTTATAAAATATCACACATAAATGTGTAATTTGAAATATGAGAGAATTATCATAGGAATTCCGAATTTAAAAAGTAATTAGTTCATATGAATACATGTCTCTAACATAAGATATATTTTTTTAAATTATAATAATTGTATATGTATTTATTTATATATTTATACAATTATATATACATAAAAGCATCTGTAATGTTAATTAATTAATTGGGATGTGAACATTGGAATGTTGCGTGGCTTTGTATGAAAACAGCTAACTCGTAATTAGCGAGTCTCAAGTTTAATCCTATATATTTTAAATTTATAATCAGTAAAATAATTCCCTAACCTTCCAAGTTATAGGAATTATGTATGTGTTTGACAACTATATTATATAAAACAGTTGTTTATAAAGAGGAAGCTGGAATTTTTAAGCCAAGATCCTAAATCTAAATATAAGTAGGGGTTTAGTTTGTCAGTTTGCATTCAATCTAAGCTCTGTTCAACTGTGTTGATTGTAAATTATGAAAAAACCAAGATTTCACATAAGACTGCAATGCTTTCACATTTAAGACCAAGGCTCAATACTAGGATCTGTACTATTATTGAAAAAGAGAAGAAGAACGTCAAATATAAATTTGAATAACTTACCGCTCTGTTGAGTTTCACAGCCAAAATTGTATTCGAGTAACTGTAATTGCATATCTCTGTTCCTTTCCTAAAGTGGCACACCGTAAGCGTACGAGGCGATTTAAGACTCACGATCGCCACCAAACTACTGCTAAACAATCGCTCAACGATGCATATATCCTCGAAGTCTGCATCATCTCGAAAAAAGGAAATATTCTAATTAATAACATCAAAGGCTTCTATTCGAATTGGCTATTTAATTTCGTTTAACACGTCGATGTCATTCATGATCAGCGCTTAACTTTTTAGCTTGTAAAAAATAAATACTATTTAATATACAATTTTTTAAATTACATAAAATAACTCGATAACAATGCAAAAAGTGCACCATTTATGCATACTATGAGCATATAAACTTATTTAATCATATTATGCAATATATTATCATATGCTTATGATAATGAAAATTCTATCATAGCGTACATGGTAAAACATATAAGAATCGCTGGGCAGACGTGTTAATGCAACACAAAATGCTAAAATATCTTTGACGTAGAAGACATTTAGAAGATTTTTATCTTGCTTATCATTTATTATCATTCTATTAATTATTATTGTAGCAGTTATTTTAAATTCCAGGAATTATTGATAGAATACAGAAAAACTAATTATTACCATTTTCATATATTTTCTCAAGATGTCCAGCGGAACTGATGGAATAAAGTTTGTATCCTGACTTTGATCCTACTGCCAAGGATCTAAAAGGTAATAAGAAATTTTATTGAAAATGCACCCAGACAGCATCATGTCCAAAACTGAGATATAAGTCTTAAAGATATCATTAAGGTCGATATTCATTGTCAATTTTTATATTTATGACTGCCTTAAGTACAGTCTTAAGATGTCACAAACCAATCATATTAATTTAAGATAATCTTGAAATAAAAACAGAATGCCAGCCTAAGACATCTTTTAAACATCATATCTCATAAGACATCTTAAAGATGTCTTTGAGAAGTCTTTTGCCTCTATTTTGGACATGCTGTTACAAACCTACACTAGAAAACATCTTGTTGCATTAATTAGAATTCAGATTAAAAAATGTACAAATCACAGACACTTATAGAGTTAACTCTATCAAATATTCTAATCGAGATAACCAGAAGTTCAATCACGATAATTAGAATTCTGATTTATATGATCAGAATTCGTTTTGTACTTCTTGTGGATGTAACTATAACATCTTTCTCAAAGACTCTTTCTTTTCTCTTATTTGAAAAGACATGATAGAATTCAAAACATAAAATCAAGTATCTTCAATATGTATATACACTAAGTATATATACCCTTTGTTTGCCTATCTCCCATATTATTGCCATCGCCGTCTGCGCGCGGACAAATATCAATATCGTATAGAGAGAAAAAAAAGAGAAATAATAACAGAGCCGTCGCGAACGATAGGCAATCGCGCGAGGAGCAGGAGCCGAGGATAAGTCCTTGGATAAGACGGTGCGAACGGAAAGGCCAGGTCGAGCGACTGGCTCGCGTACCGCTCGCGCGCCGGGAGGTGCGATATCGCCGTCTCCTTTTTTCTCTCTCTCTCTTTCTCTCTCACTTCCCACTCGCCGTGAGGCGCGGGAGAACGCGCGCGATGGTTGGGGTCTCTCTCGTTAACACGCAATTAATCGGTGAAAGGGGGAGCAGCGAATGACGCAGGACATAACGCGACGAAAACATCGCGCGAGGAAAACATGAAGCGCGGTGTCGCGCGACACGCAAACCTTGGCGCGAGGCCGACAATCGCTGTATACATATGTATATATAATTTTTTAGTTATATACATACGTATACATGTGTATATAGATACATTGAGAGTGAGAGAAAAGGCGATACGCGTCGAGGACGAGGAGACGAACGAAAAATGAGGTTAGGATCAGACAAAGGAGATGGACGACGGAAAAGGTGGAGACGGAGGAGAAACAGAGGGACGATTTCATGATTAGATAGCAGAATTAGCGACGTGCGAACTTACGTGCAGTCCTGATTGAAGTTAACGAAGTAGGGACCATTGCTCTGCGCGTCGGACGTCGTGTCGGACGTCTGGTTAGTTGCGAGGTTCATGAGTCCTGATATGCTGTACCTTAAGCCTTGCGTTAATACATCCAGGTTGATCTCGCGCGGGATCTCTCGCATAAATCTCGGTGGCACGTGTGCGTTAGCCGTACACGCGCGACATACACGCTCTGACGAAAACTCTTCCTCTTCTCTCTGTCTCGCCCTCGGCGTAGCGCGCGTACCTTTCCCCTGTTACCGTTTCACACCCCCGCTTACGACGTCCGGTCCCGCTCGCTTCTGCGCGCGCTGATACGAAAGAGACACGCTCGCTCACTCCGTTGATCGCTCCTATAGGCTTGCCTCCGGTTCCGGATGACTCTTCTAGTTGCGTCCGACGACGGCCGACTCCTACAAGTGACTGTACTTCGCTATCGTTCCATATTGAACAGCTGACAGTCGCAGCTGCTGGTTGGAACAGCGGAACGCGAAACATCAGTCCGCACGTTCCGTGTGTTCCGTTGCCATGGCGACGCGCCGGTTTTCCTCCTCCTACGTCTTTGGCTCCTGTTTGGAGTCCGTTTGCAAAGAAAGTCACTAGATCTTTAAAGTACCGCAAACTCGCATTTCATTTTGACGCAAAACGCGGCCATTTCGAATTTATGCATTCGTATTACGTGCTTTATTTGGGAAAATAAAGCCGTCAAGTATGTAAATCAATGTTTTTTTTTATTGTAATTAGTTTATTTATGAACAAAAGAATATGTACGAATGCTTAATTTATGTGTTCTTTAGTTTAATACGGGTTTATTTGTGTTGTAGAAGTTTAGTGCATTAAAGTGCACGAAGGGACGTATAAGCACAGTTTAAAAGATAAACCACCCAACCACCATACTTGGAATCGTGTATTATGTGCCATTTTGACGCAACATTTCTGAAATCAATTGCGCTACTTTAGAAATCTAGTGACTTTATTTGCAAAGTGCTTTTCGCACCATGGAAATCCGTGGAAATTCACGATGGAAAGAAGGAAAATGGAGTCTTTTTTTGTGTCCGATGCTTTCCCACATTATTCGTCTTTCTCTTTCTCTCCCCGAAAATCTAGACTGCAATTCATATTATATAATAATTACCAACTTACAAATTAAACTGACAGTGTTCTAGAAAACGATAAAATGAGGGAACAATTATTTGATCTCTTCAGTTGTTTTTTTTAATATTTTGCATAAAAACACTATTAACTTTATGCTTTTTTTTACATTTTGTTTTTCTTTCGCGATTGTTTTGTTAGGTTCTATATGTGTTCTATGACAGAATATTTTAAGCTTAAAAAAACAAAATATTAAAAAAGCGTAAAGTTGATAGCGTCTTAACGTAAAATTAAAAAAAAACAACGGAAAAGACCAAATAATGCTCCCTCAATTCATAGAAGTTACCTACCGGAAATATTTGTGGCTACATAGTTTAACGTGCATGCTTTGTACACATAGAGGCGCCACTAAATATCCAGCTAAAAAAAATTAGAGCTGCCACAGCCGCTGACAGCCGCAAGTGCGAGCGATTGCTGCGAATTATCCAATTTGCGATCGGAGTTGGAATTTTTAAGACTTTAGCAGACAGAAAGTGTGTGATGCGAATTGCGGCTATCAGCTGTTATGGCAGTCACGATTCTCACAGAGTAAAAGAGGCCAAGTTTTGTAAAAATAATATGTTTTGACGCACCGTACTCGAAGATGTTAGCTGATTTATCGATTCTTTAACGTGCTTGACAGCTTTAGCCGAAAAAATGATTGGTATTTTTCGGTATAATCTTTGCAACCGATCCATCGAGAGTCTTTATGCAAAACTAAATTGAGGTCTAAATTATTTATGTGAAAGGCTTCATAAAAGTAAGAAAATATATCTGATTAAATCAATTTTCTATGAAAATTAGATATTGAGTATTTGTATAGAGATAAAAGGTGTTAAATTCGAGTATATTATATACATACTTATACTGATAATTATTATATATTTATGTTTTATAAAGAAATATATATATTTAATTAATATCTACATTTTAATAATATAATTTTAATGTATAAGGGGAATATCAAACTACGGGTTAACGATTATGATTGATGATTGCTCGGTTCTATTTCAGCCAATTACAATGGACTTGCTATATTGTAATTGATTGAAGTAGAACAGAGCAACTGTCAATCGTAATCGTCAATCCGTAGTCTGTTACGGATATAACAGTTGTGGCAATAATTGTTCTCATATATTTCAGATAAATTTAATGATCCCATGGGTGCGTGATCAAATAGCAGAAGCCTGGCATAACAGAAAAAGTTCAAGGACGGCTGACAAGCGGTCCTTGGCCCTTTCTTCTGTCAGCACAGGCAATGCTACAAGCAATAACACTATGCTTACACCGTTACCTACCTCGCCTGAAAACTTTTCCATCAAGGTTATCAGGTTTGAAATTGTTTGATACTATATAAATTTCAAAAAATTTTGTCAGGTGTTTAATTAACATCAAATCTTTTTATACAGCATAGAGGGCAATGTATTAGATGTTGCAATAAAGCCAAACTTTACTGTGGAAAATATTAAGAAAATAGCAGTGGTACATTTTTATGGTCAAGACACAACCAAATCTATCTCAAACTATCGCTTAGTTCATTCAATCAAATTTGTACAGCTTAAGGATGAAAATTATGTAAGCGATGAGGATATCAATGAATGTGGTATAATTATTTATATTAAGCTATTTATAGATTTATGATATAAATATTTTTTAATTAATTTTTAATTTGTATTACATGCTTATTATATATTTATGTTTTTTAACACAACAATTTGTTGTTACAGATGAGTTATTATTAGTAGAAATACGATCACCTGTACAAGAAGATTTGTCCGATGAAGCTCTTAAAGGTCCAAATTTAGAAGCAATAGCTCAAGCTACAAGTGATCTACCCAGTGTACAAAATCCACCTAAGCCTCTGCCATCTACAGAATGCCCTGCGGATGTAAATATATATTTTTACATGCTTATATTTTTATTTATTATCCTGTTTCATATCTTTACTGTTTCTTGCAGTTCCAGAATGAAATCCGTAAGATTTTAATAACCCTTGTACAAGCATCTGCAAAGATCTTGATGTACAGTTCTCATGCTGAAAAATTATATGACGATATTAAGGAGAAACTTGAAGCTAGGTGTAATCCTATTAATGATCCGAAAGTCGTAAAAAGTCTCATAGAAATGGGTTATCCTCACAAGAAAGTTCTCAAAGCATTATGTCTTCGAAAGCAAGTATCAATGTTTTTATCATATATTTATTATATACGTATGTAACACATTTACAAATAATATCATGGAAGTTTCTGTTTTAGGTCGAATATGACGGAAGCTTTAGAATGGCTTATAGAACATCAGGATGATTCAGACGATGATTCAGATGATGAAACAGATTTCTTACCTGCGGATACAATGACAGATACAGATATTGCAAATCCTGGTTCTTCAATGAACACTAAGAAAAAGTCATTTAAAGAAGCCTGTTTGGAACTGTTCAAAGGTAATTCTTACACAAAATTAAAACTGTGTTATTATTTCGAAGTTATAATCCAAATTGAAAGCAATGAAACATATGAAAAAAAAGGATAGCATCAGATTATTTAAAACTGTCTTAACTTTAAAAGAAAAACAGGATCAAGAAGAAAAAGATCTAGTATATATTATAGAATTATTATTGCAAAGTTTTCGACAATGGAAGAGAATGGAATTTAAACCTAATAAGAGAGCAATGCGATCACTTGTAGAAATGGGCTTTGAAGAGAAAAATGTTATAGGGGCATTGAAAGTTACTGGGAATGATCAGGCTAATGCTGTAAGTTGTTATGGTTGTGTTAAAGACGTATGTTTAAATTACATTTTCTTATATCTCTCTTTTATATTTCTTGTGACAGTGTGAATGGTTGCTGGGCGAAAGACGACGTAGTTTACAAGATTTGGACGAAGGCCTCGAATTTGATGGTCTAATTTATAAAGCAATTATGAGTAATCCTCATATTCAGCTTAGTCTTACAAGACCAAAGATGTTGCTTGGTAAAATGAAACAATAAACAAATGTAATAAATTGTAATTGTTTTCTAACATTTTTTTCTTATTTCTTTCAGCATACTTGTCAATGATAGAAACACCTGCCTCGGCAAATGTATGGATAAACGACCCTGAAATTGCACCTGTGCTTAACCAAATATCCAAGACATATCACACTGAAAAACATGCCATTCATATGAATCGTTATACCTAATATTATGGTAAAATTTATTTGCGTTTCTATGGAACATTCATATTTTTATATAAATTTATAAATAATTTTTGCAGAGATTTGGAATATCAATTATCAGTTAATGATCAATAATTATTGCAATTTTGATTATGTTATATGTAGTCAAATTATATATAATTATAATAACTAATTATAATTATATACAATTATAACTAATTATAATTATATATAATTATAGTCATCGTTAGTTAAAAAATGCTATTATATTTATGAAGGTCTCATGTGATATCCAACGCAATATAATATAACATGCTATTAATCATGTATAATTTTCTACACACAGTGCTAATTGTTTTTGTACAAGTTGCCTGTTGACAGTTCTTAAAGAAAGGAAATGTATTTTAATATATATTAAAAAAAAATTGTTATTTTAATGTGTAATATAAATTCTTATAATAAAAATTGAATTCCATTCTGCAAATCTAGTCTCTGCAAAAACTAGTCAGTGCTAATATTACAAATTGTTATAAAATCTAGATTGCAGTTTTAAATTTCTGTCCTTAGCTCTTTAAAATAAATACGTTAATTATAAGTTTTAAGAAAGAAGCAAAGAAATTTTTGCATTTGTGTTTATGCGATTTTATGTGTTCTTGTTTAAAAAAAAATTTATTCTGAGGCGAAAATCATGGCGCTCTCATTGATTGTTGCTCTTATTGGTATCTCTTTCTTCTTGAATTATGTAGCCAGATGCACGAATGTTTTCAATAAGTAGATAACGGATCCACATCCTCAATTTAAAAAATTTTTTCCATTCTCGGTATAAACTCCTCACCTCACAGACACATATTAATGCGTATACTTTAATTTTGAAAAAAAGTTGTTAAAATCTGTAAAAAAGAAAGGAAAAATTGTTACACAAAAATTATTGCGTTTAGTCAGTAAAATAGATGACTTTCTTCTTCCCCTGGATGGCTTTCTGACCTCTTCAATGAAGGTCAAAGTATCAGAATATTATTCTAATGTATTTATATTGATCCGTAGATTAAGCCAGAGCCTCTTCGGGGAGCAGAGATTTGCTTTAGTTGCTAGTTCAAAAACAGATGACTTTAAGATCGCTTTAAATTATCAATTGGGTTAGGGAGTCTTTTTATGTTTAAGTTGGAGCATAATTGAAACGTATTTTTTAAATTGTTTACGAACTTTTTATCAATCCAAATATGTGCCGTTTTGATCGATGACCTTTTGCCATTTTTCAGGTAGAGTCATTATTCCTTCGATGTAGAATATCTCTGATCTCTTGGCAAAAAACTGAGATATATAATTTTCGCAAACCTTTTTTGAAGTCAAATTTACTTTTACGAAATTAAGGAAATTTTGCAAAGACTGAAACAAATAGTAATCGGATGGTGCAAGGTCAAGACTACATGGTGGATGCATCAAAACTTCCCAGCCAAGCTCTTTCAATTTTTGTCGAGTCATCGAAGACATGTATGGCCATTGAGTGTAGTCATGATGGAAGACAATGTCTTTTCTATTGATCAATTCTGGCCGCTTTTCCTGGATGGATTGCTTTAATCGCATTAGTTGTTGACAGTAGAGATCAGAATCAACCATTTTGTCTGGTGGCAGCAGTTCATAATAGATGACTCCTTTTCAGTCCCACCAGACACACAGCATCATCTTTGACATCAATCCGAGCATATTATATGTTATCCATTTTTTATCGCCAGTTATCAATCTTTTCAGAAAGGCTCAATTTTGTTTCGTTTCAGCAGCAATTCGCAAATGAAAATTCGATTCATTAAATTCTTTACTGTCAAATCTAGCACCCAAACATCGAATTTCTTTGAGTATCCAATCTTACGCAAGTATGCCAAAACGGTTCTATGATCAATGTTTAAGCTCCTTAGCTATAACATTGCTACTCACATGACGATCTTTTTCAACTTTTTGCAAGATTTTATCGATATTTTTCACAATAGGCCGACCAGAACGAAGTGAATCTTTGACATCGAAATTTCCATCTTCAAATCGGTGAAACCAAGTCCTTGCTGTTTGTTTAGATATAACATTCTCTCCATAAACACGACAAATTTTTTCTGTGGCTTTCCCAGCGCTCTTCCCTTTGTTATAATAAAGAAGTAAAATGTGTCGAAGATGTTTCCGATGTACACTCATTTTTAAATTTGATTGAATGCGTCAGTATTGTTCAAATCTATGATCAATCTATTTCAAAATGTTATACGAAATAGCACCTTTCCAACGATGTATAATCTAATACGTCTTCTTCTTTGTCACACACTTGGCTCAACAGTTAAGGCTCAGTTCCACAACTCACAGTTAACTCTTAACCGAGATTCAACTTGTTTATCATCTCTTTTCAATTCTAAAATTGGAAAGAGACTATGGGCGCATTCAGCAGAAAAGAGTGCTACTGGAGCGCTCGCTGTTATTGGTGTATTCTTCTAGATCTAAAATTCTGATTGGATGATCTGAAAGAATACACCAATAACAGCGAACGCTCCAGTAGCGCTCTTTTCTGCTGAATACGCCCAATTCTTCTGGGCCTCAACGGTTAAAGCCCAAGACACAATGCGAGGGAATAGCGATAGCGATGGCTGCGTTCAGCAGAACGTTTGTTTTGCAACTGTTGGAAGTTTCCTTCGCGCTGATTGGATCATACTTTTAGATCTAGAAGAATGGTCCTATCTCAGCAGACAATGGCTGCGTTCAGCAGAACGTTTGTTTTGCAACTGTTGGAAGTTTCCTTCGCGTTAATTGGATCATACTTT
>NW_017257294.1:2559895-2608102 GCF_001594055.1 Mycetomoellerius zeteki
GACGAAAATCGAATGCAGTGTGAATCCAACATTATGTATTTCTTACAGTCCATCAAACGCTTCAAAGCATTGGCTGCGTTCAGCAGACTCAACAGTTTTGCAACCGTTTTATGATTGTCTGCTGAGATAGGACCATTCTTCTAGATCTAAAAGTATGATCCAATTAGCGCGAAGGAAACTTCCAACAGTTGCAAAACAAACGTTCTGCTGAACGCAGCTATGTTATTCCTATCACTATTGCTATTCCCTCGCATTGTGTCTTGGGCTTAAGTGAGCGCTCGCTGCTAATTTAACACGACCACTCACTGGGTGCATTCAGTACTATAGCTACGTTTACACCGTGCATTGGCTATGTTTACACCGTGCATTTAGGCCGCGGCCTATACAATAGACATCCTTGTTTATCCTGTATATTAAACAAAGACACCTATCTATAGGTCGCGGACTAAGCGCACGGTGTAAACGTAGCCAATCAGATGCAAGACCGGTTGTAGTACTGAACGCACCCATTGATGTATTCTTCTGGATCTAAAATTCTGATTGGATGATTTTTAAAAATACACCAATATAGCGATGTCAGTTTGATGGTCCGCTGAATGCGCCCAATAGTGGCACGTAAAAAATCGACCAGATCTCCATCTGTCGGCTATACGTAAAAAGACTTTTTCCCTAACCCAATATATCCGACAGCGCCATCGTCAGTATCAGGCCACCAGTCGGTGCTACAAAAATATTTTGACAGCTGATTCTGTTGCACGTGTTTCACTCGAAATTCTCGTTAATAATTGTTAATAATGGTTTATTATTTCATTAGCGAAGGTAACTTTTGCATTTCTAAGACCTTTATTTTTTTTAGGAGGTTAATAACATAGGTTCTCTTAAATTATTGATAATAATATTTTGTTTTCATTAAGAAACTTGACTAATTGTTATAATCTTGAATTGCAGTTGTGCAACCACCCATCACTTTGTTTATGGGAATAGATAAATTCGAGAGTAAGTGGAAAACTCATTTATAATTATTCATCGTAATTAATAAAAACTTGTAAAAACACATAATCTAAAATGTGATTCATTTGATTCTGTTTGTATAGATGAAGATCTTATTAAATGGGGTTGGCCTGAGGATGTGTGGTTTCACGTCGACAAATATTCGTCTGCTCATGTGTATCTTCGACTTCGACATGTGAGCTTAATTATTAATTAGTAATTTCCTGCTTTTGATATTAAAGAATGATAAAATAATTCTTTTTGAAATTGCAGGGTCAGACAATAGACGATATTCCTAGTACTGTATTAGAAGATGCCGCACAATTAGTAAAAGCAAATAGTATCGAAGGGAATAAAATGAATGATGTCAATGTTGTGTACACAATGTGGTCGAATTTGAAAAAGACGCAAGGTATGGAAGTTGGACAGGTTGGCTTTCATAAAGATAAAGACGTTCGTAAAATTCATGTTGCTAAGCGAGTAAATACTACTGTGAATCGTCTTAACAAGACGAAACGTTCAGAGCAAGTAAACTTTAGAAATGAGAGAGAACAAAGAGATAAGAACGAACGGGAAGACAAGAAGAAGCTTTTGAGAGAACAGAAAGAGAAAGAAAAGGCAGAAGAAAAGCGACGTCAGGAAGAAGCAGAGATGAGGTGAATCATAATTTTATAACAATGTTTATTTAATAGAAAAGTATATACTAGATATATAAATAATATATAAATAATATAAAAATTATTAATACAAAATTATTACTTTTCAGGAGTTACAATTCCCTGTTTAATACATCTAACATGACTTCAAACACAGAAACTAGTGGATATGACTCAGACGATTTTATGTGATGAAGTTAATATTTATATTTGCAGTCCGTGCCTCACTCTATCATTTCCAATAAAAGGAGAAAATTCCAGAATAAGAAGTGTAAAATATCTTTCAAGTATGATTATTTATTTGATTTATAATATTTTACAAATATTGTACTTGCAAAATTATAGAAATATGCAATTGTAAAATTAGTGTACACTATGTTTGTCTGTATAATAGAAGATTGTTTTGTCATTCAAAAATTTCTAGAACATACTATGTAATCATAATCGTCATGTTGTGCTGTTGACAAATAAGATTATTAATAGTTTTTGCATACTTATATATAATAACTCGCAAGTACTTAGGTATATTGCTATAATTTCAACATAATGAAAAAAAATAAGTTATAAAAATAAGATACGGGAATAAGTTATAAAAACCTTCGTGTAGACAGAAATTAAAAAAAAATGTATTGTCTAGAGAAGGATGTAACGGTACAAATCAATGGTATCCTATTTTATAATAGGGTAACATTGACAGCCCGTAAAGCATTAATTATCCATGTTGGATAGTCTTTATTCGGATAAACTATCAACATATAGTCCTGTATGAATCTAGGGAATCTTTGTTCTTTAATACTGTCTCTGATATCTCGCATGAGCTTCATTTGGAATGCAATATTGTGAACGGTTAATAGATGACACGATACTGTCTCCACAGTGGCGATTTGATGTAGATAAGCGCGAGAATAAGTCTTGCAAGTACTACACTCGCACGACTCGTCTATTGGTCTCGAGTCTTTTTTATTTTGTATCTGCTTCAAATTAAGCTGTCCCGTTTTTATCAATGCGCAACCAAATCTCTGAAAGTTTCAATTTAATGTTTTGAAATTTCCATTTTCTACGTATTTAAGTATGTATTTTACGAAATACTTACAGCGGTTCTTGTCGGAAATACACAATCGTACATATCAACACCTAACGCACTGCATACGATTAAATCTATTGCGAATCCAACACCCATAAGATATCGCGGTTTATTCTTTGGAAGGATATTCGTTGATAAGTGGACCATTTTCCAAAAATCATCTTTGCTCTCACCGCCACTAAAATTATTATAAGAATTACTATTATTGTATTATGTAAGATTTAAATATTTTTGTATTATAAACAAAAGTCTTTATTTATCAGTTATATGTATCAGCAAATAATCCAGTATCTACCTCAAACCTCCTATAGCGTATCCATTCACTTCCCGCTTAATTAATTGACGTGCGCATTCGGATCGTAGTTCGGGATTGAGACCACCTTGTACAATTGGAAATATACTTTGCTCATCTGGTCTTTCATGCGCTAACAAACAACGATCCAGCCAACGTATCGTTCTGAAATGGTTTGTGTTAAATAACATTTTTAAGCCAGGCTATTTAGATAATATATTATTTAGAAAATGTGTTTACAAAAATAATTGTACCTATGCATTGCTTCTTCTACTCTTGGTCCAGTTAAAGTACTTTTAACAACATCATCGAGCTGCATGATTATGTCAGCTCCAATTGTATTTTGAATTTGAATAGAATGTTCGGGTGTCAACATACATTCAGATTCTATATGAAACGTTATTGTAAACATTATTATAGGCCGATTAAATTATATATAAGTTATGTTTGAATGTATTTAAAAATATATCTCTCTGGCTATATATATCATAGTACCATTGTACGGTGATTTAAATTTTACACCTTCTTCTGTTATTTCAGCTAGATGTAATAATGAAACCATTTGGAAACCACCTGAGTCCGTTAATAAAGCCCTTTTCCAATTCATAAACCTGTGCAAACCTCCAGCTTTACGTAGAATATCTGCACCCTGCCAATATAAAGTATATATATATTTTAATACAATCAAAATTACATAAAAAAAATTTACTAATAAATTTAAAACTCAATGATACTGTTTTATCTAAATTAATCGAATTTTTTTTTCTAACGAAAATGTATAATTTCTTACAGGTCTGTTTCCAAGATGATAGGTATTGCCAAGAATTATTTGGCAATCCAGTTGCTCCAGTTGTTGGGGCAACAATCCTTTCAATGTTCCCTGAAAATGATATAATAACAAATTTAATGTTGTAACTTTAAAGTCATGTCCATGATGCTAAAAATCACTCCAAGATTCAGAAAAAGAAAAAATTAAACAATTGCATTAGACAAATTCAATTGTTGAAATATGATTTGCTAATTCTTGCTCCGTCCAAGACTTTAGAATGATTTCTAGCATTGTGAACAGAAGGCTTTACACAAATTGAGTCATATATTTCAAAAATTAAAATTTTTAAGTTAAATGTATATTTTAGTTCAAAAGAAAATATTGAAGCACACATATTAATCATAATAAAGCATTGATAGAAAAAAAAGTAGAAGCTTGTTTACAAATTAAGCTACGAATACACACACACAAGTGAGATTTTATCAATACAATTTACTACAATTGCAAGAATCGTAGACTTTAAACAAAATTTAGTTTCAGATGTTATCAAAATATTTAGTACTGAAAATTAAGGAGTTATCAGAATTATCATCCTTTCGTGTAGATTTTGAATATAAAAACCTAATGTTCTGATGTGTCACATGGTCGCTTCGTGTGCAGCTTAAACAAGAAGGGAAGAAGTTTTATAAACCTGAGTTCCCACCGGCATGAATACCGGTGTATCCACATAATGATGAACAAGTGTCATCCTGCCAGTTCTGGCTTTTGTGGTTTCACATTCGGCAAGCACTTCGAAGATTAACGGAGTCTTTCGATTTGCCATTTCTACTGATGATCTACCAAAACCTACGTTTATCGTCGTGGAATACGACTTGTAAAAAAATCTGCTGGACATAGAGAGAAAAAAACCTATAAATGCTGCATGTTCAAAATGAGAGGTTATGTTACGATATCATTCTCTCCACGTGTCTTTGTCCCGGCTTGAAATAGTTGAAATGTGTGTTCTGTGGATGTGGACTTATGAGACACCCCGTATATTAATGTGCGTGTAAATAGACTTGCTAACCGCGTCGCATGTTCGAATTGAACGAGACATACCCGACAATCGCAATTACCCGCGATACGATCTGCAGATGTTTGCGCTATGACGGCCCGGCGCGGTGTTAATGCACGAAACATCATCTCCAGGAGAGATTTGCTTCGCGATAGTGTTCGACGGTAACGGTTAGCTGGCAAACATGACAACTGAGGTGTCCTGGAAGCGGCGTCTTCTACGAAAGAAGATTAAGTACATGCTGGTGTGCGTCTTCGTGGTCGCCGTGATATTCGTGATCCATCAGCTGTTCTACTTCAAAGAGCTGAACCAAGATACCGTAGGCAAGCTGATTGCCGGCTCGGTGAAGGACACTCACCATGTGGTCATCGGCAAGCGGGTTGACAAGTGGAATCAACCATATCATTCGAAACTCATTCGCGACAAGAATGGTCGAACGGTGTCGTTACGTGGCACACGAGACCAGGATATAGCCAAGTACCTCCCCAACATCAACGGGAAATTTGTATGTTTTGTTTCAAAGAGAGAGATTGATTTTGTAAAGATCAATGATGATTATTGTGACTGTCCAATGGACGGTAGTGATGAACCAGGTACTAATGCCTGCAACAATGGTTTCTTTAATTGCGAGAAGAGTTCAAGAAAATCAGCAGGTATTGTAGTCAAATCTCTTTGCAATATATAAAATTTGCAATGTTCGAAGCTACACAACAGAAGTAATTTATGAAATTTGTATAAATTTGCAGTAAGAATACCATCGTATAAAGTCAATGATGGACATTGTGATTGTTGTGATGGTTCTGATGAATGGGCTGAAGCTGCAGTGTTGTATAAACTCAGTAGTAAGTTCAATTTATTTATATGAATATTATAATTTAGGTGAATGTATATGAAATAATTATATCTATTGTATTTGCTAATTTAAACTTGTGTTACTTATTATTTGTATTTATTACAGAATTAAAAGTAACTTTTTATGGACCTAAATGTCCAAACAAATGTTAGTGAAGAAAATGAGGTATAATTCAGATTGGAAAGAAAGTACTTCTGAATTTATGCATCGTAATAAGAACGACAACAACCAAATATACATGATAGATAAATGCTTAGAATATTTTAGATTTTCATGAAAGTATATTTATTTAATCATACATAAAACAAGATTTATATAGTGAAAATGGTCGCTCAATATTGTAAAAAAATGATATATGAGATTCTTCAAGTTAAGAAATTATTCTTAAACTTAATGAGTTAAAAAATTATCATTAAATCATTATTTTTTTACTTTTAATATGTTAATTACTTTTAATATAACTAACATAAGAAGAGAATATAATTTCTTATTTTTCTTTTATTTAAATGAAATTGAAAGGAACAATTTACTAATATATTTAAAAATGGTTATGGAAAGAAAGAAGCATTAGATTTAAGAAGGTATATTTGAGTTAGTAAATAAATGATACAAGTTTTTTTCCAAACTCATAGAGCATTACATTTATTTATAAAGAATAGGTATCTCAACGATTAACGTAATAAGAACTGTAACTATGTACGCAAAGATAGTCTTTCTTTACACAGATATTCCTCTGTTGTAATATTATGTACTCAGTACTATTCAGAGTTTACATATTATTTTATTATAAATATATTTTATCGTAAAATACAAAAAAATTATATATATTTTTTTGTATTTTCTGTTTCCTACTTATGAAAATAGATATTATTACTAGGGATGCACTGGATCGTAAAATTACCGGATACCGAATATCCAGGAAGGCAATTTTTCGAGTTGGATATCTAATATTTTCTAGAAATCCGACTGAATTCCGGGACAATGTCTTCTAAAAAAAAGCTCAGTAAAAAGAGAAAAAAGGGAGCAAAAGGAACTGTATCCTTAGAGATGATAACTACAGAGAAAAAAATGGTTATTTTGCAATAATGTAGAAGATATTATAGCATTACGAGTATGCATATACTTTATTTATGTAATAAAAAACATTTATATAATAAAAAAATCATCAATTTAATGATATAAAATTTCTACCGGATATATTATATAGTAAAAAAGTACCGGATACCGGATACTTTTCAGATATCTGGTGCATCCCTAATTATTACTAATAATTAAAAAAGAAAATACGTAATTAGATTTGTATAAAAAGAAAGAACAATAACAGCTTTATCATATTGTCTCAGATTGTTAAATAAAATAAATACATTTATAGTTTTTATTAGTTTTAATTAGTGATTGTTCAAAGATATTATACATATCACATAAGCAACAAAACAGTATAATAAAAAATTGTACAACGTAATATTGTATGTAAATATACAGTTTATAATATTTAACAGATTTCTATTATTTATAGGACTAGAGATTAAGAGTATATTATTAAAATATAAATAATATTCAATATGTACATTGCGAAAATAGATTCTGTTAAACTTTTTATAAATTATGAAATAGTTCGCAATACAGAAATATCAATTATAATATTGTCGACAAGATCATATTTTTTACATGACTTTATACTTCATTTTGATCCTGATGATGTAAAGAAATTGCGATCTATTTTATGATTCATAGACAAATGCTTGATTATTTAGAGAACAATACGAAAATTTAGAGAAGAATACGATAGTTTTACTGCATGTTACTTCTGATATCTGTAAGAACATTGAAATGCGATGAGAGGCTTCGCGCTTTATCACCAAAATGTAAAGTTTGTTGTACAGATACTCCCATCCTTTGTAAGGTATCATTGAAGCTCTTTTCTTCCATTTGAATCCATGGTCGGTGTTTATCTTGCATTTGATACGGCGTGACATGTATGTGAGTATTTATTCCTGAAGAAGATATATTTAATCACATTATATAAAAATAATATATTGAAAAATCTCACTACTTCGAAATAGTTCCAAATTATCTCACTTAATTTGGCAAAGGAACGAAGTATATCTTCATTTGTAATCCATGTATTTTTGGGACCATTGTGTCCACCATCTAACCACCACATATCTTTGATAAGTTTGATAAAATTATTTATATTGGGATCGTTATTTGAATCATTATTGTAATGATGAAATTCATAAAGAAACTGATTCAAAACTGCACATCCCTTACTGAAGCCCATTAGACTTAAGTTTGTAGCTTCGATATTATAGATACCAGTATCCTTAAAAATATTAAAATATTATGTATTCAATAGATCAATGTTATATTCGATGCATGTAATGTATTATATCTTTTGAGAATATTGTCAAGGTACAAGTTATAACTACAGTTATACATACATTAAAGTTGGAGGAAGTTATATGATTTATAAAATTTTTTATGAATTGTGATTCGTTTATATCTGATACATACTTCTCCAATTTTTAATGTTTTAACATGTTCTAAGCAACAAGTAAGAAGATCTTTTAAATGCCTTAAAGCATTGTACATTGGACAAAATGTAGGTGTGCCATATGTATCTCCTGATATGAAATTATCGAAACAACTGAATACTGCGTGTTTAGTTATTGTCATCCTGAAACAAGTACCAAGTTCTTACATACTAAGTAATTCGATCTAAATATAGCAGTCAAGAGAATTACTTTGAATTCTTTTAACCTTTACTATATATAATTTTTATGTAGTACCTATAAGAAGTTATATGTCTCAGAATAGAAATATTGTAATACTTTTGTGCATAGTATTATGATAATAATATCTTACCTTGATGGACGAATAACAAATACATGGCTTCCAGGAAACTGTTCAGATAGTATAGTTGCTGTGTTCTCTAAGCTCCATTTTGTATATTTCTTGCTATCCGAATGCTTTTCCATGTTTTTTTGAATATCCTGTAATAATTTTTAATAATTTTGTTAATATAAATATATCATATTATAAAATCAATATGAATATAATGCCAACAAAAATCGCTAAAGTATATAAAAGATATATACAGTTAATAGTTCTAAAATATAATATCTTGTATATTCTATATAATTATCTTTAGTGCAATACAACAAATATTTTACATTACATTTGAAAGAATAGGAATTATTACATAATTTTTTAAAAACGAAAACTCACAAGTGTTTTCGAACGTACATACTTGGAGGTCGCCGCCAAAAAATATAAGAAGATCGTGCGTTGACTGCAGTTTCGACCGTGTATAAACTACATCGTTGCATCGACCTGGAATGCCCGGTATGTTTTTCCATATCCAAATTTTCGAGCCCATCGGTCTCTATCTGCAAGAGGAAATCAGAAAGGAGTCGGCGTTTTCGCAAAAATGGAGCATTGCTTAACAATCTGATAATTGGAGCAAATTACTAATAAAAATGGCATTGTAAATCGATTGCGTGAACAATTGTGCAAAATTGTATACAAACTTACATACGAAATTGCGTCGTAACTACGGAGCTACGAGGTCTATTTGGTCTATTTGTTTTGGTTTGCGTTTTCCTGCCCTTTTTGTGTTCAAAGTGACAGATGTGATTAAAGCCCGTATCAGACTACCGACTCTGCAAGCCGACCCGACTGCCAACTCTGGCTGTTGATCAATAATGGACCAATCACATTGAATCAGTCATATTGTGATTGGTCTATTATTGATCGGCAGTCAGAGTTGGCAGTCGGGTCGGCTTGCAGAATCGGTAGTCTGATACGGGCTTTAGGGTACGATTCATTTCATACTGCAATACTTTAAAGCATTTTTTGATTGGTTAAGGGTGCTTCCCCATGACAGTCGGAATTTCGAAAAAACCGGAATCTCGGAAAAGTAATACGACCAATCAGAATCATTCGTTTGTATAATGTGCTAAACGTAAACAATTCTGATTAGTCGTATGACTTTTCCGAAATTCCGACTGTCGTGAGGAAGCATCCTAAGCCATAAAAAATTGACCAATTACAGTCGAATGCGAGACGAATAATTGACTATTGGCGTTTTCGGCCCGATCAGGTTAGTTTGCACCAACCTGGGTTCGATTAATCTTTCCTATTGGTTGATGTTACACGCTCTACCAATAGGAGACCACAAACAACGCCATTGATTCAACTCAGGTTGGTGTTAACCCGGCTGGATCGAAAACGCTATATGATTCGTCCATTTCTTATGGCTTAAGGTTCAAAAACCTATTGTAAATCGGGCTTATAGCAAAAGTCTGTGCTGCGGCCTTAAAAATGAATGTCGAACGTCAACATGAAAAGACACCTTAATCCGACAGATATCTTAGTCCGGATCTACAATAGGTGTTTTAAGCCATAAGCCGTAAGAAATTGACCAATTACAGTCGAATCCGAGGAGAATAATCGACTGTGATTCGTCCATTTCTTACAAAAGTCGATTATTCTCCTCGAATTCAACTGTAATTGGTCAATTTCTTACGACTTAAGGCTTAAAACTCTATTGTAGATCCGGACTAAGGGTGAAATCACACGGTGCGGAAAAAGACTGCGGAATAGAGAATGCGTCATTGAAGCAACCAATCAGCGCTATTCCGAATAGCGCTGAATAGCGTTGATTGGTTGCTTCAATGACGCATTCTCTATTCCGCAGTCTTTTTCCGCACCGTGTGATTTCACCCTAATTGGTCAATTTCTTACGGCTTAATGCGGGGTCTACAATAAAATTCGTAACAATCGTAGAGTCTTAAGTCGTAGAAAATTGACCAATCACAGTCGAATATGAGAAGAATAATCAATTGTGATTGGTCAATTTTCTATGACTTAAGACCCTACAACCGCTACGACTTCTATTGTAGACTCCGCATTAGTCTTAAAACACCTATTGTAGATCCGGACTAATCGGCGTTGATGAAACTGGCCCAAAATCTCGAACTTTGACGCTTGATATCTCGATTCACGAGGCCGACCGCCGCATTTTTTTTGCCAGATTCTTTCATTTTGAATAAAAACACGTCGAATGAGCCCAATTTCATCAACATCGGAGATGAGGCCCGTATTCTAAATAATTATCACACTTTTTTTACACTTTTTACACTTAAAATAAGATAGATATATATTTGGCGCTAAAAAGAGAAAACAAAGATGCTGTATATACATATATATGTATCTCTTCATCTCTTCGGCACGGTGACTTCGTGGAAATGAACGTGACGTCTGCAGAGATATTAGGCGCGATCTCGGTGCAATTTTCGAGACAATCGCGTTTCACGATGATTAATTTGAAAGCGAAATCAGGTATTACGAGACCTCGTAGATTATCGACGCGCAATTACGAAATGCCATCTCTGACTCCGACAGCGGTAAGTAACAAAATAAGTGATACTCCATATAATGAATAGTGTGCGACGTTGTAATGAGGCACGAAATATTTCTATTGGTGCACGAGGCACTTTGCGGGTACATGTTCGAATTTCAAATATTCAAATGAGACAGGAATCACGCGGGAGACAAGTGACGATCGCGTGAAAAACTGAGGATCTGCGAAATTGTGCGAAGTGCGAGGATGAACGTAACGAATGTTAAGTGATGTCAAGTAACTTGAAGTGTTAAATACAGCAAACAGACCTTCTCTTTCCTTTCTGTGTCGTTTTTTTCTGATTCTTGTTGCACGGAAAAGATTTCAAGGCATGAGAAAATCACCTACCGGTGTCATGTTACGTAAACTCATGTCGCAGAATTACCTGTGTTTTAACCTTGACCTTTTTGTTGCTCGACGCTTTTCAGTGATGGGACACGTTACGTCGGATCATACGATGCAGCAGGAGCTGACGTCCGATGGTGACACAACATGGAATCCACTCGACGCATTCCAGGATGGTGCACGTTGCGAATACGCGGTGATTGTGCTGAATCGTCCCATACGCTGGCAGCACAACGTACTACTAAGATTCTGGCAAAAAGGTTGTATACTGACTGAAAATATGCATATCTTGCGCTTCTGTCTTTGTTAGAGCCTCAGCAATCACAAAGATGATCGAAATTGAGTTGTGAAACATAGTCGTAGGTACAATGTTTTGTGTCTGTTCTACAATAAAATCGCAAGTCGTAAGCAGTAAGAAAGTGGCTAATCACAATTGAATATGAAACAAATAATCGACTATGATTGATTAATTTCTTACAGTTTACGGTTTGCGACCTTATTGTAGAACAGGTTTAGGTCAATTTACAACTACGATTTATGTTCCAAGACTCAGTTACAGCTATCTTTGTGTTTAGGCTCTTACTCACTGAATGTTAAGAAAGATAGAATGATGCTTATGTCGAATTGTATCACCAAATGGAAAGCATTCTTTGGGATTGATGAGAAACTGCAAGCAAGCGAATTAATTTACATTGTTGATTTATATATCTCTTTGTACAAGCAGCTCGAATCACTGTTACCGTGGATGGTGGAACACAGAGGTGGCTGAAGTATCTGGAAGAACAGGAAATAAACATATCGAACATCGAGCACAAGCAATATGTACCGGATCTCATCACAGGGGATATGGATAGTTGTCCACCTTATATCGTTGAGAAGTTTGCAAGTATAGGATCCACCATCATCAAAACGCCTGATCAGGATAACACGGATTATACCAAAGCTCTGCTGGAAGTTGCACACTATGTTAAGACACACAACATAAATGTAATCCTTTAGATTCTTATTATTGCTCTTTTTAAACTAATGGTTGTATATAATGAAATATATGAATGATATTTTTTGGCAGTTAGGTGAAATATACGTACTTACAGAAACATCAGGCAGGTTTGATCATATCATTGCCAACATTAATACTTTATACAGAAGTGACGAGCTTGTGGGAAATATACGGGTAGAATTTTTATTTCATAGACAAACTTGCGACTATGTCTCCATATTAGGTATTCTGATATTGTTTTTACAGGTGATACAACTTGCAAGCAATTCTATGACGTGGATATTAAAACCTGGTATGCATAGTATACATATACCAGAAATTTTGGTACAACAGAAATCTTGGTGTGGTCTACTACCGTTTGGTTGTACCGTCAATTGTATATCAACAACTGGTTTGAAATGGAATTTAAGTATGTTTTATATCTCATTTGTTCTATCTTGAAGTAAACCACTTTACCATGTTACTTAAATATTTAATCTGTTACATTTGAATAATTTTTTAAAATTCTAATTCTATTTTTTTATATTTTAGATAAAACAACTATCCAATTCGGTGGTTTGATAAGTACTTCAAATACTTATGAAGATTCCAAAGTGACTGTGAATACAGATACGCCGGTAATTTGGACCATGGGTATAGAATTTTTAGGGAGAATATAAATGAAGTATAATGTTATTCTGCTAATGTGATTATAAGATAATAATGCAGATAAATGATGCAAATTCAGACATGATTTAAGTCAAACATGCTAAATATTAACTAAAATACTTAAAATGTTCTATTTGAATAACAGTAGTAAACTGGAATGATAATTTTTAATTTAAAAAATCAGTTTTAAATAAGAGTGCTTTCTAGGAACGTACAGGCAACATTGTAACACAGTGTATGATACTGATAATCGATACTTTTTTTTTCCCGACATTTTGTCTTTCGATATTGATGTGTATTGACATTTGGACAGGAATATTGAACTTCCGATATAGTCCGTTAAGCCCGTGTTAATATAATATGGATTGAGATTGGATTGAAAGTTGATTAATCAGAGCAAAATTGATTAAACTTTAAATTAGTTTTTCTATTGGTGCGTTCGGGGGAGACGCTATTAGCGCTATTTTTGTCATTCTTTTTTTGTCGTTTATTAGACAAAACAAAGAAAATCATGGACAGAGACTTCCTTATGGAGGATATGAAGTTTTCCTCACCCAGAGCTCCTATGGGTGTTGAATTCCAGAATTCCAGGGTGTTAAAAAAAATGTTAATTTTTGACAAAAAGTATTCGGCTAAAGTATATATGTAGAAATATATTTTGCATATACATAGGTCGTCTGAAAAGTTTTGAGCCTCAACATCAAGATGATATTACTCGTCAAAACAATTTTGGTAAAAAAAAATTGTTTCTATGTTAGGCTCAAAACTTTTCAGACGACCCTCGTACATCAAAAGAGAAAATATATTTGAAATCCCTCCTGTTTAGATTTTAAAATAAATATTTATGCAGAATGATACGAATAGCGCTAATAGCGTCTTCCCGAATGCACCTTATGGCTCCTGCTCAAGGCCATGTTCGAATTCCAGTCTTTTTATTTTACTTTAGCGGTGAAATAAAATAGTGTATGGCCGTAGGTTTGTTTGCGTCGCAAGCTCCAACATGTTCTTACCATAGTTCCTACTCACTCTGGGAGCTTTCCAACAAGCGACACTGTGCGACACAGCGATCACCTTATCCTTGTTTAACATTGGCGAACAATAAGGATGCAACGATTCACCCTGTGTCACTCTGTGTCTCTTGTTGGAAAGCTCCCTTAAACAAAAAACAGAATTGTATTAAAATATATATTATAAAATCTATAAAAAATGCAAATGGCAAAAATAATTGTTATATAATACCACATGTATAAGATAAAAATGCTCTAGAGCGTTAAAAGTTTGACAACCATGAGTCAGACTCTGTGTTCGACTATGCTTTTCGATTGTGTCTAATCGTGCCGTGGCGAGTCGTTGCTGGAAAGCACCATGTCGAACACCGTGTCGACTTGTATGTCGTTTAAAGCCTTGATGGAAAATACCCGCTTCTATATTGTGTCCAATCGTGCTGTAGCGTGTCGTTGTTGGAAAGAATCATTTCCAACACGTGTCACCTAAAAACCTTGATGAAAAGCTCCCTCTATCAAGCGCGTTGGAGTGAGTAAGAGCTATAATAGGAGCATATTGGAACATGTTGGAGTATGCGACGCGAACAAATCTCGTGTTCCATTGCTGGAAAGCACCCTAATTTTCTGTTGATGTTGGTACCATTGTGTATCATCTCTACCTATTAAAATAATATGTGATAATAATGAATTGAATCATTTTTATTTATACACACGAGTCTTGTTTGGAAATAGAGTTACCATTTATAGCATAAAAATTGATTAGTCAATCATAAATTATGTACAGTATCATACGAATGATATTGTATTTATGTTAGCTAGAAATTTATGAATTTTTATTACAACTATTTTACAATATCAAGTATCAGGTGCTTTTTAACAATGGGACACAATCGTATCTGTGTAACACGATATTTTCTAACAACGTACACATATGACACAGTGTAATACTGTCTTACATAAAGTGTTCCAACTATGACACAGAGTTATACTGCTCGACATTAAAAAGCTAGGTACGAGCGTGTGAAATATATCATTATTACCAACTTTTCAGAAAGTTATTTGGTAGCCGTACTTATTTTGCAATAAAACCGTAAAAAATCGCTAATTTTGAAAAAATTACAGCTTAAGTCTAAATGAAAATCATAAATCTCTATTATTGATTTGCTAAATATAATCATAAGAATAAGAATGGAAGACTACAATGCATTCTGGCGTTACACTATAAAACTGAACTGCATTCCAACAAGTATTTTATACAGTAATGTTCTGTGTCCTAGCTGGAAAACAGCCTTGTGCCATTTGTGTCTTTGCTGGAAAGTACCTAGTGTCGACTTATAGTTGAAACGATTAACTTTTTTATTTTTCTGCTAGAATGAAATAGAGAAGGTTTCACATATCTTTTGATACGAATATATCCGAATGTAATCTTGAAATCTCTTATCGGGATATTTCTAGAAAAAAAATAAATGTAAAAATTTGGTATTCATGAAATGATATAAAACGACGACACACTCGAACACAATACTTTAGCTGTGATTGTGTTGATTTGTGTCACAGTTGGAAAACACAATCGTGCACTGTGTTACATAGTATCGTGTAAGTTGCTGGAAAGTACATGTTATCGGGCATTAATTTTTAAATATAGGTTTAATATTTTTGGTTGCAATTGTTGCGAGATGTAACGAAATAATCTTGTACTGTTACGTTTGCATTTCAATTTGGATAATATTAGTTAAAAAAAGAGTACAAAATATAGTTTATTATGCTAAGTTCCTATTTCGTTTGCGCGTATGAAGCCAGAGTTACTTATTACTGGTAAAGTCACATGACATTAATGTATGATTGTACTAATTTATCGATTCCAAAACAGATTATAGTTTTATACTACACAATCTTTTACTTAAGAGTATTCTTTTATTTAAAGCTTTTAACTTTTATTCAAAACTTTTTCTTTTATTCTGAGCTTTTATAAAAACAATAGTTTTTTAATTAATTTTTTATAAACAGATTTATAAAATACTTAATAAGAGTCGAACTCACGATTTGCTATTGACGAATCGATTACTACACAGAACCAAAGTCAAGTGACGTAACATTTTAATTATTATAGTAATATATGATTTTTTAAACTAATTTTTTTTTATAGAGATTTGATTAAAAAAACTTACTTTATTTTCATTTATGCGTTTGTTTTTCATAGAATGTATCATTAGATTTCTGATCTTTACTACATGCGGTGCTAATTTAGCTTGTAATGAAAAACAATATTTGTCTAGGTAACACAAAAGTCTAAAAGATATCGTAAAGACAAAAGTCCTTTTTTTAATTTTTTAAAATTTTAAATAGATATTTTAGAGCTTTGTGTTGTCTGGACAATCAAAATATTTTTTACATTGCACACGATTTGTATTATTTCAATAAATTTTTGTACACAGATAGCACATGATGTAAGAAGTATATGAAAATATACCTCGTTAAATTTTGAATGTTTCTAGGTAATACAACGGAACGTGTTTATTGCAAGTATATACTTGGCACAGTGAGAGCGTCGAGTCGAAATAGTATCCCCCAGACAGTACCTGTCTATAATACTCGACGTATGTATTCGTATAACAGCAGGTCGCTACCGCCACTATCGGGGCTAGAATCGGAGCGTGTACTTCGGCGATCAGCTGTCGCGAATGTTTACATTCGTCGGTCGAGTGCCGGCTCGTGGTGGGGTTGAGACCACCGTCCAGTTTCTTTCGGCCTGTCGCGTCGTGCGGTTCACGTAATCTACAAGTGCTTATCGTGTCTTATCGTCGCGCTGTCGCGCGGTATCGAACAAATGCCAGCGCGCACTTTTCTGTGCTTTCCAGAATTGGGTAAGCTTGCAACCCACCACTGACGCGACTATAAGTCATAGCGATGCATGAGAGGACACGTATCTATGACAAAATATTGAAGATATTTATTTAACGAGTATTATACAGCGATTATAAAAATATAATATGTTTTGAATTAGTATCTGAGCTAATACGCCGGTTAAAAGAGATATATTTATGGCATTAAAAACGATTTAAAAACGATTGTTGCTACAATGATAAGTTTATATTGGTTTATATTCTTATAATGTTATGCTGATCTAATATTTTTATTTTTATATCATTTGATAATTTAATGGATTTGTACCGTTTCTATATTAACTTTGAATACGTGTATTCGTCCTTAAACGGGTTTGTTTCTAAGATCGGATGTAACGTATAATAACCCATTTAAATAGATAAAGAGATTGTTGTCGTAAATGGCTTCAGCAGTTGACTGTTAAATTGTACCGCTATTTGAAAATTAAAATCATATATCGAGGTAGAAATTGAAGTAGAATCAATGATACGGAAATTTTTATATATTTGGTGTAGAAGAAATTCAATAGAAATTAAAGATTTTTACTATACGATATTTTACTATAAGACGAAACTTTGGAGTAACTCAGATCTATTTTTATTGCTTGTCTTTTGACAGCTTTGAGATGTCTGTGAATGTTCTTGTATCTATGATCAAAATACGATGTTTTCTCTTTTTTGTTGTGGATGTAGATGTTACAAGACTTTTTTAAAGCTACGAGTGCTTATGTTACGAATTACTTCATAAATGTACGTATATTTAATCATACAAAATTTACTCATTGATAAAAATGATAATAATAATATTTGTACAACCTTCCAAAAAATTGATATATTTTAAACAAAGTTCTAGATACAAGCGACTGAAATAAAACTTAAAACGGTTGAGTGATGGAAATCCGAGATGATGCACAGGAATCGCGGCTCACAATGCGGGAACTCATCTCGGGACCTCGTACGCTCTCAAACTTCAAACAATTGGCTCCTCTATTTCGCTCGGATTGCCTCTCGTGCTTCTCGTGAGACGCGGAGCATGATTTTCGACAGATACTCGAGGGGCCTCGCTAGACGCACTTTGAACGCCGACGAATAGTCGAGCTTGGCTCCGGGTGCCGCGGCTCGAGCCACCGAAATGGTGTCAGACACCGAGTGTAAATAACCTTATGAACGTAAGAATAGACGTACGAGAGACGAATCGGGTTTATGTATCTCTTGTGCCTTGCGCTAGAGAAAATTCACGGCGGTCGTGTGACGGGAATCCGATTTTAAACCGGCGCGGTTTTATCTCTCCTTGCTTACTTCAGGCACTTTGGCCTTCATGATAAATTGCATAATAAACAATAATTTCTTTGTCTTCTTTTAAAAACAAAACGGTATATCGAGCGCGAACGAAAATTCAGTTTGAAATTGCGACGTGGTTTCAGATTTATGGACCATAAAACTTGTTTATCTATAAACTCGAGTCTGTTACACGCCATTGTGTGAAGACTTGTGGATGAATTCCGTGCAGATATGAATTTTAATTTCTGCAATATATAATAACATCGATTTTATCGTCTATTTTATTTTTGCATTCAGCTGTGGTAGTGTTAATCTTTACGCTTGTCTGCGAATCTTGCTTGATCTCGCATGAGCCAAGTCAAGTAATTGGCGAGATGCTTTCGATTATACAGAGACTTGTCTAATCAAGCTACGGAACGAAACTCGAGTTTAGGTGCAGGATAACTAAAAAATTGGCAGTTTTCCCATTTAATTAATATTAAATTTTCATCGGATCATAAACGACGTTGATGTGCGTACCGTCTGTCTCTGCGTCTAACGTTAAATTTGATAGGCTGAGTTTCGGTTTACATTGCTCTCTGAAAAGTAATAAATCAAAGGAATGAGATTATCTTTTAGAGATATAAGGCGCAAGAATTACGCTTTTATCGAGATATAGTGAGAACCACGTATTTTTTTCTAATTCTGTGATTTACTGAATTTTTAAGAGTAAAAAACACTTTTTACATCAGTTAATGATTTCAACTTTAGATAAGAATAGATATATCTAATAATAATATGATTTAATGATGTCGACTGCAATAGCTATTTGCGATAATAGTTCCTTATTGAAACGTTGAGGTATAGTATGTTGCATCTTATCTTCTTGATCAGCTTCGAGAGATAGTTCCTCATGGTGTGTTATTTGTGAAGAACACATTTCTGCCACAGAGAGCCCGAGAAGCGGGTTGATTCCGTGTACCGAGCGTACATAAAAAGCTGCATATATCTTGTATAAATAGCACCGGGGCATGTGAAGCAACATATACGTAGGGATCGGCGAACAACGAGCTCGTTCTACAGTCGGCTGGCGAAATATCGTGAATAGTACAAATATACGAAAGCGTTATATGTACCTGGGAGTGCGTATCTGCGTCGAGTCTATACGTGAGATTGTTACCGTAACAGCAGTCGTTGGAAAACTCTTTCATCTTTGCTTGACTGCAGTGCCAAGCTGGTCGCTTTATGCACGAAGTCGGATATAAATAAAACCCCTGGTATCGATTTTCCGCATGTCGAAGGGTGACAGAAGGGTCGCAGAAATTGTGATCAATATTGATTACATAGTCAATCACCTTGGCACACTCGTCGTATTTATCAGTTACCGACTACGATATTAGGATTTGCGCCAAGACGTACAGAGTATCTCGCAAAGTAACTTAGAATTTAGTAATTTGGAAGAACAATTTAGAATCTAATACTAATTTGGTAGAGTAATTTGGAATCAATTTTTTTTACAAAAAATAGAGCAAGCATTTATTTGACACTTTCAAGTTAACATTAAATATCCTTGTAATATTAAATATTTCCTTTTGTATATATATACATATATAATTCTCATTTATGTAAATCTAAAGTTTACGTGAAGTTAAAGAATAGATTTTATTCCATAAGTTTAATTCCCAAAGAATGTTCGATTTCAAATTGTTCTCCAATTTTAACTCCAAAGCTATCGGTTCACCAGTATTTTTGTCGTGCAAACGATTCTAAATTGATCAAAGAACCCTTAGATTAAAGCTATCTCTCTGACAGGTCTGGGGACACCCAACATTACGCAGTTTTCTGCGCGACTACGAGGTGAGGTAATCGAACGATTCATAGACCGTCTGGCTGTATATATACAGTATACATAATTCTGTTGAGAGTAAAAGTTCGATGCCCCTATCGGCGGTTCGTACTCTATCTAGTTTAGCTTCATCCTTCTTCTTTGGCGCAGTTTATTCGCTTTCTCTCAACACGTGTTTGAACTTAATTATCGAAGAAAAACTCGGAGGGAAAATTTATCTCTCCGGATTTAGCCAATTCTTTGTTTTTATATTTATATTATAATCTACGGATAATAATTTAACTGATAACTGTATAGATGAAAAGAAAAGAATATTCAACTTTTGCGTACGATATCATTGAATGTAAAATAGTTAATTATAGTTATATACTAAGTAGATGTTAATCTTAAATTAATTTACGCAAGCTTTTATCATAAATAATGATAAAATATGTACAAAATAAAAATAGAATGTAGTAAGAATACGAGCGTGTATAGTAAACAGATAACTACTCGTGACTACTTCGTAACTTTTAAAGACTCTTCTGTTATTATTATTATTATTATTTGGAAAGTTTCCGTTTACAAAATAACGATACTTTATTTACAGTGAAATAAGTAACTCGTTCAAGAACCGTGCTGTTTTATTTCAAGGTTGACGTTTCGAAGAAGTCGTTAGGAGATTCTTGTGTATGCGTGCGCTCGTGCATTTTGCAACTAAGCGATTATGTACACGATGAACGTAAGGTTTATTTAAAATTGCGAATTGTTTGGCTCTCACGCTATGGTAAAGCATGCATGATAATTTTGTTTATACAGAAATGAAGATTAACGTTTAGATCGTAAAACGGGCCGTTTATAATCTGTTCCTTCTAATGTTGCGGATCGAAAGAAAATGAAGTTCTTCAATTAATCTGAATTGATGCCAGATTCTTGTTTCTCTTCTTACCTTTCGACAGGGCTTTACTTCTCAGACTACTATATTGAAATTTGAAGAATTAAGAAAAGATATTGTTGCCGTATGTAAAGAAATGTATTTTCAATGAGATTATTCAAGAATTGTTTGAGTCTGATTTTTGTTGGAAGACAGTCTCGCTCAAATTTAGCCGAAGAATTCGAAGCATCTCATATATTCGTATGTGGCTCGTAAACAGCAGGAAAGACGACGCAACGTCCTTTGCCGTGGTTTTGTTGAGCAGATGGTCCGTAGTGCTTGTTAAAGTCACTCAGTGACTGATTGGTGTCCAAGGTTCCTGCTGCTTAGACATTTTGAACGTGTAACTCGGTCTTTCGCCAATCGCTTACGCGATTGCTTAATTTGGTACACGGTTGAGATTGATATGCAGCGAGCAATGTGTCCGCGCGAAAGGCCGCGATTATCCAGTGGATAACTAAGCAGCCTTTTTTAACAAGGTATATGACTGACGACAAGGACGAACAATCGTACAGTCGGGTTGAAGACGCGGTGATTAATTATTTTACGGCCGCAAATTCTAGAGCATTTCATGTTGCCATGAAAAATGGATTTATTTTAAAATCGTTGAATGTGTGTGTGTGTTCTTTAAATTATTGTTCATGGATCCTTTTAATTACAGATTCAATCAAAATAGTACCTTTTTCTTGAAAACGTCAATATAATTGGAATTTTTTTAATTCACATTATTTGAAAATAAAATGAATCAACTTGAAATTAATTATATATATATATATATATATATTCAATGTATTTATCTTGTTATTTTATTACTATTATTGAGACTGTGATAGGGTTAATTTATTGCTTTATATCTATCGAAACATTAATGTAGCTTTTGTCAAATTAATTTTATAAAAGCATACAATAAAATTTAAATACTAAACGTAATATAAATTATATTTTTTTTATCTCTGTAAACATTTTAAATGGGATCGTATCTTATCTCTTATCTGGGATCACATTATGAGGTGATTTATTATTATCTTATATTTCAACATAGAAGTTCCATTATGCGTGTTTTTATTGGATCGTGTTGTAGGTACCGGCATCACAAAAATCCGTGAACTAATAACGGACTGGTTTGTAATGGCTCACATTCAAATACTATTCCTAACAGTAATGCTGTTCTCAATCTGTTATGCAATGCATATAGAATACTATTGCGTAGTGCCAATACCAATTTGTTGAAACCGTTTGTTAAACGTTTGACCTTTAGTTGGCGTTAACTGTGCATTTATAGACCGCAGTAATGTCAATTGATTTACGTCAATTACAATTGACAATGCTGTATGAAATTTTTTAATAATATTTATTTTATATCATTAAATCAAGATATTAATTTGCAGCACTCTTCTGCTGTATCGTTAAAGTAAGTATAAAAAAAGTTAATCGTGGCAGGTTAGATTTTTGAGATTAATTTTAAGCAAAGCATTACATAATATAATTGTGTTGTTCAAAAATTAATGGTAATAAAACGATAATAAAACAATATCAATAATTAAAATCCATTTAATGTGTAAATTATAATTAGGCAAGAGTATATTGATTCATTTATTGGATTATTTTCTGAAAAAAGAAGCCTCTTGTAAAGTAAAGAGGCTATCCAAAAATTGCATCTCGTAAATATTACGGATGCGGTAAAATATTTTGTTATGGGTTTTAGCAACAGTACTCTCACTAAACGATCATTGAATACTTTGCTCCCCAAAGACAAGGATAAACCTTGTCGCTTGCCTGGCCTTATATATACTGATTTTGATATTCTGCTTACGGGAAAGTATGGCCATCTATTGGCAGACGCGACAACTGTAAGGCGTATACAAGGTGGACTTAAAATACTCATACTTTGGTCTGTTTGCGTTGTTTAAAATTCTCAAATATTTTTGCACTTAAAATGAGATAAATATATATTTGGACGTTGAAAAGAGAGAAAGCGAAGATGCTGAGTGCAAAAAGTGCATGTAACGCGAACAGACCTATTGTCTCTCATCATTTCACCTACGTGTCTTGTCAAAATATCAACAACAGGATATATAGTTATATAAAAATTCTTGTTATTTTTTTATTCTAAAATGCTAAAATGCGCAATTTATATTAAAGAGTATTAATCCATAGTTATTAATTCAAGATTGACGTAAATGTTTAAAGTGTGACACAGAAAGTTACTTTAAGGCCCAGTTTCACAACTCACGGTTAACTCTTAACCGTGGTTCAATTTGTTTCTCATCTCTTTCCAATTCTAAAATTAGTAAGAGACATAAGTTGAATCTCGGTTAAGAGTTAACCATGAGTTGTGGAACTGGGCCTAAGCCTTTCAAAATTTTTCCATTCGTTGAAGCATGAAAGCTATTTCTCTCTCTCGCTTATATTTGCAAACCTTCCTTTCTCGTACTTTAATGGCTGGAATCTATAATTATTATTTATGCAACTGTATAAATGTATATATAATATACACACGCTAAATTCAATATTCTTGTATCATTGTTGACAGCCAGAATGTATGTAACTATTGTTTGAAGCTTGTATTTATCCAGAATAACAATGAGCTTTAATCGTAGGCATTAATTTAGGCATTGTAGATCTTAATATGGCTATTCAGTTGAAAACCTGTCCATACGGGGACATCACGCAATGCAGCGAGACCCGTCATTACCAATATGTTTTTAATTTGCTATCATTACGGTTTAATAGATGCAAGCATTATGAAAAAGAGTACCTGTTCAGAATATTTCTGTCATATTTCCGAAACACTCGACGATAGTTCAATATAATTTTTTCGTAAATTCTTTTTCAAAATTTTTCTCATAAGTTGTTATTTCTGTGTTGATATATATTGAAGTGGCTTGTTTGAAAAACTAATTTATGAAACAGATTTTAAAAAAAGAATACAATGTAATTGAAAACATAAAGAATAAGAAAATACGAAGAATGAAAATATAAAATTTTTCTTTGTTTTCTATATTGGGACTCTTAATCGTTAATGATTGGGTGAACTATTTATAAGATTTCTGGTATAAAATTGATAAATGATTTTTACATATTTACATATTCTTCTTACATATTTACATATTTTTTCTACATATTTACATATTCTTCACATTTATTAGACCAATTATTAGACTAAAATTTATAGATTATCACTGTATTAAACAAACCACTCAATGCAAGATAAGATTATTTGTAATTTTTATAATTATTTTATATAACGATATCTATATACGATTCGCTCTTGCAATGATCGATAATTTCCGTCGCATTATCGAAGATAACAAATATAGTCACGCGCAACTCCAACTCATTAACAGTCAACAACACATTTTTTAAATAAAAAGATATTGTTAATTATAAAATTTTACAGCTTATAAATAATCTTCTAATGTTTTGAAGATAAAACGTAATTTTTTGGATATTACATAAGAAAGTCCAATTGTACGATGATTTTAATATTAGCAAAAGTATATATATTTAATCATAAAATATTCAATTAGAAAATATAGTACATTTTATAATTTAGCTGTAATCTTTAATTGGAGACTAACGATGAATGGTCAGATCTACTTTACGAAAGAGCGAAAAGCTGTCACGTGAATCTAATCTACGGACATGACATCACGCGTGCTCTCCTCGGGAGGAACGCGCGCATATATGTAATGTAATAATGCTTCAATTTTATCGTTCCGCATAATGAAAGATGTCACTGGAGATACGCCAGTTTGCGTAACAGTTGACCGTTAGATCGGAGGTCATCCCGCGACAACCTAGAAACCGCAGAAGGATAAATTCCGACCTTATGATACATCGAAATTTTCTAACTATCGGATAAAAAGGAGTCCTATAAAATCTTGGGAAGTAATGTTAATTTTTCATTACTATCGACATCGATGTTGCTGATAGTGCTGAGGCGTTAATAACAGGTATGGACTTTATAGAATTCCTAATCGGTATTGGATTCGTACGCGTTATTAAATAAACATGCTGTGTAAACAGTAACAGATTTTTATAGTTTTTTATTATATAAGGTGTTTTTAGGAATTCTTAATGCAGACAACATAAATTTCTTTGAGAATTGGAGATAATTTTTCAGCTGTAATTAAAAAAAGTGAAGAATTGCATTAAGAATTGCAGAAAACGATGAAATTTTATTATTCAGTTAATTTTAGGTGAATTTTTTAGTGCAAAAGTATCTCGAATAACCTCATAAATTTCGTTCACCAATTACGTCTATCGTCGAGCATTAATACTTCCAAGAGTTGTCTTTACGTAACTATGAATAATTGCGAAGTAACATTTTGTTTGCGAAATAAGTTCACCAAGTCCTGCGCTCGTAAAGGATCGGTAGAACTATATATATATATATTACGGAGTCATACGAGCGATAAACAAGTAATCAAAGAGATAACGAACATTTATACAAAGTATGCCACACAAAGGTAGCACGACACCCGCGACTTATTATCATTGTCGTCTTATCTGGGTGCAGTTTTTTCAAGGAGGAAACGACAGCAGCACAAGGCTTGAGAGTTGCAAAAGTTTTCGTCCTATCGTAGCAAAATTTACAGTTTGCTTTTGCATTTAAATCGAATGCGAGGCAAAGCAAAACGTAGAACCAGCGTTGACCTCCCTGGTGAAATAATTTTTTACTGAATGATGAGCTTGATGACTGCAATCAGCAAAATATTCTGTGAAGGAATAATTATTTCAAGAAGTTATTTGCGAAATCACTTGTACTCTGCCACATATATCTCACTGTTATTTTACTTGTCGCACTTTATTTTCTTAAGCAGAATTATCTGACGCTAATAAAATCATGTAACGAAAATCTTTCGCGGTTGAATATTTGATCTTTTTTTTTCCGTACACCGGATGTGCACGCAAAACGCAGCGGAAGAAAAATTCATTGCTCTGCAGATAATACGTAGGTGACGAACGTAATCGTGGTTTATCGTGCAATTCATGAGCTACTATGATTATGATTTATTGAACAAGAACGACTCACTGCATCGCGCAATTACGTGCGTAACCAATATTGACTTGCTCCATTATGAGCTTTTCTTATCTTTTGTACAATCCGGAATTACATACATGATTCAATTTACAATAAGCTTTTGCGTAGAGATCAGAATCTGGGCACGAGAGAGATAACTTTTGATTGGTCCGTCGTTTGTGGCAACTCCCGCTTCAATTCAAACTTCGATAACCTTATAATTCAGATAAAAAAAATAAATACATAAACTTTCTAGAATATTTTTTATTAAAAATTTATTAGATTAACTGAAATATTTGAAAATCTATAAATATTGATGATAACAATTATATACACACTATCTGTAAATACTAATGATATTAATGATATTCATAATAAAAATATAATATTTATTTTAATTACATTAAATATTTCATTTATTTCATTGTAAAAAATTCAAACATACTAATTTCGCAAAGAAATGAATTATTTGTTGGTATCCAAGCTTCTCGGTTAATATTTTTTACCCATATAGCTTGTCGTTCAAGATTTTTAGAAAATCTTTTCATTATATATCCTTTGGCTGTTGAATTATTACAATATGGAGCAGCGCAACCACCTATTTTTACTATAAATATTTAATTAATATGTTTTTATTCTTAATATATAATTATCTACGAAATAAATGTAATATAACTTATATTACATTTATATTGTAGAGTACAACTCTAGTAGCACAATTCATTGGCGCAACATTGGCCCAACATATTCTCAATGTATGCCAACGTTTAATCAATATTGCCCCAATGAATTGTGTTGCTCGGGAAAATTATAACATTGACGTTATATTACTTTCAGTCTATGTTGACTGGGACACTAATACATTAAGGTTAGAATAAATAGTAGACAGAGATACTATATATGTACGTATATCTTCTACTCTCGTAGGATTTTGCCACAATCACTCGTGTCCAGACTCTGGTATAGAGTCTCTACTTTTACGGCATCTACCTTGCGCTGAAATAGCCGCGAAAAATGAATTTAAAATTATTAACCGCACAATTCCAAACGATGCGCCGTCAAAGATCGTCGCGATGTAGATTGAAGATGAAATTGTTGTACAAAACGAAGATAAAATTTGTCTATGAAACGTATCGTAAGAAGGTCATACATGGAACTTATATGTATAAAATTGTTATCTACAATGTCTCAATTCCACGTCTCTTTCTTTTTTATTTCGTGTTCATGTCACGATTAATATTTGGTCAGCACGATTTCCAACGAAAGCGACTCTGTATGACAATAGTTGAGAGAGTGTCGCAATTGTGTCGTACATCTGTGCAATTGATTCTGCAATCAGGTGTACCTATACAAAAGCACAGCCATCGCATACAAAACTGTCGTAGACATAAAAGAGACAGTGGTTTGCCGCAATCCACTCTTATCTGCTAACAGAAGATCGTCACGAGTTCAGATTCCCTTTCCTTTTTCCATACACTCTCCTACCTCCTTACATACCGCGAAGGTGGGATTTATTCGTTGTGTCGTATCGAGTGTTGGATCAAATCAGTTGCGAAGTATCATACCTGAGTGACGAGCGGGACTGTCTAGACATAATTCTAATCAGTAATTGGTAGGACGTGCTGATTTTCAACAAGGTTTGTTTCTTTTTTTTTCTTAGATTATACAAAAGGAGAAGTGTTCTCCAATTAAATTGCTTTTTTAAGAGTAAGATCTCATTTAACGTGCGAGGAATATGTCAGGAAAATGTGTTGCGTTCTCTAACGCGTTCGCCAATCGTGAAAAGGATGTCTGATTAATTATTCGAGCGATGACGAGGTGAACTATCAAAAATCTATCAGTTTCTAAAAGATATATAGTTGGTTTCTTTAATTATCTTTTTTTAGAGTTACAATCGTTATTGTCTTTAATTATTTTTAGAGAACACGTGCGACGAAGACTGTACATGCTCATTTGCATTTTCTTGTTTGTGAAGAATGCTCGCTACGCCTTAACGTAATTAGTATTACCATTAAAAAAATCTTAATTAACTGTCTGTCAAAGGCGATTAGTTAATGAACTGAATAGATCCCTGGTGGAAAAATGTTACTGAAATTATTCCACGTTTTGGAATACTTTTCAACATTTTAGCATTTTAAAAAAATTTCAGTTTAATTTCAGCGATTTTTAGCTGAAAAATTCATTTTCGACAAAATTTCAAAAAAAATTTCAGCAAAATTTTCAGACAAATTTTAACAAGAATTTCAGAGAAATTTCAAAGAAATTTCAATTGGATTTCAGCGATTTTTCAGTATGTTAGCTGAAAAATTCACTTTCAGTGAAGTTTCAGCAAATTTTCAGCAATTTCGTTGAAATATTCCAAAACGTGGAATAATTTCAGCAAAACTTTTTCATCAGGGGCATATCTGTGTTTGAAGATATGCTGGAGTATACATGTATAACACATTATAGAAAGCGGCACGTTTCAGTTTGTTATATTTCACTGGCGCTTAACGATTTACATTTTAAAACAATTTTTTCATTTTTCCTATTTTGCTTCAAAACCACGAAAAAATTCGTACAAATATTTTAACGTATAAATCAGTGCGATTTAAACATTTCGTACGACAAAAAGAATTGTTCGTGTTCAGAATTTGTAAGTTCAACGGAAATACTTCTTCCTCTAATCCAAGGATTATTCGTAATTGAACATTATTACGCAATTCAGTCTAGAGGGAAAGAAAGAGAAATACGTTTGACATTTTTTCAGAAAAACACTATAAGTTCTGTATTTACATAGTCATCTAAATTGGAATTCATCTCAAACAGCTTTCCAAAATAAATAAAATACTGAAGATTTTTAAATAGTTTAGTTAAGAATTTAGAGTTCTAAATAATATAGAGTATAGAAGTGTTGGAGGAGTGAAGTTAAAAAAAATCTGAACAGCTTTCCAAAATAAATAAAGAGTAATACGAAAGATTTTTAAATAGTTTAGTTAAGAATTTAGAATTCTAAAAAAATATAGAAGTTAGAGATGTTTAAAAAAATCGCAGTCAGTTATCGACAGCAGTCGAGCGTATCACGAGGATCCTATTTCGTTCGGTCCATTTCGCGCGGATATTTCTCGTGTCATCTTCCGTAGGAATTTTATCTTCGGTAGAGAGAAGTTTCTCGTAGAGAGAAGTTATTATCTCTGCTGGTCGAGCGTGTAAATGATACTGGCCCAATGCGCGTTCCCCGTCGATCGTCGATAATTTCGGGCGTCGCGTCGTCCGTATACCTGACATTGGATTGATTTGAACGAGTATCTACCGCGCGTAATGAATAAGCTCATCGCTCGCGCTTCTCCTCTCTCGTCGCCTCGTCACTCGTTTGTAATTCATTGTGTTGTGCTGGCCCGGACTCGTTCAACACGCCACGTTGAATCGGACCCAACGGCGAAGTCGTAAAGTTCGCGATAGTACGAAACGCGCGCCAGTCGCACGGTACCCATTGTGCTCGCTCGAATCCCCTCATAGGATCCCGTTACATAATCATTTTTTTTTTAATTTTTTCCACAACGGTGCGCACATAACGCTTATCGTCACGGTAGTGCCCCAGCACGCGTCGAACACAATCCGGCGGCATATTATCCAGCTGTGAGTCGATATTTTTACGCTATTTCTATCTGTCCGCGCCCATCATGTCCACACCTTCAGCTCGATATGTTTATGATTCCATAGATCTGTAATTTGTATTAATCACCATTATAAAATTGCTCTGTTATTACGAGAATGATGTAAGTGGTTAGATGATTTAAATTTTTTTCGTCAAACAAAAGAGCGATCGTATCCTTGCAAGATACGATCTATGTTACTTTTGAGCGACGCGACATGATGATAATAATAATAATCGGAGGAAGTCAATCGAAGTGATCACGTGAATTTGTTTTGGCGTAAATCCAGGTAAAATACATTTCGCAAATTTATTTCAATTAGCTTTATATAAATTCTGGACTTACGCGCTGCTTTCAAACTGATCGATTCGATGAAGCATTTGATTTAATTTGTATGATAACCTGGGGTTTAGATTTTAATCTAGATTAATCTATGATATTGTTGATAAGCCGATACATGTGATACCTTTATTATTATTACGTAGTGCGTATAATCTCACATTAATTTATACATTTACTTGCACATTTTACTTGCAGTATGGACATTTGTTATGAATATTGTAAGCCATCCGAAATTTTTATGAGTTGGTGTATTAAGATGACAATTAGAAGCTTATTTCAATGTTGTTAAGATAATCGATCGTAATTTAATAAATAATACATATTAATCGTTATTTCATATAATTAACCTGGATGAGTAATATTAACGATTAATTAGAGGACAAGTATTTATTGTTCAAGAAGTTCCATTTTTTGTGTCGCAAGAAGAATGTTTATTACTTTTTTTTTCATAAAATTCGAATAATTACATTATAATTTATATCTATTAAATGTTTTCTTTTTCCTTATGTTTTCATACACAGTTTGTGCATTAGACTGTCATCAGTTTGTGGATTAGATATCATGTCACAAGATAATCACATGCTACATTGTTTTCGCTAGTTATTTGTTGTTTACTTTGATTATTATCGTATCATTTAATCGACATGCGCTCTTTTTTTCAAATAACTTTTGTCGGATACGATCTTGCGAACCGTAATCTCACGTACTTATTAACCATTACATGTACGTGAAGTATTTGTTGCCTCGAGTTTATTAGGGTTACAACCTAATCAGCAATCATAAGTGGTTATTCTTCCTCTCCCTTTCTTTCTAGTTGATTCTTCGTGCTTTCCTTTTACTGTAAATTTTCTTTATCTTTAGACAATTTTTATTCACGAAATATAGTCAACTTTTGTTCCCCCCCCCCCGACTGTCTTCTTCCTTTCTCTTTTTTTTTTATAACAATGAGCGGAGATGAATGTTAAAATTAACAATTTATCTACTTTCGCCATGCCATTGTAAAACTCGGATATTCATACAATTCATTTCACAGGAAACCAACGCCCGTCTGCCATTAATTCATCGCAGTTTTACCTATTTATCGCATTTTCGCACGCAACGTATTGTATTCTATAATTATCTCTTAACCTCATTTGATGTTAAAGGCATTAAATGTTATAAGTACTCTTTATATATATTTTTCATTTAATTAAGGAGATTAGACTTCAATTTATTTCATAAAAATTGACTTTCGCAATACATTAATTCATGATCAGTTAAGATAAATCGTCTTCGCTATAAAGTTAAATTAAATAATGCCAATAGAAAAAAAGAATTCTTAATATTTTAGAGAGAGTTTGCATTTTCTCTTAATAAACGTAACAAGCTTAATAAAGCTTTTTATTAACATCAATCATGAAAAGTGTCTAGTGTCAGAGGAAAATGTTGTTAAGTCTATCTCTTCTTTTACGTTTTAATATCAATTGATGTAACAATTGAAACTAATTTGCAATAAATAAATATTAATTTGTAAAATAAATATTAAACAGGATGAAATATGTGAAAGAGTTCTTAATGTCCACTCTTGTGAGCACATCTGCATGTGTAAACGAAACAAGCCACTTAGCCAATTACAGACTCTCGTGCGACCAAGTAATAAGAGAAGAACTTGCGACAGGCAACATTAAATTCAGCAATCTTCTAAACAAATATTTTGCTGAACTACGCCCACGTAAAATGTTCTCATGATATTGTCTTCTTTTAAAAAGAAAACAATATAATTATATAATAACAATTTAATGTGGTTCGTTTAAATTGATCATTTCTTAAACTGATGTCTTGTGGCGTTGAAATACAACAAGGATGAATCTATCGGTACAGAAATTATAGCATGCAACAAGTATTTTCTGTGTGAAAATGCTGGTTAAAGTAATTAGACATTATACAATGGCGTCTACCAGTATTTTGACGTCATCGAAAATTAGCCGTATGAGTAATAGTGAACTGATAAGGAAATTCCTTAGATAAATGTTAATTTTTGGTTAAATTAGTCGTATGAGTAATGGTGAACTGATAAGAAAATTGATTAAAATTGCTTAGATAAATGTTAATTTTTGGTTAAACTATAGTTTTACTGATGCTGTATCATAAAGATAGCTTTAAAGAAGACATGGATAAATGTAAAAAAATGTTATAGGCCGATATTCATAATTGGTTCTTATATTTAAGATTTTAAGTACAGTCTTAAGATATCATAAACCAATTAGAGTCATAGCATGTTAAGACATTACTTGAGACGGTCTTAAAATAAACGAACTATGAATACTACTTTAAGTACGTAAATTGATGTGAATTATTTTTTCTAATTTTTCTTCTTTTATGATTTCTCATCTATTATGAAGACTTATATTGTTATGAGAAGAGGATACTGTTTCCGACTGTGTCTGACAAACGTCATTTGAGATGCATGATTTCTGCGAACGCATCTTCGATTTCTACGAATTTCCTGAAACTCTATAATGTGTCTCGAATCGTTTGTTATTTAAGAGTTTGGCTTCCTCCTTCTCAAATTCGATATACGCATCGTTTATACAATATCAGTTCTTGGATAGCATTTGAGAGCAAGAGTGTAACACATCAGCGTTATTTTTTTTTATCCAGTGGGACGCGATAAAGCGAGAATTTAACCCGACGAGGGTGTGCCGACACGAGTGTAACACTTTTATTCAGCGTACATATTTATGGAGCGTCTCGCTTATCTGGCACTCCTGTTTACCCTTGCGTGTCTGCCTACTACGTGAAAATAGCGCCGTAAAACATTTTACTTGAACTTTCGGCAACCGAATTTAACGTCAGGTATAACGAGTTTAAAATACGCCTGTGCATTTCCCGTATTATATTTTTCACGCGAAATTTATGTTTGCCGGTAGATAAAACTCGTACATGTACGTTGCATTTGATAGTAACTTCGCAAACATCACTCCTTTAAAAAGACCTTCGATTTTCCAAGGTCGAGTTTAGAAAACGAACTATTTGCAAATCAAATATTGACGGTTTCCCCGTCGACAAGGAAAGTCTTTTATCGCGGTTTTCAGTATTTCCGTGTTTTTTTCTCGTGGTCTTTCTTCATTCACAGTCGCTTTTTGGGTTTCGTTCGTCTCTCATAGAATAGCTACTTTAGAAAAGCTACTGAAGAAAAGAAGTAAATGATCTATTTGGAAATTTACTTTGTGCATTTCGTCTTGCTTTGTCTTTCAAATGTAATTTCTATTAAATACATAGCAGAATTTTCTGCCATTTATATTGATTTGTTTATCTAGTGGATCTAAAGGCTCTATTTTTTTTACTCACTTTATTAAGATCTTACAAATATATTAATTATCAAATATTTAAAATACGTGAATATTTCATTATACCGACATAGTGATTTTTATTTTTTCTTTCGCATTTTTTGTCTTATATGACACATTTATTGATCGATATATATTAACGATAATAATTAACGTGTATCGTGCTAACAAGACGCAATTACGATTGTTTTATTTAATATTAATGATTGTTTGATGGTTTTCGGAAATAATTAAAAATTTGAGAGCATTTCACTTCCTTTTACGTATTTAATGTATCTCTTTTACTTACACATTTTGTTCTACATTTTTTTCAAAAATAACTAACAAGAAAAAATTTCATCCCATTTGATAAATTAACTATATTATTTACATTAAACGGAAATATAATAGCTTTTTAAATTTATTTGAACAAGATATACGAGATACACGTTTAATAATTTTCAGAAAATTTAATAAAAATTATGACTTTATATAAACAATTATCTTTATTAACAAAATAAAGTATTTCAAAATAGTCGTTTTGCGTCATACCTTCGTTATTTTCTGTTATATTTGATGCAAGTTGCAATTTATAAAAAATATTATCTCTTTCGTTGCAGGGTAAGGATTAAATTGCTTTGAAGATGGGGGCGATGTTCAGAAGCGAGGAGATGGCCCTTTGCCAGCTGTTCATTCAGCCGGAGGCAGCTTACCTTTCTGTTTCAGAACTTGGAGAAACTGGTACGGTGCAATTTCGCGACGTAAGTTGAAAATTAAGTGTAATCTCCATTGATTACTTTAGTTAACTTAATAGGTCTGATTAGTTTGTTACTCATCATTTACAAATGATGATTTGAATATGTTAGCTGATGCGTTTGAAGTTATTTAAAAATTATTTTTTTGTAAAAATGAGAAACTCATTTTCTATTATTATTTTATAATAATTATTAGAAAGAAAGAGAGAAGAGAAAGTATTCTTCTATTAATTAACAAAAGTAGTCCGTAGATTAAAGAAATATTTAATTAAAATATTATTGGAATTCTATAATATTATAACATATATAATTAAACTTCTAATAATAATAGATAAATTGAAGTAAATAATAAAATTAATTAAATATAGAATATCATTTTAATTCTTTAACGGCGAGATTTTTTATTACAGTTTACCTAAAACTTTATGAATTTCATATAAAAATGGTACAAACATTTTAACTTTGTTATTCTTTAATATAAATTTTACATCAAATTAAAATGTTTCAATAGATATTATGAAGTATATAAATGTAAGTATATAAAGCTTATTTGAGGTACAAAATCTTTTAATGCATTTTCATTGCAGATGCATTAATGCAGATGATTGAAAATTAATGAATGCATAAGTTATGTGAGAAAGAGTAAATTTTTGGTGCGTTTGTTTAAATTGTCTTTGAACAGTTCATCGATACGATTTTTTCTGATTACAGCGGAAATTAATCACGTTTATTTTGACGTAATATATAGCTCAACGGCGACTTGAATTATTTTCAACGGAAGTTCGTCAATGAAGTCCGACGATGCGACGAACTGGAGCGCAAACTTCGGTACATCGAGGCAGAGGTCAAGAAAGATGGTGTGCCGATCCCGGATAATCTTACGGAACTACCACGCGCGCCTAACCCACGTGCAATTATAGATCTCGAGGTAAAAATCTCCTGCAAAATGTTTTGAAAACTTATTTCAACGTATTTACCGCTCGTAAAATAAATTTGAATAAAATAGATCAGATCTAATCCCTTGTTTTTGATCAATATAATTTAATGACATGTTCATAAAATATGATATATTCAATAGGAATGTTTCACATTTTATTCTTTGATAGAAAAAATATTTTTGTTAAATAGTTACTAAAATAAAAAATGAATTTTTTTTGTTTTGGTTCATAACAAGCGTAAATATGCCTTGTGTATATCTATGCAAAAAGAATCAGTTATACAATAAATGTTTACGTTAAAATGTAGTTTTATAATATCTTTAAAAAATGATAAATGAGAAGAGAGATATTCCAAATTAAAAACTTGCTGTTAATTAATTGCTATTATATACAAAAAATATTATTTTTAATAATTTTGGTATTTTTAAATTGCGCATCATACGTTCGCTATATGTCAATTGCATTACCTCCCTCAATAGGCGCATCTCGAGAAAACGGAGAACGACATACAAGAGCTGAGCCAGAACGCGGTGAATCTGAAGAGCAACTATCTCGAGCTGACGGAATTACAACACGTACTCGAGAAGACACAAGCGTTCTTCACGGAGGTACCTAAAGTACTCGTAGTTCAGCAGCTTTTGCTCATAGCGCCGTCCTCCTTCGTGTAATCGATGTTACCGTTTTGTCGAAGAATCAAGATTCGTTTCTTCTTCTTCTATATCAACAGGAAGAAGCCAACGACTCGATCACCAAGGCGCTCATCAACGAGGAAGCACCGAATCCCGCCATTTCGATTCGCGGACGTCTGGAGTAAGTTATAGTTATGATGAAATTGTTCAGACAAGATCTTTTCTCGTGTGTGTTAATATAACATTAATATATTAAATGTGTATTAATATATTAAATGTGTGACATTTAATAATATTAAAAGAACATCTTTGTACACGTGTAAGCGTTTTTATGACGGCTTTGCTGCTTTTATCTTGACGAGTTTTTAATCCAATAATGGGATTTGCCTATAAATAATAAACTTTTGCTATATTACTCATAATTTATCTAAAGAAATAATTTTAATTAGTTTAATTAGTTTTTATTAGTTTAATTATTAGTTGTGTAATTAATCTGTTGTGATTACATAAATTCGATTAATAATATTTAATGGATAATAATTTTTATTGGATCATTTTTTTAATAATTTTTGATCGTGATGAAAATGAAAGATTATTAAGAAAGTTTTTTAAACAAAAGAATTATCTTTGATTCATTGCTTTATGTGTGTAATTTTTATATATAATTTTAGATATTATTTTATTATATTTCTAAGATTATAAAAAAATTTAGAGATAAAAGTTTCAGACACAATTTCTTTTCGAACAATTTTATATAATTTGTTTTCTAATAAATTTGATATAAGAATTCTTATAGCGTTGCGACTAGAGATGTAAAATTACTGTCAAATTCAATTTTATAATTACTTACGGTAAAATTACGGTAAAATGGTAATTTAATGATAATTTTGATAAAATTTGTTGTTTCTTATAGTTTTATGCACAAATAGACTGTATTTTCGTACTATATATTGTATAAAATTATACAATTATTCAATATTTCTAATAGGAACCGCTGATAGAATAACAGGGCTATTGATTAAATCTAAACGTACCCTATTGAAAACAATTACGTCACAAAGTTACATAACAAAATCATGTAATTAAAACATGTAAATCACGCAATGAATTCTTCCAAATCAGTACGTGATTTTTTGAAATCATGTAATTTGAAAAGTTACACGATGATATATTTTTTTTCTTCTATTTTTATCATTTAATTTTATAAGTTTATAAGGTATGAAAAATATAGTTTAAGACTACTGTACTTGTCACATTTTTTGTTTTCAAAATTTTAATAATTTATTTAAAGTTTCTCTAGTTACTACGTATCTATATAGTTTCTTAATTATTATATCAATAAGTAGTATCAAAATAAAAATTTAAATTAAATAAAGTGTTTTTAAACTTTTTAACTTAATGACTAAATGTACTCTTATATCAAATTACTTTATTTTTATAATTTTTTTAAATTACCATTTTACCAGCCTCCATAAATTACTGACTAATTTATGGTAAATTACCGAGTAAATTATCGTAAAATTTGGTCATTTTCATCTCTAGCTGCGACAGACAAAAGACACTACCATATTTAGTATACGTTCATCTACAATACTGACACAATAATATATCGCTTAATAAATCATGATGCTATAACGATATCTGATTTTTTGCAGATTCGTCGGCGGGGTAATAAATCGCGAACGAGTTCCAGCCTTTGAGAGAATGCTGTGGCGTATATCACGTGGAAACGTTTTCCTTCGACAAACCGAACTTGATAAACCGTTGGAAGACCCAGCTACGGTTAGCTCTGATTCTTCTTTTATCTTAATGCAGAGAAATTATTTAATTTATTGTATTTGCTAATCTCTGTCAGTTATCTCATACGCGTGAAACAAATAGGACGCATAAATATCAAAATGGAATTAACGATCCTCGAAAGATTAATTTGATTTTGCTTTAAAAAACGTTGCAAAATGAAAAAGCTGCACGTTCATCGATGCGCCTGATTCCCTTTTTTCGCGAATGTTTTCAGGGCAACGAAATCTATAAAACAGCTTTCGTGGCATTTTTTCAAGGAGAACAATTGAAGACCCGTATTAAAAAGGTTTGCACTGGCTTCCACGCCTCGCTTTATCCATGCCCGACTAGCCATGCAGAACGTCAGGAAATGCTAAAAGGTGTGCGAACACGATTAGAGGACCTTAAATTGGTGAGAATTGTTGTGTCAAAATTAAAAATGTTAATATTTAAATAATACTTAATGCAAATGTGTGCGTTTTATAAATATACTTAATAGATATATTCTTAAATATCACAATTTTATTATTGATATTAATTATTACAATTAATTTTAATTAAATTAAAGAAATATTTTAATTTTTGAATATTTAATCGAGGCAATACGAAAATTTCTTATTTGAACAACTTTTCTGCTAAGGTACTAAATCAAACGCAAGATCATCGCCAGCGTGTTCTGTATAACGTAGCGAAAGAAATACCAAACTGGAGTATCATGGTGCGAAAGATGAAAGCTATTTATCACACAATGAATCTGTTCAACATGGACGTGTCGAAAAAATGTCTCATCGGAGAATGCTGGGTGCCCATTGCCGATCTCGGGACCGTACAAAATTGTCTCACGGAAGGATCGGTTAGTGTATATTATATGTATAAGTTTAATTTGATTATGTATATATAAGTTTTCTATTACCTGACAAATAAAGTTTTTTCTATTATGCATGGAAAAAATTATATTTCTGTTTAACACAATATTGCTTCTAGTCAATTACTTAATCGTCTTTTTATTTTTAAAATATATAAGACAATAAAAAATATTCACATTCTGCGTTATAAGTTTAATTTGATTATGTGTATATATATATATATATATACAGAAACTTTATTTGTAATAGAAAATTTCATAAGATTAGATATTATACTTGAATCAATATTTATAAGTAAATTGAATTTCCGAGTAGCTGCACAATATAGAAACAACTTTAAACCGTATTTTGTCGAGTAATTTACAATTCGTTGCGAAGCAGAAAATTTTTGTATTATTAATCAACTTGGAAGACTGATAACAGCAGATAACTCGAAACATAAGATTAAATTATTGAACGAAGAAATATGGGATTTTTTAGCGGCAATGTGGAAGCTCTATACCGTCTTTCCTCAACGTGATCCACACGGATGAAAATCCTCCGACGTTCAATAGAACGAATAAGTTTACAAGAGGTTTTCAAAATTTAATTGACTCCTACGGTGTGGCATCGTATCGTGAAGCTAATCCAGCACTTTACACTATCATTACGTTTCCCTTTTTATTTGCCGTTATGTTTGGCGACGCTGGTCATGGTAAGTAGTAAATCCAAGCAAGCAAAACAGTAAACAAATATATACATATTTTGTTAAGTAATCCTTATGGGTGCGTGACTTGTGCTAGGATTCATATTGACGCTTTTTGGTTTGGCCATGGTGTTAATGGAGAAAAAGATCAGCGCGCAAAAGTCGGACAACGAAATCGGGAATTTATTTTTCGGCGGTCGTTACATCATCCTTCTCATGGGTTTGTTTTCCATCTACAGTGGTTTTATCTACAACGACATATTCGCAAAGTCAGTTAACATATTCGGATCTAGTTGGAGGATCAAATATACGCTCAACGATACATTACATAACAAGGAGTTAGATCTGTCACCAAATGCGAATGAGAGCTACTTGCAGTATCCCTATCCTCTGGGTATGGATCCGATTTGGGCTCTTGCTGAAAATAAAATTGTATTTCACAATTCGTTCAAGATGAAAGTATCGATTATTTTTGGCGTCGCGCACATGATCTTCGGCGTCTGTATGAACGTCGTCAATATGATGTAAGTATTGTAATTTGGACGGAAGAAGTTAAGAGTCGCGATTATCAAAGTACTATTGTTAGAAGAAGAAAGATGTACCGTTGTAGATACGTTATCAATACATATTTTATTATTAAGCAGCGTTAAAATATATTCGTAGCATAATTTTTTTTAAGATTACGAAATTGTAAGCAATATTTTATGCACCATGATATTTAAATGATAGTTTTGAAGAGTTATATTATAAGTAATTTCGAGATAATTCAGTAGAAAGTATTTTCGAATTTCCGTTCGCATAAAATAGCTTCATTTTTTCCGAAGAAGACATAATCAAAGCCTGTTTAATATATATATTATATCACGCGTTGTAATTTTTTTCAGGTATTTCAAGAAATATGCTAGTCTGATCCTTGAATTTCTGCCACAATTGCTCTTCCTTCTATTGCTATTTTTTTACATGACTGTCCTGATGTTTATTAAATGGATTTTGTACGAGGCTTCGGCTGAAGGTAAATATTAATTTATCTTCAAACCTGTAATTTTGCAACATGCCCACATGGCACATATATTTATCGTAATGCGATGCTTTGTGATACAGATCCAGGACGAAGACCAGGTTGTGCACCGTCGGTGTTAATTACATTTATTAACATGATGCTTTTCAAAGATGCCGTTGTGCCCAAAGATTGTTCCCAGTATATGTTCGAAGGACAGGATATTTTGCAGTTGGTTTTACTTTTCTCCGCTCTTTTGTGCATTCCAGTAATGCTCTTCGGGAAACCATTATTTATTCTATTTTCAAAGAGAAGATCTCAAGGAAGGAAGATTTATGTAAGTTGTTTTGCTTTGTGCATAATTACTATCTACTTATTTATAAAATTATTAATAATAATGATTTATTTTATGGTACCCATAATTTTTACCAATAAAAATACGACTCTTCGATTTTTATCTCACGTTGTAAGCATCACTTGTATACATGAAATTAGTAATTTTAGCAACTTTGATGAGCGTCGCAGATGTAATCGCTGACGTAAACTTAGTAAACGACATAAATAATAATAATAATAAATATCTGAAAATGATGGATTATTAGACGAAATGGGAGAACTGTGGCGTTCTGTATTTAATTTCTGTATTTAATCACGATTACGAATGAATTGACGCTGACGTTACACTGTGCGTTGTTACTTGTTCAGAGCAACGGGAGTGCGTCTCAGGACATCGAGTTACAGGCTCAAGAATTGCCTAGCGCAGGCACCAGCAAGGATACTGCGGCGGAAGATCACAGTCACGAGGATGACAGCTTTGGTGAACTGATGATCCATCAAGCCATCCACACCATAGAATACGTGTTGTCTACAGTTTCGCACACTGCCTCTTATCTACGATTGTGGGCCCTGTCTTTGGCTCATTCGCAGCTGTCAGAAGTGCTATGGAGTAGAGTATTGCGAATAGGTTTAGGCGCCGAGGAGGGTCAATACGTCAACAGTATTATCCTGTTCTTCGTGTTCGCTGTCTGGGCCTTCTTCACCGTCGTCATTCTCGTCTTAATGGAAGGCCTCTCGGCATAGTACGTATGTACTAGACTGCTCCAAAAAGTCTGTGCTTTTTTGATAAATAAAGTTTCAAGTGAAGTTAGATCAAGTGAAGTTTCATGGGAAATCCGAAACTTTTTAAGAAGAGACTCAAGGGATATTTTTGAAATAGAAGAAATACAGATGAATTCTAACAATATTTTGTCCAATAGAATTATTTTCAATTAGTTCTCACGTTTTAACTTCGACAAATAAACTAAGTCTGTATTTTTGTATTTTTAATTTCAAATATTCTTATCAATAGTTTTTCTATTGATTTAATTACTGATCATACGTTAAATAAAATCTAGAGAATTAAGACATTTTATGATCATTTTCTACTGTTTTTTATTATTTGCTTAGTATTTTTTATTCTTTAGGGTCGAGTTTATGAGTAAATTCTACGAGGGCTTAGGATACCCCTTCCAACCATTTTACTTCAAGAGTATCTTAGATGCCGAGGATACCGAAGAATAGATGCTGCCACTAGTCTTCACAGCAATAATCATTAGATATATATAATTATTGAATATTATGCGCGAAACTTTCTTTTATTTTAAATATTTTCATAATACGCGAGGCCTTCTCTTGTTGCCTAGAAAAATACAAGAAGGACCAAATTGCCATGGATTGTTTTAAATGAGTCTGACAATGTGCCTTCTTCAATAATTACAACCATCGATTAGGTGTCTATGTTTATTGGCCAAATACGCGCGATAATTACAATAACTGCAATAAGAGTTTTAAGAAACATATGTTTTCCTAAATGTTTTTTTACACGTGGATAACAATATCGGTCAAGAAATCGATGCGTGCTATAAAAGTTTATCTTAGTTATTCATTTTTAAATTATTTTATTTAATTCGCTCCGGATTTAAATAATAAATTTTTAAAAAAAACTTATTTGCGCGAAGCCGGTTCTAAATTTTGTCATTAATAAATTCTCTATTTTTTATTTGCTTGTATATAGTTCTTTTAAATTACTTACAATTTAATACTTTAATATATTTTAAGAAAAGGAAGTGCAACAACGTCTTCGCTTAGCAAAACGAATTCAATTGGTACATCAATTATTTCATGTTAAGATAAGATTCGCGATTAGAGCTAACTCTACTTGTCCAACGTTAAATGATCGTGGTATTATTTCAACGGAAGCAGAATAGGAGTATAAAAAGTACGTGTGATTTAGCAACTATGCTGCTGCTGTCAAGTGAGGATTATATTCATTCCATTAATTACCTAATAACGTGGACATGCCATAGTCGATGTAGTTCGTCATTAAGCACGCCGCGCGTTGTAATATTTCATAATGTCGCGCTTATATATAGTCATTCTCCGCGCAGGAAAGCGGTGATCGAAGCTGTTGTAATTATGGCGCTACGATGAAGAAATTAGAAAATGAAGACATACGATCCGAATCGTGTGCTGCATCGTACGGCCTGATTGATGCTCGACGGACGAGCGGCGAATGTACATTCTTGTATTACTAGAGTACAAATCTTTCTCCGAGTGATTGGTAACCAAGAGATATTCAAACTTGTGCAAAGTTACCATTATGATTGTATCCACTATAGGTATTAATGCTACGTAAAAAAAAAGCGATGTATACATATTCATACGCGAGATATTTCCAAGATCCCGATTTTCATGACGGATTCATCGATAACTCGATTTTCAGCCAAGTTTCCGTTACGAAGGCGTCAAACATTTTCGGTCTATACATATAACAGTGTTTGAAATAAGGATCTTCTCGTGAATCAAATTCATGTGCTGTGATTGATTAATGAAATCTGATGTTCAAATATTCGCATTGGACTTTGTAAAAGTAAAGTCAATTAATTACCGAAAGTCAGTTAATTACCGAAAATTATTCTATCGAATATCAGAACGTTGTGGCAAGAGATGAAAATTTTCCTTAAGAAAGAAAAAAATTTTTTTGAAGAAGAGATTGATCCCTAATTTAACTGAATTTCGTTAAAATTAAGATCAAGACCTCTGAGATAATTTATGTATATGTATCTGTATATAAATATTCAATATATATTTTATCAACGTGTTAAAATAAATTGATGAATATTGCATACGTATCTTCATCAACGTGTTTTTTACCATCCTCTTTTCTATTTTTTATTTAATCTTGAAAGACGTCACATTGATTATTATTAAAAGTTATGTGCGTGCGTTGCGTAACTAGAAAAATCGTTAAAAAATGTTGATTAATTACTTTATATAAGAAAGAAGAATCTGTAAATCTCATTTACGCAAAGCAAACACTATACATATATAAATATCCTTTCTAAGAAAACGTTATGCACGAAGCTATGCCATATTTTCTATTAGTTTATTGTACGTGTATTTTCGTAATTAGTATATACCATTCATGAATTATAATAGACTAGACTTATTTTACATCGTAAATTTATGTATGTTAAAGTGACTCAGTTGAAAATATCGTTGAATTAACCTTCTAAATTCTGTGAATTTTTAACAATTTATACGATTATTTTTTAAACATGGAAATAATTATCTTCAATTTTCTTTTTTGTAATTATGAACGTAGCACTTGTTAAAAATGTATGTAATTTATTTATAGTCTTTTTATCTTCGTAAAGAATATAATTTTATGATAAAAATTTTTCAGAGATGTTGCGTCAGTTGCGTGAAACGGGAAGATTTTCTGTTGATAAATTAAATACGATAATTATTGTTTGATTAAACATTAATTATCATATTTAGAAGAATTGTGCAGAAATGTGCGATTGGACTTACATCTTTTATCTACTAGTAGTTCTTTAGTAGTTCTTACAAAGAAACAAAGAAATTACTTTCAATTAGAAAAAAATAAGATGATCTTAAGGTGTTTTAAAACTTTTTCCAATAAAAAAAGTTATTTAATCAACTTTTCCTGGTCTTCATTTAATCGCTATCTCAGACATCCTGTCTTCGCACAAAAACAAATAAAAATTCGTATGCTTTTTCTAATTAAAACGATTTGAATATACGACGTGATGTTGTATCCCCCCGCTGCTTGTAAACAAGTCATCGAGAATTCGCAATTAGAACACGTCCAACTGTTTTACGGTCCGAAGATGGTATCAATTTAATTAAAGTCTAGCGGCGATATTAAATCGTGACCACCTCCTTATGAGAGAATTTATCATGATATGCGAGATAATGTGTGAATATCAAATACATTTAATACGGTGTAGGCTGAGAAATAATTAAATAAAAAAAAACAAATTTTTTGTTTTATTAATCGGATATATTATAATTTACTGATGTAATAATAATTGAACGTTGTTAAGATTTAATATTGCATTAATAGTGAACGTAATTTGTTCAGTTTAATACTTGGTTGTAAACCAAGATGGCTATCAGTTTTGATCTGATAATCTTTTTGTGATCAATCAGTCTTTGATTTTGAAGATATATATAAACGTTTCTTGTAAAATTTATGCAAAATATAAATTAAGGTATCAACGAAATCCGCTTTGTGAATATTAAATCGATCACGGACTTGCTTTTCAATCGACGCGAGGCAAGAGCTCTGTCACAATTGTTGAGAAGAGAGATATGAAAGCGCAGTAAAAAAAGTTCCTATTCATTCAGTTGAAATGACAGCGCTTTCACCGAACTTTGCCTTTTAAAATTAAAACTTAAATTAATATACTTGTCTTTAGTGTCTTAAAAAAAATTAATAAATTAGAAAAAATATTTATTGTTTCATAGTTTTTCAAAGCTATATTTAATTTCGTAGCAATTCTGAATTTATTAAACATATAACAATTGATCTGAATTTATTAAACATATAACAATTGATCTTAACGATTATAAGTTTAGATAACATCATCATAATTTAAAACTAAATTAAGTTTAATGTATAATAATATATGATAATGTGTGTGAGATTCCTCATTTTTATTATTTAAAGCATTTTACGAAAATTCCAAAGAAATGTTATTTTCAAACTATTCAGCGAAACTATTTCTGAAATTATAGGATTGAATACTGTAAATCACATTATGCAGAAGTCAATCTCTCGACACAGAGTAATCGCGAAGAAAATCGAAGGACTTCATTAACTTGCACTAAGCTTGCTTCGAAGTTATTCGATCATTATTGATTGCAGGGAACTCGCCCGTCTCGGATTTTGCGATCTTCTATTTGGACGTAAACCCGGAGGACAACAGCACTTCCGAGGGATCCAATCCTACGGGAGATCGAATTTGCGGCAGCGTGTTTGACAGAGTTGCGCGCGCTGGTGCAACGTTTTCTGCGATTTAATGGGTGAGAACAGAGCGAGAGTTCAGTAGGCGACGCGCGCTCCCTGTCACCGTGTGTTCCCGTATACATCCCGGCCTCCAGTATTCCTCGCGCATGGACCCCGTACACGCTCGATAACGCAGGTGAGTGTGCGATCATCAGGGTCGGATTTACATATATAAATTGAAGCTTTACAGCTCACAGTTGCGAGGAGTCGCTTCATTTTCCTGAGGGACATGTCCTACTTTCTAAAATATTCGCGCACATTCATCTGAAATGCGTCCTCCCAGATTCCTCCTAAATGTGTATCTAGATGAGCGAATAGATGAATAAAAAGTTACATATATTTCTCTCCGTTCTTCTAGATTTCTTTTAATGTGGTTGTATCGCAAACATTACTTAAAAATGACTTTTCTTAAGATTTGTTTGAAACTTTTACTATTTAAAGATAATGATATTCTCTATACATACACATAATTTTTAGAGGGAGTAACCGGGCAAATATTAATTATAAAGTTTTAGAAAGATTGAAATCTTTCTAAGGCTTTATAATTAATATTTGTCTGGTTATCTCCCATTTTCTTCGGTTTAAGTGATTCATATTATATTTATCTATAATTTCTTAGATTTTGAGCTTTTTGAGAATTTTTAAAATACCGTTTTTGCGCTATAATTGAAAATGTACTGTCGCTTCTTGTCTAGCACAGGGAACGTATAATGTTAAAAGTACTAACATTAAATACAATTATCTTTTGGACATGCTTAGTTATCCCCCCTCAAAATTATGCGTATGTATAAAGAATATCATTATCTTCAAACAGTAAAAGTTTCAAACAGATCTTAAGAAAAGTGATTTTGCGATACAACCACCTTAAATGTTTTATTTGCAATAAACGAATAATGAGTAAAAGCATATCACTTCGTTAATGTATTCTTTTTTAAATCATAAATTTCAAGTTACCGCTTATTTATTCAGATTTATTAATTGAGATATCTATCTACAAGTTATTTGCGAAATACGAAACAAAGGATAGAACGTTTTAAAGATATTTATAAATTTCGTTTTTTGTAGTATTTATTGTCGATTTAATTGTTTTCAATTTAGTTGGTAGAATTTCAAGATTACAATTTAGAGCTGCAATATAGTTTAATTCCGCCGACACTGGCGACTTATGCATGTGTGGAATTTCGAGAATTCACGAACGCGGAAGCGTTACAATACCCCGCTAATTTCATATAAAATTAATTGATGATGCATATATCGATCGCATTAAACGTACCATTAATTGTACTGATTCAAATCATCGTGTCAAAAGGAAAACGCGTCCATTATTGCACGAGTGATTGCTCAATGCAGGTTATTTTTAATCATCGGATAACCAGAGAGACACATGCGGAAAAACTTGCCGTCAGCCGTTGCGTCGTAACTTGCGCATAAATTATAAGTGCATAAATTATAAGTGCATAAATTATAACGCCACAGATTGTACTCTTCTTCGAAATAGCTTATCTAAAATGCACCGATGAAATCTCGTAAAGCTCGCTGTGACATTGCGGATTAGAAACTTCAGGGAGAGAAGCGCATTATATCTTAGTTATTGCTTAGCCGTGATGCGCGGTATATTTTGGCGGGATTTAAGAGAATAAATTTACGTTGTTCACACACACAGTTGTTATTTTTATCACTTTATGATGTAATCGATTTTTAATTTATTAAAAAATAATGTTTGATTAAAATCGATTAAAATTAGGATAAAAAAAATTCGTGTCTTATTATATAATATAATTTAATTTTCGATAGCTCGGAGAGCTTTTGAGTTTTATTTGCATATATAATATCGTCCTATTTGAGTGATTTAATGAGGGTCGGATGAAAGTATTTAAATGAAATATAAATCACGAGAGTATTTAAATCTAAAATGAATTTACAAAATAAATGCAAAATAAATTTCCTAATAAAATGTACATAATGCGTTATAAAATAAAAAACAACTTGAAGTGTCCGGCGAGAACCGGACCTTACAAAATTTTCTAAGGAGACAAGACCTTTTTTTACTATCGTCAATTCTGTATAGTAAAAAAAATCTATGGATAACAAGACGTGACCATTTTTCAAACTTTATGATTGGAAAAGCGTTGGACCGGGTGACAAACTTTTTCCATTAGCTAGGAAGAGAGGGGTGAGTCGGCGGTTTCATCAGAACCGAAGATCTTCCGCGTCCTCCCGGAAGATCTTCTCTGAATTGCATCCTCGCCATTAGAATCATAGTCGGCTCTAAAGCTTCCCGCGTCCTTCCCATTATCTCGCATAACCCTCAACTCGGTCGGTTCTGGTCGGTTCATCTTACTTAAAGGTAGCAAGATAAGTCGGGGATGTCAACAAATTTATTCCCTCGTTGACTCCCTCTCTCTCTCTCTCTCTCTCTCTCTCCTTCTCTCTTTCTCAGATTATTCTAGCGTTTCATAAAGATTTTATGGCGAGCGGGAACAAAGGGGATAACAGCTAGAATCTTTAATCACCTTTACCGTGGACATGCACGTGTAGTGGAAACTCGATGATAATTCTGTCCTAAGAAATAGAAGAGTTTAATATGAAAAAGCAATCATTAGTCTATTTTTAAATAAAAGTACCGTTTAAATATTTTTACTAACCACACAATCGTTCTACGTTTAAATAATTTCAAAAGTTTTGAAAGCATACATTGAATATTTTCTATATACGCGTTTAATTTTATAAAAATTACAATGACTGGGTTACAATGAAGTATCGCTATAATATAAATAGTGACACTATATAAATTTAATCAACAAAATGTATTCATGATTTTACCAAATAGAAAATTTTTATTTTTAGAAATATAATTTTTAAATTATATATATATTATATATATATACATATAT
>NW_017257294.1:2608117-2654380 GCF_001594055.1 Mycetomoellerius zeteki
TTTCTTTGTACATGATGTACAAATTGTTTCTAAATATCTTCCTTTTAGTTAAAAATTATGTGTATTAGCTGGACTCTAATTTCCAAGAATAAGTATTTCTAATTCTAAATATCTCTGATACTCCAGCACATCTACCAGCATATCTACGCAAGAACTTCATGATTTCGAAATCAAAGTGTCTGTTCTTCATCTCAGTATATTACAACTAAGTATTAGTTGAATTAAAAGCACTTGGTGAATTTTCTAAGACGATATGATCGTTTATATACCATTCAACTTCTCCTTTTCGTCTTTCTCGGATATCTTGTCCATTGTAACTTCGCTCATGGCAACTTTCGCGCTTCCGCCTATGCAGGTGGTGAAGCAGGTATCACCTTTACCAAAGTTCTCGCCGTCCTCGATAGACTCCGGCATCGGTTGGTTTAGCGTTTCCGGTAGATAGAGGGCCAAGAAGCCCGCCACCAGGGCGACAAAGCCAAAGAGTGCGGCTGGTACTCGTGGATCCAGCGTGTCCAGCAAAAAGATCATCGGCGTGAGAGAGCCGCTGAGACGTGCACACATGGAACCAATACCGAGTGCCGTATTTCTCACCACCGTGGGGAATAGCTCGGCTGTATAATTATACACCACGGCGAACGAACCGGCTATACAGCACTTACCTACGAGCACTATCGTGACCGTGGCCATGGCCACCATGTTGCCGGTTGTGCCGGTGATGATAGCGGCGCAGATGCAGCACACACCGGCTATCATCATGAACGAACTGATTAGAAATCTTCTGCCGAGGCGATCCATGGTGAATATTATTAAAATGTACGCCGGTACTTCCAGCACACCACCGAGGAACAACATGAGATACGGATTGCCAACAAGATTGCCCATATTAAGCGTCAGTCCGTAATAAGCGATCGAATTGGCAAACCAATTAAAGCAGATGTTTAGGCTTTTCTGGCGGAGATTCGGTGTTCTGAAGAGATCCAACGCACCGTGTGATTTATCCTCCTTAGTTTCCTGCTGTATTTTCGATTTACTGATCAGCTTGGCGGCGTTCACGTGGACGTCGCTGCCGTTCACCTTTAAGCCTTTCTGTACGATGATGATCGCCTCAGCGACACGATTGTGTGCCCATAGCCATCTAGGCGATTCGTCCATCAGCCACCAGTGACCAAGCAGAATTACGCTGTGCAAACCATACACGATTTGGAGCCACATACGATCCTTGAGTACAATGCCCCATGCAGCCACTAATACAAAACCCGCGGCAAAGACCAATTGGAACATCACGCCGCACACGGTCCTTCTGGATGAACCCACCAGCTCCATTGTCAGTACGAATCCAGTGATGTACGCCCCGGCGGAACCGAAAATACCATACAGAAAGCGTATTACCAGAAAGATATAGTAGTTATTCACTAGGGCGACCAATACTCCGAGCATTAATTGCGCCACGGCAGACACGTAGAATATGATCTTCCTGCCATACTTGTCTGCCATGCTACCGAGGGTGACCGCACCCACAAACACGCCGAACATGTACGAGGACTGCGCCGCGGCGCTCATCCAACGTCGCGAGCAAACGAAGTTCCATTCTATGCCGCGTGACGACTGGAAGTATGTTGTGTCATAGGTCCACGAGTCGCATTCCCGGATGATGTTGTCGTGATCCAGATAGTGGCAGCTATCAAGATGACGTGGAAGAGGCACGTCCGAGTTGTTCCAATTGTGAGTGGTGAAATTGAACAGCTCCTCGGTCAACGACACGTTCGCTTTAGGGATGTTGCAGTGATGTGATGGTACCGCCGCGACTGTCAGTAGAGACAGCATGTGTACACCGGCCGTAATAGCGGCGAATAAGTGAAGACAATGCTGCCGGAATTGATATTTGCCGAATTCACCCAGGTGGGACATAAGCTCTTCTAGATCCTTGTCCACGCTCGCCATCTCGGTCGCAATCGGAAAATTTATCTAGATATCTTGTCAGTTATTTAAATCGTTGATCGTCCTCAAGTTAGATGCCGCATGCGTTTACGCTGAAAGAACATTTACAAATGTAAATTATTCAGCGTACTTAAATTGCGAAATAAAAGAGAGAATGTGGATTCACATTTTATACATTTTATATATACCTATATAATTATGTATATATAAAATCTTTCATTAAGAATTATTAATATTATATTAATATTTATGTAATACATAAATAAAGTTTCTGTTAATGAATATGGCCATTTTGCTCAGGAATATTTAAAAAATTAATATACGTGTATGGAAATAATATCTATCGATCTATCAAATGAAATGGCAGTCCTACTTAACATTTAAGTATTATAATATATAAATAATTCTTCTATAAATTATGTTAAGAAAGTAATGTTAAGTTTGAATTTGAAAAATTCAAATATATCGAAAATACATGATGTTACAATTTAATAAATTTTCAAATATTGAATAAATGATTAATAAATATTCCCATGCTTAGGGGAGACTGGGGACAGTTTTGTAACGAAGGTTAGTTGTAAAAATGCGTATATCTTTTAAATGATAAGAGATAAGATGATCATATGAAGAACAAAAATAATCGGTATCGAGGCCTGCGTTTGTCTCATGGCACGTGCGTCGCATCAGCCGCATGTAAAAGAAGATATATGTAGGGTGCTCAGATAAGCCATGTAAGTGTTTATACTTTTGATGTTACACTTTTTTGCTTTAAACTTTCAAATAAAATGTTTTTTTATCATGTTTTCATACTATTAATTCTAAAATATGTTTTCTCAAGTTATAATGTGCATGTCTTTTTTTGATATTTTTAAGTAGTTTCAAATATATTTATATAAATTTTTACAATATCGGTTTGGGTTTAAAAGTACCGCATCGCCAGGGTACATTAGTAACACCATTACCATTAACGGTAAATATTAAGAAGAGCTCGATCACTTCAAATTTTGATAAAAATACACTGAATCGATGCGTTTTCGCGTAAAAATAAAGATTTGACAAGAAAAAAGTGTCGTTTTGCTTTGTAAACCGAATATTTTAAGTTGATGACTATTCAAGTTAGAAAATCTGTCACAGCTACAAAACACTGTGATGTAAGCACGCGCTGAGGTCACATTTTCATGCTCTATGACCGCGTACGAATGCGTTGTTATTTCTTATTGTAATAGATATTATTCACTGCTTTATAAACACAAATCCATTGCTTTAAAAACAAATTATCTATTCTGAAATATAAATTTACTGTTTTAAAAACACAAATTCACTGCTTTGAAAAAATTCTCTACTCTAAAACACAAATTCACTGTTTTTTAATAGCAAATTTACTGTTTTAAAAACAATAATAATATAAGAAGATAATTTCTGTTTTAAAACAGATAATTTATTTTTAAAGCACTGAATTTGTGTTTTTAAAGCAGTGAATTTCTGTTTTAGAACAGATAATTTGTTTTTAGATTGTTTTTAGAACATGTTACAACTTTCCGTAACTCTGTTTCATTTTGCCCCAAATCGGAGCAAGGTGTACTAATTCGGATTTTGATATTTTTCTTATAAACAGCCTAAAATTATACCTTTTTGCAAATACATAGTACCATAAAGCTAAGATAGTTGTTGTGTCATGTACATTAAAAGAAACAAATATATATGTCAAATAAAGAAAAATAAATATATATATATTTCTGAAAATTGTTACAACTGTTCCCAGTCTGTCCTACTCATGTTTTAATAAAACAAATATTTATTTCATTAATTATTGAATTAATAAAATTATTCCTAATTAGATCTAATATTATTAATTCATCATTTTTGTCTGTGTATAAAAAAAGAAATTTTTAATCATGATAATTATTTGCATACAATGCTTAAAAAGAAATCTATTCTCTTACTCGCAAAAGAAGCGGGCCACTGTAATGTTATAATAACCGTTCTTTTTGCAAGTTGATAATTTGCCTGTTTATTATACACTCAAAAAAGTGATCTTGCAGTTGTAGCATAAAAATTATCTAATTATGAAAAATAGCTAAAATAGATAAATTTCTAGCAAGTACTGCCATATTGGATATGTAATGCATCTAATCATATAGATGACAAAGATAAAATTTAGATTTGTGCTATAAATTCTATGCGTATGATACATAATTTTCTGTCAGATACAAAAAACAGCTATAATTCTAGTTGGAGCAACAAAATATTTTTTTGCGTGTATCTGCAATGCAATAGCTATTTTTTTTCTGTATACTGTCATAATCATGTTGTAAATTATGTTTAACGTTTTTGCGTGACTCATATCACAGCGAATTACTGATACCTATACTTTTACTATACACTTTGATATAATTGCTTAATTTGTTAAAAAACTTAAAAATCAGCGTATCAATTTTGCTATCGTGCAATAGAACTTAAATTCCTCAGTAATTTTATTGAAAAGTATATTGTGTGCACGGAAAGGACGGTTTTGCTGGAGTATCTAAAAATTTAGCTAGCTACAGATCTGAAAATAATTTTGTTGGACCATGTAATCCAAATGATTATGTAAGATACTCAAACTGCTAGTGTCAAAATTTTTTGCAGTATTATTCGTTATGCTTGAGAATCCTATGGCATAATCATATGGCTCAATAAATTATACGAGGTGTGACTATTAAATAACGAGACTGCCGCTGCTACAGAAGAAGTAAGCATGCGACAGTTGTTTAGGGTGAAGCCTTCTCTTTCGAATGCAGTACCTCTCGCTTCTGTAAACAAATCCGTATAGCCGTAGCCTTCGTTCGCATTAGAGTTGTTTTTTTGTTTCGCCGGAAAAATGGTAAGTGTAACAATAGAGCAACGAATTGTTGTGAAATTTCACGTGAAACTTGGAAAAACCGCTACTGAAACTTATAATTTATTGAAACAAGTGTATGACCATGAATGTTTATCGCGTGCACGTGTTTTTGAGTGGTTTAAGCGTGTTTTCAAGATGGTCGAGAAGATGATTCACGCCCGGGTCGCCCTTTCACTTCAAAAACGGATGACAATATCGAAACAATCGGTCAAACTATTAATCAACATTACTACCTTCACGTTCTTGCTGAATTCTGTGAAAAAATAAAGAAAAAACGACCCGAATTGTGGAAAGACAAGTCATGGATTCTCCATCAAGACAATGCGTCTCATTCCGCATTGTCTGTCAAGAGGTTTCTAGCCAAGTACAGCATCCCAGTGTTAGACCATCCGCCTTATTCGCCGGATCTTGCACCATGCGACTTCTATCTGTTTCCTAAGGTGAAATCTGCATTAAAAGGAACAAGATTTGAGTCCGTTGAAGCTGTGAAAGAGAAAGCGGCACGCGTCCTGAAGGAGCTGACAGAAGAAGACTTCCCAGCACTGTTTCAAACAATGGAAGATTCGCATGGAGCGTTGTAGGGATAGAGGAGGGGTGTATATTGAAGTGATAATAAGTAAATATGTATGAAATCAAAATAAAATGTTTTACAGCGTCAGTCTCGTTATTTAATAGCCACACCTCGTATAGCTAAATTTTTTGATACTCAATAAAATCGTTCTTTTGGTACATAAAGTATGATTAAATGTTAGCATTGAAATACTTATAAAAAAAAGAAATAAAAATAGTTTGCTGTAACAATTGATAAAATTTTATATTCTGACAAATTAGTATTTAATTAATTATCATTAAATACAAATTTATTTACCAAACACAAGTTAGAGATTAAATTTTTTAATTTAGGCGACACAACGCTTATTATTGACATAAAAAACCAATACCTTGATTTTAGCTGTAATTGTGCAGCGCCTGAAGAATAAATCCTCTCGATCACAATGGCATATCACGACGAATGACAAACGGATGGCTTGTATGTCGATGATTGATAAATCTGCCGGTGCATTGGTTTCGATCGCAAAAAGTGGGAGAGCGGCTGCGCGAACCTTTGCTGTCTAATGTCTCCGGCGAGCTAAGGAGAACGACTGACTTTTCCGTTCTCTAACTTAAATGTAGGAGGTTGGACGATTCTTCCAAGTTGACTTTGTAGTACTTAACGAAATTTGCGGTTGCCCTTGCACACGACACAGTCACTCGCGCGATCGTCATTCGCAATCAGTCACGCTCGATCTTTTCCGCGTGAATTCCCTTAGATCAGTAAATTCTTCTCTGCAAGACGTATCGCTCGTCCAGGAAAAGCGTTTCGCATAAGGCGATTACGTTATCAATTACCGGCGACCATAATCGACAGCCTATAAATAGTTGTTGCCTACAAATAATTAGAAATATAAATATGCTTGATGTTGTGGTTAGAGCAATGTGTGTTTGTATAATCATTATCGATAATTTCGTTTGAAATTTCTTGACAGAATAAGCAATAGATAATATTAGAATTAAAAGCAGAAGAAGTAATAGATAATATTGTCAGAATTACAGACTGGGGTCAGAGAAGATAAAACTGCTCAGTGAGCGCTCAGTAAGCTCTTTATTACAAATGTTATACTTCCAGCAATAAACTGGCAAGAACTAATTATATTAAAAAAACATATTAAAAAATCACTGAGCGCTTATTGAGTGATTTTATCTCCTAAACGCAGCCATTAGTTGCATAAATTAAATAGTTGCATAAATGTAAATGAGATGAACAAAAAATATTCATATTATAAAAAATATAGAGTTGAAAGATATTTCATAATATATATACGTAGTTACATTTTTCCTTCTTTAAAAGATATAGATAATTTATATTGAATGATGCGAAACCAAAATATAATTATAAATGTATGATGATGTATTTTACATTTGAACAAAATTATTAAGATTATTAGTTATTACAACATTTTAAGATCGTAATTTTATTTAAGGATATAGTTAATTTTTAATTCAAATTCAATTTAGATGATTATATTTGATAATTGTGAAACAATTTTTAGGTCAATATAATATTTTTATCTAATCAATCTATGATAGCATGAAGCTTTACGACCGTTATTAATTGTTATCGTTTTCAATTTTAAATTTGTAATATATTCTTGAAATAATATTTTAAGTAATAAGTTTATTCAAAAGTGGAAAACTACTTGATGGTTTAACTTGTGTAATAAACTGATTCCTTATCGGTATTATTGTACTATTATGCTGATTATACATGCAAACTCGGCATTATAGTTTTAAGAGTTTTACGGATGATATTGATAATAACAGTTATTTTTGATACTCAAATAGTTTGTATATGCAATCGTTGTGTGAACGAAGCATGACGATATCACATATTATCACAGTACTTTTTTATGTACATATCTGTCGGAATTGATGACATTTCACTTTGATAAATGCCTACTTTCGCGCCGAGATGCCAATTCTCGCGACGTCAAAGTATAAGGAATGTCGCGGGATAAGGAAGAGAAAGGAATCAATTTTTTGCGATATATTACGAAATTACTTTGTTATTTAAAGAAAAAATGGATTATTGAGTGTAAATATTATGATAAGCAAAAAGTATTTCTCAAGATCATTTTTTTTAAGATTTCAGTATCACTGTTATTTTTTTAAATGAAAAGTTGCATATTTTTTTATATAATATGATTCTTCTAATTATTCTACAGGGTTGGTAAATACTAATGTTTTTTTTAAGAATAAAACGTACTGTGTTTCTTCTTAAATATGTTTTTAATGCTTCAAATATGTTTTAAACAGTACTATAAAAAAAACATGTTTTTTACCAACCCTGTTATTCTGTATATAAAAATATTATAATAGTAATATTAAAAAAACAATAATTTACTAGATATTTTACACTTTATTTTGGCATAAAATTTGTTTTGACATAAAATATCTCATAAACGACATAAACTATTCATTTTTTAATAACTGTTCCTAAATACTTTTATGCACAGAATAATGAAATAAATTAATTAGTTTAAAGAAAACATATAGTTGTTTAAAAAGAGTATGTTGCAAATTGTACGATTTTTTTGAAAGGTAATTATGTGCTTTTTTTACATTGATTAGTTTATGTCATTATTATGTGCACAAAATTATTATCGTATATAGAAAAGAATATAATATTTACTTTAATAATAATTTATGAGGTGTTTTAAGTCAAATGTGTCAGAATAAAATATAAAATATCTCGTAGATTGATTTCTTCTACCTTAATATTTTTATACATAGAGAAATCATATTATGTAAAAAGATCATATAATTCCATTAAAAAATGGCAATGATATTAAAATTCGAAGAAATATGAACTTGAGAAAATTTTGTGCTTCTCAGTGAGAAATGACAATGAAATCGATGTCGATTTGATGTTTTTGACGTCGAATCGACATTGATTCGATGTCGATTCCATTATCATTTCTCACTGGGTTATTATAACATTTTTTTGAAACGAAATAATATTTTTCTTTTTGATATATTTTATCATTAAAAACAATAAAGATATTTTAAGTGCTCGAGTTTTAAAAAACACTCTGTATATCTCAAAAACGATTTTATGTAACTAATTAATAATCTTATAACATTATTTTAATTAAGATCGACTTTACATTTAATTAATTGCTTTGAATCTACAAAAATTTGTTACGTTGCTTACGGAATGCTTCAGTTTGACTTCGTCGACTTAAAGGATGTGGTTGCAATGGTTTCGTTCTACACCATTTGAGGTTTTTATTTTTTTCGCGATATCGTCATGTTAAAAACTAATCGCATAGTCACTATCATAAATCCATCACATTATTATTAAATTTTGATATCATTGATTGCGCGCGTGTGATAATGCAAATCTTCAAAAATCTCGCGTTCGCATAAATATTTCATTTTAACGTTTCTTTTATCTCCGTTAATTGATAAAATAATTAGTATCAATGTCGAAGAAACCCTGTCTTGACAGAATCACCAATTCACAGCGTTTCCTTCAAATGTACAAACACAGGATGCACATATGCATAAAATTTCTTTGTACCTTATAAACTTGCAGAATCAACTGATCAGTACAGAGTCAACATTAAGAATAATTTTGATTACTGTACCACTGTCACCAATCAGCATCACCACGATGCTTCTTATCGAAATTCTTACGACATATTGCTTTGCAATAGAATCAGTGGATGGCTATATAGTCTTCAGAAGCTACGCCGAAGCTAACAAACATGTCAATGAACGCAGAATGACAATGGGGTACAGCGAACTCTACAATGACTCACTGACACCAAATAAATTATCATTTGACCGTTTAACTGTTATTAGACGATAATATGCACGTGTAACATATTTTTTTATTATCGGTTGACTTTTAAATGATATGTTTGCTATTTTAAATAATATCCATCATGTTGGACCCTTCAATTAAGTATATGCTTTGTGTCTTGTGTCCTTGACATTACTACGTCATTACTATATAACAAAATGATAATTGACGATGACCGTCATGAATGTATGAGAAACGTGATGGCTTGTCTTGTACATGTAACAAATAGGTAGATTATTCATAATTAATCACTTCAAGTTGCCAAATCTTATCTCGTGTGCCAAAAGATTGAGCGGTAACTGTGAGTATTCACTTACGAAATCCATAGTTCAACAAAAATTGGACGACGCGAAAATGCGATAGTTGCTGCTCAACGATCGATTGTTAACTGTCAGTTCTGCATGAATTTCGTCTTCTTGTGTGCAAACCATTGATTGATATATAATTTATGTTAAATTGAAGCGATCGCTGCTTTAATGAGTTTTTGCGAATACATTAGAATGGTTTGCCTTGCTTTTAATTGTAATTGCAGTGCGCGGCGTCCCTCGCATTTGTTGAAGTAGATGCAGCGTTCCAATGATTGTCGATGAAAGAGAAAGTTACTGTCGGGGCGTGAATTATCTACGAGAGGCGAGGACAAAATTTCGAGATAATTTGTGTCAGCGACACAACGACAAACATTCACGCCCGTGTGTGTAAGTACGAGCGGCAATATTCCGATAATGTCGATCAAGTGGCCAATACATTGAATTGTCATTCCATTTAACAGAATCAAGTTTCAAGGTAATATCACGTGATTCACATTTTCCTGATTCAATCAAGTGCGGATTAAAAGTTTTAGATGCTAATTGTAGATATTACTTTGAATGTCACGCTTATATTTATTACAATATAAATAACTCGTGCAATATTGATTATGAAAGCTATGTAAGCTGCTATAATCGTAAAAAATTATGTAATTTGCAGTTACACTGTAAAAAATAAAATGTTAATTTTAACTTACAGACGTTTAGTGGACTTTCTGAAACATGCAAAAATATTAAAATTTTTGTTAATATTTTTGTGTTAACATTTTTGTGTTAATTTTAATATTTTTGCATATCTCAGAAAGTCCACTAAACGTCTGTAAGTTAAAATTAACATTTTATTTTTTACAGTGTATAAATGTATTAAGCATATTTGATGTTTTAGATGAGTTTTGCGTTATCAGAAATGTGTTAAAAGATAAAATTCCTCGCGTTTATAAAACGCAATGATACCAAATTTTATGATTAATGATACCGTTTATCAAAACAGAATTTATTTTTGTAAATGTTCTTAAACACAGTAAACTCGTAATATAACTCAAATACCTGATGTTTCGGATAAATTGTATTGTTATCAGAGAGATGTTTTGTATTAGAAAACAAAATTCTTCGCGTAAAACAGAAATAGTATTGTAAATAGAATAACATCAGAAATGATACGATTAATGATATCACTAGAAAAAGATCTACTTCTACTTATAAACACTTAAATAGTTAAACATGATAATTCTTCTGACTGCGCGCAAGAAAAACAGGTATACTGTCGAGAAAATGCAGTGCTCGTTGAAGTTTCAGCACAGAAAACAAATGGTTTAAAAATAGATTTTTAACATACTTTAACTGCAAGATTTAACACTATGAGAAATAACTGTGTAGGATGCGCTAATTTTGTGATGATATTGCGTAGCGTCTTACCGCGCTATTGCATTAAAGTGTTACAAAGTGACATTCAACATGCGACATGTATAAATCAAAGTATTTAACGTCTTGATATCTGATGAGCAAACGTACGATCATTATTGACAATTACGTATACACATTCGAGTGCAATTATATTGTTATTCTCTTGTTATATCAACGTGACATAAATCAACGAGATGTACGAGATAGTACGATTGGAGCTTTATCCCGATAACATTCTATTAAGCGGCACCATATAACAACGTTCTTATCGGATTTCTTCTTTCTGGCGCCAGCTAAAGTGCATCCAGAATAAAGCGTAATGTGCATTACGAAAATAAAACTTTATTTTAAGACGTGTATTTAATTATCGTTTAATATTCTACTATTTTCTTATTTTTTTTTTCTAAAAATTTCGGATAGCGATTTATTTTATACGTATTTACAGAGAGATCGATTTAAATAAATCAAAAACAAAAATGTATTAATAATAAACGTAGAAAAAAAAAATTTAGTAATTTTATTTAATATAATATTAGCGCGCTTAAATATTCCTTTTAGTTTTATTCTAACTTTTTTATTTTTCTTTGCTTTAAAACAACGAGACAAATAGATTTTTTATTCGACGTTATTAAATTACGTTCACGTTATCAATAGAATTCATTCTCGTTGATGTATCAAGATAATATATTTTGTAAAAATCTGACTTTTCTCTCTCATTCGTACTATTTTTCGTCAACAATGTTAAATCAACGTTAAAAGCATTGAAAATTGATACGCGCGTTAGTATCATCTACATTTATTAACGTAAAGAGAGGAAATTGGAAAAACTGTAATAAGCATAATTTTTATCGTATGTAAAACTTTTGACTTAGACAAATCGCTCACGAAAGTGCAGAGTCGCATGCAACGCGTCGCAATTTCAAGAGGTATTTCTTCAGGCAATAAATTCTAACCGGAGTCATCAGTCTGTCCGTGCTCCATTAAGGTACTCTGCGTTCTGCGAGCACAAGGAAAGATTTAGCATGGTGGCATCGTTCGCATCGCAAGGTTCGTCACGTATGTTCGTGGGGCGTCTCTTCAGCTGTGGAATAACAATATTTTCGCGGCGCCATCCATGAACGCACAAAGATATTCCGCCGAGCGGTCGTAGCGCGAGATGGGAAGAGAGAGGCGCGGTCAAACCGGCTGCTGCGTGCCAGGAGGCGATGCGGAAGAAGAGACAGGGACGTGGTGCGGACAGAACGAAATTTCAAGCTGCTTGACGGAATGCGGGTCAGACGTTAAATGCGGTATCGGCCCGCCGGCGGATAGAATCTAGAGCGAGGCACTCTCTCTGGCGCGCGAGGCGCGTAACCCGTCGACGATAATGGAAAAGCTATGTTTACTGTAGAGATACGTATGCACAATGCATGCGCTTAAAAAATCGCGAAGATTCGGGAACGGATCTACGAGAGTACGGTTTATGGCGCTCGTCTCAAAATAAAAGCAAAACTTGAAGACAAAACAGTGGATTATTTTCATTGCGATCTCGAAGATTTTCATCATCCCACATCAGTTTTATTTAGAGTTTGTTGTATATATATATATATTTTGCGTTAGTTTCTTCAAATTACTTGGAATCACTTGACTTATGTTCAAGCGGGCAGGATTCTGGTATCCAGCTCACTGCAAGTAACGGATCCCAATGTCAATGACCGACGTAAACGCCGAGTATTGATAACGGGTCAAAGTATTTATTTTCTCTTTGAGCGCGCATTTTCTGATAACGCTGGGCATTTGCGTTGATGATATCAATGCAAATGCCGTTGAAACGATCATATCGAGATCAAAAAGACGGCAATTATCGGTTCCGGTTAGCTGCGACCAGCAAGAATTTAGATACGTAGCGTATATATCGTAATCCCTCGAATTTACGGTACTCGCGGTTAATTTGATCATATGTAAAACTTGAATCTTAGAATCAACGATTTCCATTAACAAAAATGACAAAATATTGATAATTCCAAATAATTAAAAACCCAAAGATATTTAAGAATCAATATCGAAAATAGATATACAGGGATGGAAAGTAAATAACGTCGTTACTCTTATCGTTACTTCTTATAATAACGATTTTATGTAATGAGTTATGACGTTGCAATTTTTATGATGATAACGATAATTAACTAAAAGTTGAAAAAAAGTCATTTTTGACTAACTCGTCAAACGTCGTTTATCGACAAAAATATTTGACACGTTGCAAATAATGAGTTACTTAATTTTATCAATAAACAACTCGTAGTGATGACAAGTTACACTTCAAAAGTGACGTCCCCAATCTTAGCTTTTAATTAGTTATTGTTACCGTCATAGAAAACTGCAACGTCATTGCCAAATTGTTATTATAGAAAATAACGGTAAAAGTTTTCATCCTTGGATATATAATAATAATATGTATATCTAAGTAAAATAAAAAATTTTAATCCTTATATAGATAAAATATATAACTTTTATCAAAACAGAAGATTATCAAAGATGTAATTAAATAAGATTTTCAAATCTGAAAAGAATCGCCTAAACTCTTTAATCCACATTAACTATACGAAATAAGAACACGGAGAGATGATGATACAATCCCAACGAATTGTACATAATCTTTATTCCATCTTTTTCGAATACAGTTATCAAGAGTTATAATTCTTCGCAGTACCGTTACTCAATATAAATTTTGTTCATAAATAGCGGGACGATTATCTCGCAACGGGTGGTGCAATTCCGACGCGATATTGATATAGGTAGTCGATATACTCGTACGTTGGCTCGAACAAGACGATTCGCGCCAAGATCGAGTTATCGCGAGTTATTCGCTTGAGCTGCGAAGAGGCAGCTCTCGTTATCCGATTATACGATTTATTTTACGAGTATACGCGACGGGCGGAAGTAGAACCGCAGGGGTGTGCGGCGGGATCCAAGTGGATAATGGCAGAATAGATATAGGGTGAATGCACCGGGTATGCAGTCACAGTCAATGGGCAAATATGCGTATTGCGTGTTCGGCGCCGATGGTTGGATGTTTACTTTGGACCACTGTTTTTGCGAGATTTCGCGATTTTTGCAAACGCGACATGTGCATTCATTTGCGTATATATTTGAAACAGATCTCGGCGACACGATTTGCGGTGATTATCCATGTATTTAATTGCGGTACCGCAAGAGAATCTCGTTTAAACCGCATCGTAAATGCTAGCGCAATGATATGCAACATTTATCCGGTTTATTAACAGTTTTACCCGTGACGTTGAACTCGATATGTTTTAACGAAGCAATAATCATAATCGGACAATGAGATATTTGTTATCGTTTTTACGATAACAATAATAATATGTCAAGTAATCATAAAGGATCAATTATCATTTAATTTAGCTTATTATTATATTGAAACTGTATTGAATAAGAACGCATTTATTTGTAACGTGTATAGCGAATTGTTCAGAAGCAAACATCTCGTTATTCCTTCTTGAGTTGCCTATTCGACTCGCATTTATCTATATAATTTAGCAGTTATTCAGCAAAGTGATCTGTCATTGTGATAAATAACTGACCTTCCTCATGTCAGTTTTATGATTTCGTCGCTGAATATCGACATGTTGTACACACCATGATATTTTTGTGTTCAGTAGATAGAAAAATGGATCTACTTCTTATTTTGTTTCAGGTCAGGGTCAGTGATATTAAATTGCAATTAGCGACTCTTGAGTTTAGAACAGATGGAGACACACGTAATCGTCGTATTTATGTTTTAACAGATAAAATTTGTACAGAGATACGCACGCACGTTAAAGAGAGGCAGGATATTCGGTAATAAAGGCATTTGACGAACAAGGTAATATTCTCTGTTAGAAATAAAAATAATTTTTGTTCTCAAAATTTTTTCCCAATTTCTCATTGCATTTTTTACATTATAAATTTTATATTATAATTATCCAAAGAGAATCGAAACGTGCAAATAAAAAAGACATTCTAACTACAGAGTATTAAAATTATTCCATAATTTGCGCTGTTTAACCGCACTGACTCTCATTAGTATACTTTTAGTTTAGTATAGTTTAGTATAACCTACTTTTATATTTATTTGTTATTTAGAATTTGAGAGTCCGTTTGTAATTATTATTGTAATTATTATTGTTTATACCTTAATATTTAATTATAGTGAAGATTGCCATAAGATTAGCTAAACGAAAAGATTAAAAAAAAAAATCTCTGACCTGCAACTTGCAAAAATTTTTTTTTAAATCGATTGTACTCAGAAACCTTCCATCTTTCGAAATGAAAATTTTAACTTTCAAGTATCGTCATATTATCTATTACCGAACATCCTGTAAGACTGCGGAGAGAAAACGTGAAAGGAAGCGCATCTGGGCGGAAGAAGCCTTAAGAAATTTTCGGACTCGCTAAAGAAGGGTCTATACACAGGTTTCGTATACGTTGCCACACATACACGGCACGCTCGATTACAATAGTGAATATGTCGGTGTCTCGTTCCGTAAGGACACACCACAATGAAGAGTAACCTAAGCCTCCGTTATGGCACACATGGACCATGTCTTCGTACTGTTCACGGTGTAGGATTACCCGGCATGCTCTGGGATTTTCGATTCACCCGTATTCGGATCTCAAGAGCTTCGCGGGAAAAGGAAATTTGATGTGCCAACCTGTCGGGAATTCGATCGCCGAAACACGACGGGTTGATAAGAAGAGTCTTTGCTGCTAATGGAATAACGAAGCTCGCTCGCTTCGACTTATGGCGACGCCGCGTCGTGATAAAGAACGTCGTTAAAACGACGTGAATGAAAAATGGTATTGTGCGAAGACCAATACCAAAGGCGATTTCTGTATCTTATTTCCACGATTTTAAGTGAGATATACTCCTCGTAATAATAACGACTTGCTTGAGACAGTTAAATGTAATAGGAGATATCTTTGCTTACTAAACAAAGATAAATATGCTACGAAATTGAGAATTATGTTAATTAGTTTTCGATAAATGTTTTCAAACATTTGAAAAGAGACTAATTAAACCAATTTTACGAATATCAATAAAAATTAAGAATGATGCAATAAACACGCGTAAATATGATTCTGTATTTGTTGTTCCCGCACGCGTTTGCGCGGGTGAGACACATCTTGACGAAGTTCGTAGCTTTGCGTCCGAGGTATGACACGATTGTGAAAGTGGAGTTCTGGGTTAATTCACTTTTGCACTTATATCGTCAGTGCGCGTTGGTACATGGAAGATTCAATAACGCGGGTCTCGTGTGTGACAAATCGCGCGCTACGAGCCGTCGCCGGCGTCGCTGGCGGATGACTTCAATCAATTAGGGACGCTCGTTCGCCTAATTCAATTATTCGCCTCTGGTAATTTATAGGATTATTAGGTACTTACTGAGCCGATATCCTGATCTTAATTAATCGATTTTCGATTGACGGATTAAAGGGCTCCTTTCCCGCTTCTCTGTGACGTTTATTCACGATGTCGCTTAAGGAAGACTAGCCTTAATTGCTTGACGATAAAACGATATGTATTTCGTAACAAGTGCATTTACGTCACTATGACGAAATAATTACGTTACTTTGTTTACACAAATGCACCGGTCGTTGATGATTCTACTAATGTTAATGGAATTGCTGCGGAGGAAATTATTTATACATTTTGCAGGTTATTTAAAATTACGAGATTATAAGTATAAATTAATGCGGATTAAATAAATCTTTCTTTACATTATTAACGATATGTAATAATTATACGAGAGTGAGTAAAATTCACATAAATGCGATGTAAATTTTTGATATAATATATTTCATATGAAACAAAAAATTTTTTCTGATTATTGAAACAGAAACAGTTTTTATTATTAGATATAATATAATATTGTTGATTAGGTATAGAAGATTTAAATGTTTTACTTATTAAATTATTTACAAATATATAATGTAAAGTCTAATTGGAAATATTGAAATTGTTTTTTCTTGAAATTCATTTTACAACATAATTTCACAACATAAACGTAAATCTGTTTAGAGATTCTTTTAATGATTTTATAATATATTAGTGTATTATTTAAATACTATAAATTTCAGAACTTTATGATTCTTTTTACCATTCTGCTTTTGTTTATTAGATCTTTTTCCTTTTATTTCTATTTAACGTTTATTTAAATAAAATAGTAGATATTTGCTGCATAATTAATTCTGTAAACAATATTTTGTGGTCTTTTTTTACTTGTAATAAAAGTTTAGTTTGTCAAAGTTGAGAGAAGCTACGTTAGATAACATGCTGTGTACATCTTTCTTGAGTTTCATATTCCGCATTTGTGTGTTAAATGAAAGATTTGTCAGATGTCGCACAACGTATAATGTTTACACCAACTGAAGAAACGTTTATGTGATTTGACTTATTTTAATAGCTTCTCTATCGTTGATGATTCTTATTGCAAATATCGCATTACGTAGTTGTTATTTAGAAATATTTATTAGAGGGTTAAAATAAATTATATAATTATAAAGAAATCATGTTTTATACTTCGAAACTTCATAAAATACAGAGTGTTAAACGAGTTCGAATAAAATAGTTGAAATTATTTTTTATTCAAAATGAAACATACTTGAAGTCTAATTAAATATGTACTGTGTTTAAGAATGTATAAATCATGGAATTTTTAGTCAAAATAAAAATTAATAGAAATAAAACAGTTATATGTAAATTTTTTACACAATTTCTTTACACAAACATTATGCTTGACATTAAATTAATTAAATGCTCAAAAGTAATTAATTAAAAATCGTGGTGGAATAAATTGGATTTTAACAACTTATTTATAAAATATCCCGAAAAAAGATTGTATAAACTATATCACTATGTATAACACGCTTTTTATTATACGTGATGTGCATAATTAATTGTATGTGCGCCGCACTTATCGTGTTAACACGGTGTAAATTCTTTTGTGACGATTCTTTATAGTAAACGGCTACTAAGTAGGTTCAAATTATTATTTGAAATAATATTATTTTTTCAAGGTAAACAACTTTTTGCTTTATCATCTCTCTCTCTCTCTTTCGACGATTGATTAATCGTTGTGAATTTTGCGAACTCTGTACGCATTGAATGGTTCAATAAGCTCTGTAATAAATTTCTGAATTATTGTTTGATTCTGTAAATAAAATTCTATTGAATTAAAATATAATTAAGAACAATATAACAAATTTTTTTAAATATCGGATGTACCACGTGTCGCATCAACATATTGGTCAATGTAGAGTTATTTTATAAATGTAATACCCTTTCTATTGATCGATAGATTATATTTTATAAATGAAATGCCTGCTAGTGAAGGCATTACATTTATAAAATAGCCGACATATAATGACCAATACGTTAATGCAACACGCGGTACATAGTTCTTGGAGCATCTTCGTTCATGTGTTATGTCCACACGCATATACACATGTACATTGTAATTTATTTAACGATTTTCTGGTAAAGTCATCAGAAAATCGTGCTGTATTATATAAATATGTGATTCCTAATTAATTGTCCATAAAAATTAGCAGTTCCGGTTTTTTTTGCAATTTTGTAACTTTTGTAAACTTTTCATTAGCAATTTTGACGTCGATAATAATTCCAAAAATTTATGTGTTTGCGAGATATAAAAATTACTTCTTTTTTTTTTAAAGATGATTATATGATGTATGAGTCCTATAGAATAAGCTGTAATATTATAACGTAAGAACTAATCGAGTCTTGGATATTTATAAAATAATTAAACATTAAACAATTAATGGCAATTGTAAAGAAATATTCTCTTTAAAAAATAGAAAATAACATCGAATTAAGTATATAATAATTAATAAGAAGAATTGACTTTGAATTTGATCGAAGAATTCAGGTTAAGAACAAGGTACAGTGAACTCGGGACATACTGGATTTGGAATGTATGCATGCTTGAAAGAGAGAAAGAGAGAAAGAAAGAGAGACATGCCTTCTCCTGGATTACGATCGTCGTTGCGACAAACCGGACACCGCTCGTACGGTATCCCGCGATTTGGAAGGTATGTACGTGATCCATCTGGCAGGTGGAAGGACACCGTACGTGGCTGATACAACGATCGCGGCAATGATCAGGAAACCTGGATGACCAGGAGAGGAAGCGACGAAGCTGTATTGCGCCCTGTTCCTTGGCAGTTGCGCGCGAACCATCGAGCGGAGCGGAGCGCTTTCGTTGCCGATAGTAATCCTGTTTCCCCAGATCGGTGCTCGATGGTACAAAGTGACGTGGAATAGAAGATCAAATAGCCACGAGTTCGAGAGATACCTATCGTGTGAGTTCAGCGTTTGGTTTCAAGAGAAAACAAAGTTCGCAATATTGATCGACTTTAGCGGCGTACGATCTGCCGGAGAACTTAGAACTTGTCTTTTAGTTTGCGTTGATATACACATAATGATCTCACGATAATCTTGATGTTATTGGAATTGTGTGTATAAATTTGTAACGTCATTATTTACGCAAACATATACGTAAATCATTGAACCATCCAAGACTATAGATAGTGAGACTATAGATAGTGTTTTCTATATTCTGATGCCGATTTGAACTCAGGTGTCATTTTTGTCATTTTTATCAAAATTATTCCATTCTATAAGAAAAAGAATGTAATTAAATATAAGAATTAAATAATATATTAGATTTATTCCATGGTTACTAAATTTCCGTATGTTCCTTAAGAAGGCAGAAAAAGGTGTTCTTTGAATATAAATATATGAATACATAGTATCTTTTAAAATATCTTTTAAATAACCTTGAATAACCTTGAGTAATAGAGCATCGTAATGAGAGGATGTGAATAGTCAGAGAAATATATATATGATAAAAAGTCGTTTTCTTAAGCAAGAATCTTTTGTAATCCGCAGCAATAGTGGGACCTGAATGTCCAGGAAATCTGCAATCAACTTTCCTGTCCTAGGAGTATAAACGCGATAGATAAATCTTATTATTAGCAGCACGAGGTGCGGGCATGATGCGATATTGTGTCGAAGGAGACTGCAATGCCATCGCAGACTCCTGAATACTTAACAACTTATTTACGACGTGAAATCGACGCTGATTGCTTCGCAAACGTTTGCGGAAACACAGGTGCAACAAGTATGATAATTTACCGACAAAATGTAAATGGAAAACGTGTCTAAATAGAACAGTGATAATATCGGAATGATAAATGAATGGTATTAAAAGTGATTCTTTAAAATCATTTTGAATCTATATTGATATCACGTCATGATAACTTTTATTCTGCTTGGGTGGACACACATGCATTTAATTTGTGATGTTAAATGTTTGCTGTGCTCTCAGAGCAGCGTTTATTCATTTAATAAATAAATACAATTTAGGCAGCGCACGCTGTAAAAGTATATATAGTTTATCTCGCGTAATTAAAATAAATACGTCAACATTGTTTTTAAATAATTAAATTTTATGCAACATTGTACGATACATTTCTTTTACTTTTTTTTTTAGCATAAGTTTTATCAAATATTTTATAGGAAAATTGTACCAATTTTAATACGTCTATATGGTTGATTCGCACAAAAATCATGTTTAATTCAAATTACATGTCGCGATCAATGCACGTAGGATTGTGTTGTAAGATTATTTCGCGATAAATCGTCGGTGCAAGAACCTTACATTAATTCAAGCATGGTATTCGCGTTTCCTTGACACGCTCACTCGAACCGTTTGAAACGTGAAATTACTTTCAATGATCGGTTGCCTTCACCCGATTTACGCTGGATAAAAAGCGATATAATGATCTTATCAAAATTGTCGTTTTTGTTTTAACGTGCTTGACTGACAGTTTTGCCAATTAGAAACTAGAAATATTGCACAATTGTGCAAGATTCAAACGACTATATGCATATTTGTATAAAATTTCTATTTAAAATGTTAGATAAGGGTCTTTCTAGCTGATTTCATTTTTCTTGTATCTATTTCATAAATATTTCTAAACATTTATCTATTTTTTAAATATTTTCAAACAAATACGTATATACAATGTGTCTTTTTATATATAAAGTAAAATGGATATTTATATAATTAATAAAAACTTATACTTATTCTTTTGTAATACAAGAAAAATATTGAAACATGTTTGTGTAACACTTTATGTGAATGTTTTTTTGTAAGCTGTTGAAAATATATTACAGATTTTTAAGAAACGGGTAAAAAAGTAGTTAAAATTCAATTAAATATGTTCCCTTTTGCATCGTTAAGCAAAAATATGGCTAGGCATATCGGTTTAACAGTAATCGTACCGCTAGAGATGTATCGCTTTACCTTTGCAAATGTTTTGACCGACTTTTGCATGCTACTTTATTGTGAAAGATTCTAAATGTCTGTATTCGAGTACCTTTCTTTTCTTTACTTTTCTATTTTTCATGTCTTCATGTCTACAGACGTAGGAATGTTTCCATTTCACGTTTGCAGCATAGGAAATAACAGACATACAAGTGTAGGTTTGTTCATATACAATAGATTTAAAGTGACTGAAAAAATTTCCATGTTACTATCACTTTTAGCTTCTATACTTACACTTTTACATACACACATACTACTTATATAATCATCAATTAAAGCGCATGACCTTCTGCAATAGTAATTATGATGACGCTATACTTGATTCTAATAACAAAATGTCATCAATTTTATACACAAATTTTACATTTTGCGGAAACGTTACAATTTTTATTTTAATAATAGAAATTTTTACAAATTCGGAGGCGATTCTCTTTTACAATTTTGAAAAAACTATTAGATCTTTCAATTTGAGTATGGCAATAAAAAACAATGTCATAATATTACGAAATAAGATTACAAAAGTAAAGATTTTAAAAAATCATAGTGAGAATTGGTAGCATAATTGCATTATAGGATTTATTAAAATTATTAATGCAGGTATATAACAATAAATATAAATGCGATGAAATTAAGTAAGAATCAAATAAATTGATGACGTAAGAGAGTAAAGAAAAATTATATTAATTCATTTATAAACTATACTAAACAATAATTTAGCATAAATTAAAAAGGGTGAAATTAAAAAGTCAGCATGTATGTCTTTTTCTTTTCAGGCTCACGCATGATATGACTCAGTCTCGTGAGGTTCTAGCGATGATGGACGCACACACAACTACATTCGGACGTAAAAAAGGTTGCGCGATTTCTCGATGTAACGCCTTCCTCCTGGGAGCATTTTTTCTAATCAGCTTGGTCGTCACTGGTTTGTTGGTGTATCACTTTGCACCTTGTCTCGAGGAAAAACAAGTTCAGCCATGCACGGACTCTGCTGGCGATTCGCTCTTGTCGACAGGAAGGAGTTTTTCGATGACACCAACAAAGAAAAAAATTGATGTCAGATTACCAAAAGCTATCGTGCCTGATATGTATGAATTATGGCTGATACCTTTTATATGGGAGGGTAACTTCACCTTTCACGGCGAGGTAATACTTTATTCTGTTATATTTATATATTTATGTATAATTATATATTTTGTAACAAATGAAAACAATTTTTTGTTTATGAACGAATTTTTTTAGTAATCGCATTCTATTATATCTTTTAATTTTTTTTTCTTAAGAGAGAAATAATTTTAAACTATACATGCACTGTTTAACTGTTTTACACTTGTTATCTTATCGGATCTAACACAAATATAACTTTTTATAGAATTTGCAGATTAACACATTCTGTAGCATAAAAAATTACGTACAAGTTTAAACAAAAAGGTCATTGAAGTTCGAAAACGGTGACAGATATGGCAAAATGCCAAAACTATTTAAATTTCTCTCGATAAGAGAAAGGTTCCATGCGTTCTCAAAACTATCTATCATCATTATCGAGGAAACAATCTGAACGTCTAGACTTGTACATAATTTTTTTTCTAAAAGAATGTATTTTCTTGTTATAGATTATTTTATTGTTATTTTATCATTTATTTTATGACTTTCACTTATTATTATACATTATTTAATTATTATTTATTATTATATGTTATTAATTTGTTATTTTATCATTTAGACATTTATTTAATTAAATACATTAACACAATATTTTATGTTTGTCTATTGATTGTTATATTTAATGTGAAGTGTTATTAACTATTTATCGAAATATGTTTTCCTTTTTCTGATATTAAGAAACTTTTTTACGATTTCAAATTATTGGCAAATAAAACCGGTTTGACTACGTTATGAATGCCTACTTTCTATTGAGAATTAAAAGTGTAATTCTTTTATGTACTTAATTCGCAATTCTATACGTAAGCTGTTACTGCCGCATTATTATGAAGAGAGACGCGCCTAGCGATTGACGCAACCGTTCGCTTTCATATGTGGGATTCACGAGAAATAGGCTTCGGCAGATTACGTGCGTTCTGATCTCAACTCTTTGCCAAGTTTCATTTTCGTTCTTTTGCTTTCTTCGAGTTCTGTTTGTTCTGACTTGCAAAGATTGTTCGAATTGCTATACAAAGAGGATATTTAAATAAATATCTTGTAGAAAAATGAATGTATTTTCGGTCAAAGCGAATCTTAGTGCTTAAATAATTTAAAGAGTGAATTTATCATATTATTTTACATATTCAACTCTGCAAATCGAGCGCCGAAATCATTTTTGGTCCTAAAACACAAACATAAATGGAAAATAGTATTATTACATATTATAATACGAGATAATACTAAAGTATTAAATCGACAAACAATAAATAATTTTGATGCTAATAAGCATTTTAGAAGGATAATAATTTGATGCTAATCTAAGCATCTTAAGAACTGTAAATAATTTAATTTATTGCGAAAAATATTGCCTTAGCCGGGATTCGAATCTAGATCTCTCGTATTCCAGGCGTCCTCATTCGACCACCGAGGCTTTGGCAATATTTGTCGCAAAAACCATTAACTAATGAAAGAGTCGTTTTTCGAAACGTGTTCAAACAGTCATATTTCCTATTAGATCGACGAGAATAAATCAGTTAAGAGAAATAAACCTATTTTCGGTGCTCGATTTGCAGAATTGAGTATGTAAAATCACTCTGAAATATTTAAGCACTAAAATCCATTTTGACTAAAAATATAGGTTTATTTCTCTTAATTGATTTATTCTTGTCGGTCTAATATGAATTATAATTGTGAATATTTTATAGACTAAAGAGAATGCTACGGTCGTGGTTAAATTTAACAAAATTTTATATTTTTCGAGGATTCTATGTACAATTTTAAAATAAGGGTGTTATAAGATAATTCGAGCGTTATAAGATAATTAGAACATATGAGAATTTCATATATAATTAAAAATAGAGTATTAAAGTTTAGTAGCATTTGAAATTACATTAAACATAGTATTAATTTACCGTATAAAGATTGCTTTATAAATACAGAAATAATGGTTTGTTTAGGTGAAAATTTTAATAAACGTGACACTGGATACGAACAATGTTACGTTGCACGCTGTCGATATGAACATTGATGAGGACTTTACGACTGTCAGGGAGTACTCGATTAAGAGCAACAAGACCAAGCTAATAGGGATCGCGGAGCAGAGAAACGACACCGACAGGCAATTTCACGTGATTAGAACATCGAACACATTGAAGAAAGACAAGCAATACGTCGTGCATCTCAAGTTCATTGGCCATCTGAACGACTATCTGCAGGGTTTCTACAGGAGTTCGTATACGGTCGGCAATCAGACGAGGTAAACGATGTCGCAATGAAACTTTGTAGCCTGTGTAAATTGAAACTTATTCTTTCGTGCTTTAATTGATTTAATTAAATGTACTATTTAATCTAAACTCTAATAGAAAGCTGTGTTTTATTTATTGTTAAATTCATTAATCTAAAATCTCTCTCTCTCTCTCTCTCTAAAGAAAAAGAAACTTTAATTTACAAAACATTATTTAGATAAGAAAGCATAGTAATACCATATTGTAGATAAATATGAACGTCGAAAGACAAATTTAAAATCATTTCTTTAAGAAAAAGAGGTAAGAATGACAATTATTTTATTAAATCCTTTGATTTCTAATTTCGTCGCATACTCGGTCTTATCATCGTAAAGTGTTTTGATTAGAGAGCGAGTGATTATCCTTTGTACAGTCTTGCTGCGGTCGCATGTTTGGCTTACGTACAGGCTTAAACAAGGATTCCTGTCGACTGTTTGCCAAAGGTATCTGGTTTCTGCATTATAGATGGATTGCTACGACTCAGTTTCAACCGACGGATGCGCGCCGTGCTTTCCCATGTTTCGATGAACCGGCTTTGAAAGCCAAGTTTCAAATCAACATAGCGCGTCCTAAGAACATGACATCTATTTCAAATATGCCTAGAAAAGGGAAACCGATACCAGTGTGAGTAATTATATATTATACATTTGCGTTGGCACCATTGCATCGTTTTGTAAATCTAGTTCATATTTTATGAAGAATTTTCGCGATTGAAATTTATGATTTAACTGTATTTCTTTTTATAATTTAAATTTTTGTTTAGCGCAAAGTGTTTGAAACGTCAAATTTAATTTAATTAAAGTGATAGTTATCTAAGTATTTTATGAAGTTTATAAAAAGTCTAATATATATCATATTTTAGCATTGACAAAGTTTACAAATTTAAAAATATTGTTTTTACTTTTAAATAACAATTAAAAACAATGAAAAATAATTTATAATATATTTAACACAGATTTCGACTTCAGAACATTTATTTTAAAAAGAATTGCACAATTTTAAGAAGCTTCCTTTTTTATCTTTTAATAATCAGGTCCGGTTTAGACTCGTACGTATGGGATTGTTACGATCGTTCGGTACCAATGTCTACGTACTTGGTGGCCTTCATAGTTTCTGACTTTGATGCAAAGACATCGGAAGATGGTACCTTTAAAGTTTGGGCGCGCCACGATGCTATTAATCAATCACAATATAGCTTGAATATTGGACCGAAAATACTCAAATTCTACGAGGATTACTTCAAGATCAAATTCCCTTTGCCAAAGATGGATATGGTCGCGCTGCCTGACTTCTCCGCCGGCGCCATGGAGAATTGGGGATTGATAACATATAGGTAAGTATCATGCACGCAGTGAGGATTAATAATTACATTTGCTTCATTACTGTATTAAATATAAGAACATTATCGATTCTATTTCGCAATATTAAATATGTTTCACACTATACAGTTATGCATCTGCATAAACATTGCATATATATATATAGAGATATGTATTGTATACATATATATATTTTAAATGATGTGCGTTCTATGGTTGTTAGTGCAACATTAAGAATGTATCGGACTATACGCTAGATACGAGAAATAATAAGTCATCACTATTTGAATACACTGCAATAGTATCGCTCGCGTTAACTCTGTCCACAATTTTCTAATAATTTGTGTATTATCAGATAGATGAAAGTAATTTAAATTGTCACTTTATTAAACGCGCTTAAGTATATGCTTATTTTTAAATATACAATATATTTTTAAATACAATATTTATATTTAATATTTGATATTTGAGAAGATAATATGAAGATAATATCTACTGATGGATAATGGCAAACAGCTCCATCATTTTTTCTAACGAGTTAATATTTTTTGAAGAGAGATTTTTTTAAAGAAATATACAGTATACAATTTTCTTGGCTGTGTAAACATATCTATTTAGTAGTAAAATTTTTATCTTGATTACTATTTCATTTTTATTTTAATAACAACACGGTGATATTGCAACCGAGGGCGTAAAAATATTAAACGGGTCGCGTGATATATAAACGTCACGTACATACATGTTTGTGCCGCTACCAAGTTCGCGGGCACTAGTTTTATCCGAAATGTTTACAGCGACAAATTTTCGATTAAAATTACTCAGAAACTAAAACCATAACAAAAAATCCAACAATATTTTTCTTATACTTATACTCTTTTTACATTTTTAATCTATTTAATAAAATTACTGCGGGACGGCTGTTTCTTTGCAAATAGATTTATCATAATATTGTACAAAAACCACTAATGTATATACCTTCGCTCATGATTAATTTAAACATTAAAGCAACTTTTATCGAATCTATTTTGCCAGTTATGGATTTAAATTAAGTTTAGAGAAGAAATTTATATATAAATAATTTTTTATTTTCAAAGCAAAATATTATTAAAGACACGGTATTTGGTCAGAATTATAAAATTTCTTTGAGGTAGCTGATATTTATATATCATTATATATAGCAACATTGGTTGATACGTGAAAGGTACATACTAATGATTGTATAAGAAATGGGAATAATTAATTTGCTGTTACATCAATTTAGAGAGACAGCGATGTTATATCAAGAAGGCATATCGACCAGTGGTTGCAAGCAGCGGGTAGCCGTCGTGGTATCTCATGAGCTCGCGCATCAGTGGTTTGGAAACTTAGTGACTCCAAGTTGGTGGACGGATCTTTGGTTGAACGAGGGTTTCGCCAGTTATATGGAGTACATTGGCATGGATGCGGTAAGCCTTTTAATCAAGACGGAATTAAATATCGTATGTAATGTCAAAATTACTATTATATATAATATGACATTTCGTTGGTAAATTGACGATAAAAAATTTGATTTAGAAAAAGTTGAACATATTATATTTTATATGTATATTATATTATAATGTGTATAATACGTTTTTTACATCCTTGAAACATATACAGGTGGAACCGACCTGGAAAGCGCTGGAACAATTCGTTGTTCACGATCTTCAAAATGTTTTCGGTTTAGACGCTTTGGAATCTTCCCATCCTATATCCATTGAAGTCGGTCATCCAGATGAAATCAGTGAAATCTTTGACAAGATTTCTTATGGAAAAGGTACTTATCGATTTACGTGAATTATGACGATTCTAAAGAGAAATTAATATAACTATATCTATGTTAAAATTACTCAGGTGCTTCCATAATAAGAATGATGGACCATTTCCTCACGACAGAAGTTTTTAAGAAGGGTTTAAGTAATTATTTAAATGGAAAGTAAGTAAAGATTAATTAATTGATATCTTAAACTTCTGCTTAATTTTATATATAAAGCAATTTAGAATCAATAATGATTAACATTTCTACGTAATTATAACTATAAGTAAAAATTTTTAAATAAATTTTAATATAATGCAAAAATAATTAATTGTATTTTTGTATATCTAACAGAGCTTATCAAAGTGCCGAGCAAAATGATTTGTGGTCCGCTTTGACCAAACAAGCTCACAAAGACAAGGTACTTGACTCAAGTGTAACCGTTAAAGAAATAATGGATACTTGGACTCTGCAAACCGGTTTTCCTTTAATTACTGTCACACGAAACTACGACAACGGTAGTATTACACTGACACAGGTATATGTCAACAATTACAATTTAAGTAATAATTAAATAAAATATGATTTATTATAAATAAAAATTTAATAAATAAAAACCAGTGTGTGTTTGTTTCGTAGTCATTTTCTATTTGTTACGTCTTCTATTACACACAGATATTTAAAAAATTATAAAATATATAATATTACATTATAGCGGATAATATTACATTATAGCGGATAATTATTTGATTAACGAATTACTTATGCTTTAAGCGATTTATAATTGCCTTATACGCGTTAACTATTTCTCGTAGGAACGCTTTTTGCTTCGTAATAGCGGCACGATGGTCACATCTGAAGCGGAACCATTATGGTGGGTACCTATCACTTATACGAGCGAGAAGCAATTAAACTTCAATAACACTCAACCTACAAAATGGATGAAAGCGGAACGCTCGATCATCCTTAACGATTTGAATGTAAGCCCATCTGAGTGGATACTTTTCAACGTTCAAGAAACTGGTAATTATATCTGATGAAATATCCACGATGAAAGAAATATAATATATTTCTCTGTGATAAAAATAAAATATTTTTATAATAAATTTATTTATTATTTTCCTTTGTTATGAAAATATAAATTATTAGATAATATATTATATTTATACAATATTATATTTATAAAACAGAGTACTATAGAGTGACTTATGATAGAGCAAATTGGCAGATGATAATCAAACAATTAAATAAGGAAAATTTCAAAGATATCTCGACGATTAATCGAGCGCAGTTGATTGATGACGCTCTTAATTTAGCTAGAGCAAGCAAGCTCGACTACACTATCGCTTTTGATGTTACATCTTACTTAGCCCACGAAATCGAGTACTTGCCTTGGAATGCAGCTCTCAATGCCATGGATTATCTCAATGATATGTTAATCAAGACACAAGGTTACGACAAATTCAGAGTATGTATTATTAAATTACAGTATCAATGATAGATATTGAATAGAGATTGTAAGAAATATATATCAGTACATATTAGTGTACCATGATGTTAATATGAAATATAAATAATAATTTATTATTTTAATTTTTAATATTTTTTAGTTATACGTATTAAAATTGCTCGACAATGTGTATAAGCAAGTCGGCTTTATTGACAAAGTGGGAGACCCTCAATTAACAGTCTTTACTCGAATTGACGTTCTAAGTTGGGCGTGTAATTTTAATCATGAGGATTGCATTATGAATGCCGTGCAACAATTCAAGAATTGGCGTAACACTCCTAATCCGGACATTAACAATCCGTAAATATTATACCATTTAAGACTAGATTATTTATGCATTGCACTGTTGCATTTTTTGATGCATAAAATGGTTACAATAATCAAGATGCACGTTTAGGACATATTAATCTTTATGTTCTAAATTCGTCGTTACTTTTAGAGAATTTTAATAAAGTTATTTATATATATCTTAACTATATTATAAATTTTGTATTTAGGATTTCGCCGAATTTGAGACGCGTGGTTTATTGTACGGCCATTCGAGTGGGTGGACAAAGCGAGTGGGAATTCGCTTGGCAGCGATACCTAGGGACCAACGTAGGATCAGAGAAGGATCTGCTTTTGCAGGCATTAGCTTGTACAAGAGAGATATGGCTGTTGAATCGATATTTAGATTGGGCTGTGACGGAAAATTCGGGAATTAGAAAACAGGATGCTACCCGAGTTTTCGGATCGGTTGCCCACAACATTGTCGGGCAACCGCTCACATTTGATTACTTCAGAAACAAATGGACGCACCTTAGGGAATAGTAAGCTGTCAATCTTTTATTCTTATATCCATAAGTTTATATATTCTGTATTTATATGTTTCTATCACAGGAAGTTTCCATACAAATAGGAAACATTATTAATTAAAAATTTCAATTAAGAAACATCAAAGATTTTTTATTATTGGTTATGATTTTTATTGCTAATGGGTTTTTGTCTTGGATAAAATTATATTTTATTTGTGAAAGTTTGATATGATAATATTTTATTATTTCCAGTTTTGGAACGTCGTTATCAACTGTTAATACTATCGTTAAGTCAGCAACAAGAGGAATAAGTACAAAATACGAAATGAAAGACGTAAGTTGAGAAGTGATATATTTGGGAAATGATCTAAAACAAACTTAAAAACAATTTAAGTAAAAAACAAATGAGAAAACGCACAAATGTTAATATAATTATTTTCTTAAATTTAATATAATTCGATAAATAAATGAACATATATCATTTTCACAAGAATGTCGTGTTACTCTTTCAGAAAAATAATTCTGCAATGTGTTAACTTTTTTCGTGTTATTGTTTTAGCTGATAGAATTTGCAAAGGAGCACCTGGATGAACTTGGTACTGCAACGCGAACCATACAACAAGCGATAGAGCGAGCGGAATCCAACATACGATGGCTCGACAATTATCATGCGACAATTCGCGATTGGTTACAGAGAAACACCGCATAATCATCGATATTGAAAATTATTCGAATCTCCCTCACGATATCGAATCGTGAGTGCAACATAGATGGGTTGTTCGATTTTTCGCCGAATTCATCGTAGCGTGAAAGTGGCGCGCGAAAAATCTTTATATGATAAATGGGGCACTAAACTATAAATGGAGCACGAGGAAATTGCAAAATAGTCTACCGTTGAATCGTACAAAAGTATTATGTGTTTTTGTATGTATTTGTAAATATACAGCCAGCATTAATGCGATATTTATAATACAGAGCGAAATATAATGCTCACAGCGTTTCGTGTTCACATTCCTGATTATTTCGCCAGAGATTACGGAGTATATTTTAAATATGGGAAAAGTGATAACGTTATTAATCCTTTTATAATAGATTTTCGATTACAATTGCTGCGCATATTACTCTAAGTCTGAAGAACTTACTATGAATCCACTAGATACCAAAGGAGTAGGAAAGAGAATTCATGTTCGAAGTAAACGAATATTATTGGAGGTAGCGACTTGTCGTAAAATTCTCATTGTCAGTTCTAAAGTTGTACGTTTTCTTGGTAAATTAAATATTGCTAGAAATCAGTTTATAGTTATACCATTATAGATAATTGTCTATTAGATCAAAATAATTAGTAACTAATGATTGATACAAATACTCATGTATAATTACTAGGAGTCGAATTTTCAACAACTGTTATAAAATATTAAATATGATACATGTTGAAAATAACTAGATATTTTTAATCGCTCATCAATAAAGACAATAAAGATATTTATAATGTATAATGTGGCAAATATATTATACATACAAAAGTTTTTTTGCTTAAAATTTAAATATTGTCTATAGCATAAGTTAGTGCTTCACATGTACTTAGAATATTAAAGAATTCTCTATTCTTAATACATGAATATCCGCTATATAATTAATTGCTGACAATGCGATAAGATTTAATTATTTATTAAAGATTTGCAGTGCGGCTATTATGTGACAGTCTATATTTTATAACACTAGGAATTTAGAAAATATATAATACTGCTTTATTTTGAAAATATTGATACGTCGTATAGATATAATAAAATATCATATAGATTTTTTTATAAACTTCGTCATATACCTATTTCAGTCTTTATTAATAGAGAAACAAAGATATGCTTTTTTAATATTAATTCTTAAAACTTTCAAATAAATTTTTTAAACTAAGTTAGTGTGAAGAAAGAATGATTCTTTAATTATACTAATTTTTTTGAATAGCTATACAATAAAATCAATATAGCTATTTATAATATATACAGTCTGTTAATATAAAACAGTGTGTGTCATTATTTATATTATGGTCCTACTTTACGGTAAGTATAAACGTCACATATAAAATGATTTTGTAAGTATTGTTTAAAAATTGATGTATTTGGATAATTATTAAAAATTGAGATAAATGTGAATGTAATAATAAAAAGTAAAAATTAGATAATAGGATGAATTAAATCTTTTAATAAAACGGATATTACATTATTATTTATATTTCATTTATATTTTATTCCCATTTATATTATTTTTTATTTTTTAATATTTTACTATGTCATTTTACTCATTTATTGTTAAAGATCGATTAAAAGTACAGCTTTTTGCATTAAGTATAGCGAAAGCGTTGCATAAAAAATAGAATTCATTGTTCTTAGCTCTTAAAAGGAAGCAAATTATTACATAAAAGAACACAGATATCATAAAAAATATGATCATAAAAAATGTTTTTTACTGCATGATACGAAATTAAAGAGTAATCTTTCTTATGAAATATTAAATTATTTAGTAGAACGTTGAGATTTTAATATCAACATAATGTATGAGCTACAAACTTAATTTAATAATAAGGTTTTGTAATTATAAAGTAAGATGTGTTATTATAATATAAATTGTGCTTTTAGAATCATGAGCTTATAATAATTTTTATATCTTTTGCATTTTGCATTTCTATATTTTTATAAGATATTATTATTAGAAATTTTTGTTAAGTGATGTAATAATAAATATCAGTTATTTCTTCTATACATATGAAATTTGTCATTAAGTGCTGAAATGAAATATCTTTTTGCAAAGTAAATTGTAGCACGTAAACTTCAAATTCATTCATAAATATATCATATTATATATTCTAAATTAGAAATAATAAATATAACGATATCTTTATTTTATGAAAGACTCAACATAAAAAAGCTGACCAATTTGTTTAAGAGTAAGAGAGTTGAATGTTAAGTTAATTTCTCAAATTCATTAAAAAAATCAATTAGATTTTTTATTTGAAGAACAAATTTCATTTTGTGTTAAATCAAATTTCAATTTGTGTTAAAAATGAGAAATATGATTTTTTTTTAAAATACAATATCATTATATGAACGACCTAGTCTAAACCTGAATTCAAAATATTGCGCAACTACGTTGTTTCCTCTTACAGTAGAGAAAACGACAAAGTTGTCGCGCTCTGTCTCTTGACAGTTGCGCGCGAACCGTCGAACGGATGCTCACAATTAGTGTGATGGTCGAAATTGCAATGCCATCTCAAATTTCTCAAACTATCTAAGACAGTTATATCTCTTTTAGGATGCAAAAAAGTCAATGTAGCTGATTGCTTCGCAAATGTTTGTAACGTGGAAACATATAAGTGCAACAAATTTACGTAAGTGATAATGAAATAATTCCCCAGTAAAAAGTGAATTGTCTGCAAATAAAAAACACGTGGTCAAATATTATTTGATTTGTGTTTGCTAAACTCAGCATAGCGCTTCGTAATTAAAATACAAATAAGGCAATTACATTTAAGATTATAATTTATCTTGCGTGATTACCACAAATATGCATATCATTTAATATATATTACTTAATTTAGTATCTATTATTTAATGATCAAAGATTTATGCCTAAAAATTCATGATTTAAGTAATTTAAATGATTCACTTCATGATAAATCACAAATTCGAGAATCATCAATTTAATTCCACATTCACGTTTCTTTGACACGCTCACTCGAATCGTTTAGAATGTAAAATTACTTTTAATGATTGTTTTTATCTGGTATAAGCAGAACAAAAAGTTTTCTTGATACAATAATTTTGTGAAAACTGTTATTTTTATCTTAATGCGTACGAAAATTTTGTCGATTAGGAGCCAAATAATTTCACAATTTTCAAATTTAAACGATATATATTTATATAAAATAGGTAGGGTTGGCAAATGTTACTTTTCAGTTACTTTGTCGTTACTTTTTATAGTAAACAATTTGATACCGATGTTGCAATTTTTTACGACGGCAACGCTAACTAATTAAACACTAAGATTGTGCTAAGGTTAGAAAAGTCACTTTGGAAAGTAATTTGTCACCATTACCATTACGCTTACTGAAAAAAGTAACGAGTAAAGCGTAATGAGTAAAAAGTAAAGCGTTACAAATTAGGAATTATTTTTTTTTCAGTAATGAATGACTTTTTTAACCCATTACAAGTATAACGATTGACTTTTCTAACTCTGATATTAGCATTACCGTCATAAAAAATTCACAATGTCATTACCAAATTGCTATTACAACAAGATAACAATCAATAAAGTAACAGCGTTACAAGTAACGCGTTACTTGCTAACCTTGAAAATAGGCAAGTTAAAACGTGAGGTATCTTTATCATTGATTTTATCATTTTCCTTGTATCTGTTTTAAACATTTTAACAAATTCATGTAAATAATAATATTTGTTTTAAAATAAAATGAATTTAGATTATTTAATACAAGTTAGGATATGTCGGATAGCTTTTGAAAAGGTTGATCATCTGTTTATTCACTTCAAGATCAAGTAAATTTATTTTGTATTGTCATATACTTTCACGTCGAAGTCTCGCAGACGAAAGCTCAGTTGTCATCTCGCGATCAGTAGCGATCTTTCTTTCGGAGAAAATCTATCTTCCTGTTTGATCTCTTACGATTATTCGAAAAGGCTTTATAAATTTAAGCTTTTAAAATCGAGCAACGTTTTGAATTTCGTTTGCTTGTCCATGCAGTCTGTACACTGAGAAAAAAATTGTTTATTTGACTAAATTAATTTAGTTTATTTTTATTTTATTCCGATGAAGAATGTACGTATTTAAATTAAACATGTTATATTTGACTTACATATATTTTTCAACGAAAGAAATCAAAATCACTAAATTAATTGAGTCCAATGAACAATTTTTTTTCTCAATAGTGATTATACTTGATGACGTTTATTGTTATTAAAATGCTATGATATCATTCCTCTTAACGTCGAGACACTACCATGTCTCTTAACTCGGTGCGTAGTTATTGTATACCGACTGCATTTTCTATTTGTCTGAGAAAATATGAGCTATGAAATAAATGCTATTTATAAAACGTTGAGAAAAATCGTTACGCTTTGTCTCGCGTGACCGACCCATCTGTCTCGTTGTCTGTATGATTTCGTTTTTTTTTCTTCACCGAAGCTTAGTCTACTTGCAGATATGTATATTTAACTGTATATAATTCTCGTGAATTTTCATATCTTAAAGGTTTTTGCAACTGGAATGTGACGATGCAATCGCCACATGGATATTCGTATTTGATGAAAAATATATTTCATATTAATTTTTTTGTATATTGATACTAGAAGAATGTTGAAAAAATAATACTTTTTATATAAATATTTAAGTAACATTTCATAAAAACATTTTGTATAGATACAGTGGCGGATTTACATATTTTTGCACCCTGTAGGCCCTATACTTTTTGGTACTCCTTTTAGACAAATAAACAATAAAAAAGATATCGAAAGGTATCACTTTTTCACCAAAACATGAAGATTTTATTTTTGTACGCCAAAGCACTATTTCAAAGTATCATATTATGGTAAAAATGCGTCACAACTGGCAATCCTGCACAAATATAAAATTAACTTTCTGTTTGTTCTTTTTCGAAAAATTCTGTACCAGTTCTGTACTAGTTCTGTACTAATGCAGTATGTTAGAGTGAAACAAACTATAGGTCTGTTTTTTATTGCTGCACTCTGAACCAGTGCAATAAGTTGAAGTGAAACAAACGTATATTTGTTTCACTGTGTATACCAGTTCAGAAAGTGCAGTAATAAAAAACAGACTTTATACCTGTCTCACTCTAACTTACTGCATCAGTGTACACCAGTTCAGAACTTGGTGTGGAAAAAGAAAAATTTTTAATTTTGGTCCCTAGAAGGATGGCGCTTCTGTGCCCTTAAAAGAATAACATTCCTAGGCCCGGACCTCTGTCTAAATCCGCCATTGTATAGATAGTTAAAGCATATTACAGATTTAAAATGAGTATTGAAAGTATTAAAGTTGACGTTTAAATGAGTATGTCCTCTCTTTCTGTGTCGTTACATAAGAAGGTATTGTTGGTATAGCATTTCCACAGCAATTAGGTTCGCATGATATCGCATTAGCTTTGCAATTGTTTTGACCGACTTTTGCATGCTATTTCATTGCAAAAGGTACTAATTCTAAATATTAGAAAAAAAAAATGAAGAGTAAGTTAAACCGAGATTAAAATTAATCTACATTGGTGAAAGCGAATATTAGGGTCCATATTGGGACACTTTCTTTTCTATATTTTCCTCCTTATATTTATTCGTTGGCATAGATAATAATAAATACGCATACAATATAAACACATGCAGATTTATTGTCTATATGTATATGTATGTACATTTAAAGCAACCGTTAATTACTATTGCATTTGTAGAAGTCTATATTTACTACTTTACACACACACACACACACACACACACACACACACACACACACACACACACAAACTATTCATGGAAGTCGTCAGCGTATGTGCAATCTTCTACGGTAACATTTTATAAATGTTATATTTGATACTTAAAATTTTATGCAAGAAATAAAATACTACGTTAATCATCGATTTTATAAATGTATTTATATTTCGCGGAAAATTCAATCTTGATTTCAATAATAAAATCTTTGACAAACTGAGACTTCTTTATAAAATTTTTTTAATTTTTTTGTTGTTTATTAGATTTTTTAAAATATTTAAAGTATAAAAGTATGACAATAGAAATTGTACGACAGTAATTAGGATTACGAAAGTAAGTAAATTTTTAAAAAATACAGTAAAAATTAATTATATAATTTCGCTATAAGACTCACTAAAATATTATATATAGGAATAAATATAAAAATAATACGCGATGAGAATAGATATAAAAATATAACGAGGTAAGTAATATTTGATGACGTGGCGTAGATAATAAAAAGTAATGTTAACTCATTTGTATTTAATTATGCTAGACAATATTAGTGCAGTTTACACACTACTGCAGAAGCGATAAAACTGAAAATGTACGTGTGTACTTTTTTTGCCTTTTTGTCAGTTATGTATATGACTCAGTCTTGTAGGGTTCTGGCAACGATGGACACGAATACGACTATGTTTAAACGCAAAAATGGCTGTACAATTCCTTGGTATTGCGCCTCTTTGCTGGGCATTCTTTTTCTATTCAGCTTGACCGCTACCGGTTTGTTAGTGTATTATTTCGCACCTTGTCATGAGAAGCAAGTTCCGACAAGCACGGAAACGGATATTTTCTCTCCGATTATACCAACAAAAATACATATAGATATTAGATTACCGAGAGACGTTGTGCCGGAGTTGTACGAATTATGGCTGATACCATTCATATGGGAAGGCAACTTCACCTTCCACGGCGAGGTAATGCTTTTTAATTTAGTAACATTTTTTATTATAAAAATATTAATAGACTCTCAAAATTAACAAAAACATGAGACAGGCCAATAAGAGTACAACGTGCAATAAATTTTATAGTTGTTAAATTTATTACGTGTTGCGATCTGCATTGTACTACTCTCATTGGCGTGTTTCATGTTTTTGTTTTATTTTTTTTATAAAAAATAAAAAATAGTTTAAACGTATCGACAAACGCATTCTAACAAATATTTGTATCTGTATCTCTTTTTAAGAAAAAAATAATTTTAAAAGAATTACATGTGAGAATTGAAAGTGTGGCATTGTATTATTCGACCTCTATTGTAATGTAATCTTTTAAAGTTCGCAGAATTGTATTTTTTATGTGTACAGATTATTTCATGGTTATTTTATTACGTCTTTTTTATTTATTTAGACAAAATATATGCTAAAGTGTTACTTATCGAAATATTTTTTTTTACGTTATGACTTTGTTACAATTATCCATAGACAAATCAGTTAGACTGCGTTATGAATGTTACTTCTTATTGAGAACTATAAACATAATGTTTTTCTATGTATTTAATTCTTAATTCGATACATAAGAATTATTACTATTATAAAGACACGCGCGGTCAAGTTACATTCGAGAACAACATCCAAGTACTTCCATATATTATTTTATCCTTGTTGTTCACCGAATGTTAAAAAAGGTTAAAACGATACATGAATAGTGTTTACGAACGTGCCTTTAGTAATTAATGTAACTATCATATTTAAATTCTAAATTTATGAAAAATTAAGCAAATCACCCCATTCCATTATGCGTGCCATTCTTAATTCCTGTAAACTTTGCTTTTATTCTCTTTACTTTTCTGTGAATTGTTTGTTCTAATTCGAGACCATTTTTCGAATTGCATGGGAAGGAGAACATTTTACTGCGTATATAAAGGCTTGTGACTAGTTGCCGCAGCGACTCGTATAGGTTCGTGACATCATACCTAAGCGAGAAATGACACATTGAAGTTTCTTGTATGCCACTTGTAAAGAGAATTTGAATAAACAAAATAATAAGATCGCTTTAAAACACTTATAAAAATGGGCTGAAGCTATTCTTACTTCCTGATAGTCAGTAAACAATCGTAAAAGGAGGCACGTGAAGTAAAAATGAGTTGTACATTAAGTAAATGTTGGTAAACGCACTTTACGCCTTTTAAGCAACTATTTGACTGTTGGAAAGGATAAGAATAACTTCAGCATGTTTTTCAAGTCTTTTAAAGAGATCTCATTATTTCGTTTACTCCAATTCTCTTTATTTACAAATGGCATGCAAGAAACTTTAAAATGTCATACTTCTCGCTTATGACGTCATGATCCAATATGGCGACAAGGGCCTTAAAGAAAATTCTACGGTCACGGTATTAAAATTATGCATATGTGTATATATAGGATTCTGTATAGGTACAATATACAGGGTGTGTCAAAAATTTGAAAACGGTCGAATATCTCGAAAGCAAAGCATTTTTGAGAAAAAATGTTTCAGACAAAAGTTATAGAGTTTAAAAAGATCTATTCACTGATCACATCCCCTTGACCTTGGGTGACGTTGCCAAGGCCAGGTCAAGGTCACGTCAATTTTTTTAAATGGAATCTCCTACTTTTCATTACATTCTTGTAGCTTACCTCGAGAGCTTTTCAAAACACTATAATAAAATATTTTTTCATTAAGTATTTTTTGAGTTATAAGGCTCGAAAGTTACAATACAGTCGACATTAGCATTACGCAAGTTGTGCGACCGACGGCTAAAATCTCTTAAATGTTGTTCAGGCTCCTGGATAACATTTGTCAAGATCAAGATTATTGGAGATTATTCCTCTTATTTTCATTTTTGCACTAAAAATTTATTTTTACGTAACTTTCGAGCCTTATAACTCGAAAAATACTTAATGAAAAAATATTTTATTATAGTGTTTTGAAAAGCTCTCGAGGTGAGCTACAAGAATATGTAATGAAAAGTAGGAGATTCCATTTAAAAAAATTGTGACCTTGACCTGGCCTTGATGACGCCCAAGGTCAAGGGGATATGATCAGTGAATAGATCTTTTTAAACCCTACAACTTTTGTCTTAAACATTTTTTTCAAAAATTCTTTGCTTTCGAGATATTCGATTGTTTCCAGATGTTTGATACATCCTGTATATAATTGTAATGTATCCTTGGGCGTTGTAATAAGATGATTGAGAAAACAAGAACTTAACTCATATACATAATTAAAATTTCTTAACATTTGAAGAAATTGAACGTATTATTAATTTATTTATAAAGGGTGTCTTATAAAAGTAGAAGTATTATCGATTTGTTTAGATCAAAATTTTGATAAACGTGACAAACGATACGGATAATGTTACCTTACATGCCGTCGACATAAAGATTGATGAGGGCTTTACGAGTATCAGGGAGTACTCGTCTAACGATAAGAACAACAATAAGACTACGGTAATCGGGATTACAGAGCAGAAAAAAGATGTCGATAGACAATTTCACGTGATTAAAACGTCGAAGTTGAAAAAAGGAAAACAATATATCGTACATCTTAAGTTCATTGGATATTTGAACGACAACTTGCACGGTTTCTACAGAAGCTCATATACAGTTGATAATCAGACAAGGTAAACAATATCATAAAGCTTTGTGGATGATATAAATTTAAATTTATTGCTTCGTGCTTTAATTGATTTAATTAAATGTACTATTAAATTTAAGCGCATTTCCAATATAAAGCTGTTTTATTTGCTACTGCAATCATTAAAATAAAATTTAAAATCTAAAACTTCAATTTATATAACACATTTAATTAAATGAAGAAGCACTGTATTACAATCGTAGTAGATAAATTTGAATGTTAAAAAACAAATTTAAGTTCATTTCCTGAAAAAAAATGGAAGAAAGATATTCTTAAAATTATTTCGCTATAAAAAAAATCCCTTGATTTCTAACATTGTTTCATACTTATTATTGCAAAGTGTTTTGATAATAAAGCAATTATTCTTTGAATAATCTCGTTGTGGTCACATGTTTGATTAACATACGCCTTCAGACAGGAATTGTCGACAGGTTTGCCAAAGGTATTTAGTTTCTGCATTATAGATGGATTGCTACGACTCAGTTTGAACCGACGGATGCACGCCGTGCTTTCCCATGTTTCGACGAACCAGCTTTGAAAGCCAAATTCCAGATCAACATAGCGCGTCCCCAAAACATGACATCTATTTCAAATATGCCCAAAAAAGAAAAAACGACACCACTGTGAGTAATTGTATTATATTTTTGGATTAGCGCAGCTGTGTCTCTTTGTAAATTTGATTCATATTTTTTGGAATAATTCTGCGATTGCACTTAAATTTATGATTCAACATGTTCTCTCTTTATAATTTAGATTTTTATTCAGAGCAAAGTATTTAGAATATAAAATTTAACACAATTAATACTGTATAATTATTTAAGTATTTTACAAATAAAATTTATAAAAGTGTGTGTGTGTGTGTGTGTGTGTGTGTGTGTGTGTGTGTGTGTGTGTGTCAAATGTACAGGGTATCCCACGGGAAGGTGTTGAAACTAATCAGCAGTCATTTTCGAAAGTATTCAGTTATTGAAAAAACAAAAATTGCGCTGAAAAGAGGAAAGTTTACAATTTTTAATTTGATATTAATAAGTTCACAAAGATAAAATTTTTCATTTAAGTAAAAACATATATAATAACAGATAATTCAAAATAGGGTTGTGTGATTTTTTTCAAAGATATTAATTTTAGGACAAATTATTTAAGTGAGTGCATTACAGAGCATTTTAAAACATTCTTTTGTTTTGTTTAATAATCAGGCCCGATTTAGATACGTATGTATGGGATCACTATGAGCGATCGGTACCGATGTCTACGTATTTGGTGGCTTTCATAGTTTTCGATTTTGATGTAAGAAAATCAAAAGATGGCGACTTTAGAGTTTGGGCGCGCCATGACGCTATTGCTCAATCAGAATATAGCTTGAGTATTGGACCGAAAATGCTTAAATTCTTTGAGGACTACTTCAAGATCAAGTATCCTTTGCCAAAGATGGATATAGTCGCGTTACCAGACTTCGAAGCTGGCGCCATGGAAAATTGGGGGTTGATAACGTCTAGGTAAGATTACCGAGAGCGAATTAACGAAATTGCCATTTACCTTTATTATTATACTAGTAAGAGATTATTATTAATCCCAATATTCTAAGTAACGCAGAACGAATTTCAAAACGCGTTGCGGTAAAAATAAAGTTATTCAGATATTTTTCACAATACATTATTCTTCCAAATAGATATTTTTAAATATGTACATAATTACTTATGTATATTAAATAGATAAAGGCAATTTGGGAATTTTATTTTATTATACTTTATGCAAACATTTTCATGTTTTTTTGCTAAATCGATATTTTTTGATAAAAAGTATTTTGGTCTATGATTTCGTTGACTGCATAAACTATTATTGTATTCATTTAATAGTAAAATTTTTACTTTGATTATTTTCATTGATTAATACCATTCATTTATTAATACCATTTAATAACTTATATCACACGGATACAAAAATTTTTTTGCAAATAAATTTATGGAATAATTATATATTAATTTCTACATTTTAACTCATGATTAATCGACAAACATTAAAACAACAAGTAATAAAATAATGTATTTTGTTACTGGTAGACTTGATTTGAACTTGACAGAAAATGTCGTTGGCATACAAATAATTTACTTTAGAAGATAATTCATGCAAGCAAAAGTATAGTACTTGGAATATTAGAGGCGGTTTATAAAATTTTTTAAATTAGTTTATATATACTAATATTATTATAAATTATAAATTATATTAATAAATATATATTAAAAGACGCTAATAACTATGTGAGATATGGAAACACCAGTACGCTATTTTGTCAATTTAGAGAGACCTCGATGTTGTATCAGAAAGAGGAGGACGGTATAACGGACAATAACAATAAGCAACTAGTAGCTCTAGTATTAGCACATGAGCTCTCGCATCAATGGTTTGGGAATTTAGTAACTCCAAGTTGGTGGTCTGATCTTTGGTTAAATGAGGGTTTCGCCAGTTACATGGAATACATTGGCATGAATGCGGTAAGCTATACGGGATTAAATTTCGTACAAAATGTCAAATTGTAACACTATGTGTTGGTAAATTGATTTAAATTGAGTTTTTAAAAACTTGATTTAAAAACATGTAAAATGCTTTGAACTCGTTTGAGCCTATTCTATACATTATATCATAATGTAAATTTCATATTCGTGAAATATGCAGGTGGAACCGGAATGGAGGGTAATGGAACAATTCGTTGTTCACGAATTTCAAAGTATATTTAATTTAGATGCTTTAGAATCTTCCCATCCTATATCCATTGAAGTCGATTATCCGGATGAAATCAATGAAATCTTTGACACCATTACTTACGTAAAAGGTTTGTGACAATTTATGACGATCTATGAATCGGGATGATTATATCTAAATAGAGCTGTGTAACTATATTACATTGAAATTATTCAGGTTCTGTCGTAATAAGGATGATGGATCATTTTCTCACAACAGATGTTTTTAAGAAGGGTCTGACTAATTATTTAAATGAAAAGTAAGTGAAGATTAATTAGAAAATTTTTATTATAATCGTATAAATAACGATTTAAAAATAATAATACTGTCCCTTCCAATATCATTTTGCAACATGATTATATTACGAAGTAATTATTACATGTAATTACATGTAATATTTTGATATCATGTCATAAATGTAAATAAATTTTTGTAATGTTATAAATGTAAATAATATTTTAGCAATGTTACAAATGTGAATATATTTTTATGTAATTCAAAAATAATTATTGACAATTCTATGTGTTTTTAGAGCCTATCAAAGTGCTAAGTCAAATGATTTATGGTACGCTTTAACCAAACAAGCTCATAAAGATAAAATACTTGATCCAAACATAACTGTTAAGAAAATAATGGATACTTGGACTCTGCAAACCGGCTTTCCCGTAGTTACTGTCTTACGAAACTATAACAATAGTAGTATTAAACTGACGCAGGTATGCTAATAAATACACATGAAATGATGATTTAATAAAGCATGACTTATTTTAATAACAATTATTACTTAATAAGTAGAAGTGTCTTATTCGTAATAATTCTCTATTCAATATTTTCTTTATTTTAAATACAGATATTGTTGTCATAAAATATCATGAAATATATAATATTATACATTATAATGTTATTAATAAGATACAGTTATTTGATTAATGAATTGTTTGATAAGCGATTTATATAGCATTGTATATGCATCATCTTTCTGCTTCTCGCAGGAACGCTTTCTGCTTGATAATAATGTTACAAGAATCACATCTGATAAGTGGGAACCATTATGGTGGATACCAATCACTTATACGACTGAGAAGCAATTAAACTTCAATAACACTCAACCTACAAAATGGATGAAAGCAGAACGTTCGATCACTCTTAACGATTTAGATGTGAACCCGTCTCAATGGATACTTTTTAACGTTCAAGAAACTGGTAATTATTTCTCTGTGGTAAAAATAAAAAAATTTCTTATAATGTGTAATTTATTATTTATCTTTGATTTTTTTCAAAAAATTATTACAAATAATTTGAATTAATTCTATTAATATCTCTTTGAAACTTTGTTTTAAATTTATTAAAAATATTTGGAGAATAAATCTCCTGGTAATAACATAAATTTTTTGTTTAAAAAGCAATTGTAAATTGAAATCGAAGTTGTTGATACTTTTAGAAAAAATAATGAAAGTTGCTGATACTTTTAGAAAAAAAATATACTTCCGATAAAATATTTTAAAAGGTGATAGAATTATTTATTATTTGAAATATGAAGAAAAAATATGATAATATTCAATATTGTGCTTATGTGATAGGATATTACAGAGTGAATTATGACACGACAAACTGGAAGCTGATAATAAAACAATTGAATAATATTAAAAACTTCAAAAATATTTCGGTGATTAACCGAGCACAATTGGTCGATGACGCTCTTAACTTGGCTAGAGCTGGCAAACTCGATTATGATATTGCTTTCAATGTCACGTCTTATATGGCCCATGAAACCGAATACTTGCCCTGGAAAGCAGCTTTCCGGTCCCTAAGTTACCTCAATAATATGTTAATCAAATCACGAGGTTACGATAAATTTAGGGTAAATTATCGTCGATCAAGAGTAATAGATATCTGTGAGAAACAAATTTCAATGATTGTTTAATTTGTTTCATGACATTAGTATAAAATATATAGGTATGTATAATACCTTATTAATTCTAATCTTTAATATTGTTTAATACCTTTCAGTTGCACATGTTAAAGCTACTTAATAATGCATACAAGCAAGTCGGTTTCATTGATAAACTGGAAGATCCTCAGATGACAGTCTTCAATCGAATTAATATTTTAAATTGGGCATGTTATCTCGACCATGAGAATTGCGTTATGAAAGCTGTGCAATACTTCAAATATTGGCGTAACACTCCTAATCCAGATATTAATAATCCGTAAATAGAAATATCACATATCATATAATTTAAAACAGAATTATCTGTTGGTACACACTGTTACATTTTTCAATGCACATGATCGCAGTTCTAAGTTGTTTGATTCATCCTGCTTATGCTAAATATATTAATTGCAATACTAATTTTTTCGCTATTTTTAGAAAATATGTAATAAAGCAATTTATTTATTACAAATTTTGTGTTTAGGATTCCACCGAACTTGAGGAGCGTGGTTTATTGTACGGCCATTCGCGTGGGTGGACAAAGCGAGTGGAAATTCGCTTGGCAACGGTATTTAGCAGCCAACATTGGATCGGAGAAGGATCGTCTTTTGCAGACATTATCCTGCACAAGAGAGATATGGTTGTTGAATCGATATTTAGATTGGGCTGTGACGGAAAATTCGGGAATCAGAAAACAGGATGCTACTCAAGTTTTTGAATCGGTTGCCAGCAACATTGCAGGACAGTCACTCACGTTTGATTACATTAGAAACAAATGGAAGGATCTTAGGGAATAGTAAGCATTCCTTTATTTATATATACAGGATGAAATAACGTACACTAATCATACAATGCTATTCCTAATAAAAAACTGAGTCGAAAAGTCCTCTACCATTTTGCAATTTTCGCAATAGTTAACAAGATATTAATTACAAAAAATCGCTGAATATTGGTTTTCAATAATTTTTTACTCAAATACTATCAACTTTACAGAAAAACTGCAACAGACAAAAATTATTTATTTTCTTCTCATAAAACTCTAAGAATTTTTTTAGAATTTTTAATAAACTTTTTAATATTGCATTTTCTTATTTTTACCAACATGAAAAAATACGGTATTAAAAAATTCTGAAAAAATTCTCATAACTTTATGAGAAGAAAATAAACAATTTTTATCTCTAGCAGTTTTTCTATAAAGTTGATAGTATTTCAGTAAAAAATTATTGAAAATCAATATTCAGCGATTTTTTGTAATTAATATCTTGTTAACTATTACGAAAATTGCAAAATGGTAAAGGACTTTTCGACTCAGTTTTTT
>NW_017257294.1:2655144-2672184 GCF_001594055.1 Mycetomoellerius zeteki
AAAAACCATATCAGCATATTCACTATTAGAATACGTACGCGGCATATTGCAAAAGACAAAATTCATCTACTGTTAAAGGCTTTCAAAGAGCGACTGACAAATTCATAACAGAAAGTGGAAAATGTAATCAAATATGTCGGTGCTAGATATGGCAAGAAATGTAAACATTTTTTTTCGATTTCTCTGAAACGGAGCAAAAACGAGCATATGTCTATAGGACTTTTTTTCTTAGTTTTTTACTCCTCTACACGCTCCCGAAGTTTTGCCATTTAATTTGGAAACACCCTGTATATATACATATATATATATATTTGTATGTTACTGTCACAAAAAGCCTAAAAGTGAAGCAAAACGTTAATTAGAAAAATCAATTAATCCTGTGTAGTTAGGAGAAGATAAAAACTTATTATTATAGTTTAAATTGTTATGGATTTTGTTTAAGATCAAATTATATTTTATTTGTGAGAATTTCATATAACATAAATATTTTATCATTTCCAGTTTTGGAAATTCATTTTCAATATCAGCTATGAATGCCATCTTATCATCGGTAGCAGGAAATATAAATACAAAATACGAACTCAAAGATGTAAGTTAGGGAAAAAATAATATAATAAGTTATGAGAGAGAGAGAGAGAGAGGAATGATAATGTGGATATATATTGAAAGTAATTTAAAATAAGTTTAAAAATAATTTAAATAGGAAAAGTAATGTTAGTTTTGTCTTTTGATAAATTCGACAAATGGATTGGTGATTCATTTGTCGAATATATCCAGTTTCCATAAAAATCTTATTATTTTTTCGAGGAAAAATAAATTTGCAATATACTTATTTTTTATATTATTTTCTAGCTGACAGACTTTGTAAAAGAACATTTGGATGAATTTAGTAACGCTACAAGAACTCTGCACCAAGTAATAGAAAATGCGGAATCTAACATAAGATGGTTCGATAAGTATCATGTGAAGATTTATAATTGGTTACAGAGAAATATTATATAATCGATAGACGTATCCTTAGAATATTAAATGTCAAAGTAGACTCTACACAAAGAATGTTTATCGCCGGACCTCTCTGTATAATTATTGTTAAGTATATTTACGCAAACGACCACAATATTTGCGAGGTTACAGTACAAATTCTCGTCTTATGACGATTGATTCATATAATAGTAATGAGATACAATCGAGTGTGAAAAAAGATAAAGAAGGTCGATAGGCCAAATGAATAAAATTGTCACAATGCTTACAATTAAAACGATTTTAAGTATCAGTAAGAAAAATTGTATTTATATAAATTTATTTTTGATCGATATGATTTTGATTTAAAATAAACTTGATTTAAAATATTAATTTAAGATAAAGTACAATGAAAGAACTTGCAAGCGATATATAATTATACTGAGAATTCATAACGTCGGGCATTTTATGTACGTAATCAATATCCGCGGAATGGAATGCGGCAATTCTAACATCTAAAATAATATAGAATTCAAATTAACCAAGAAATTTTTAGCTGATGAAAAAAATAATTTCGTGACATTTTTCGTACGTTACATTCATCTATGTTAATACGAAAAAACAAAAAGCGTGAATATCAAGGAGTGTGTATTGTTCATTTGTATAAACAATTTTTATAATTGAATTTTGTCACGAGTTAAAGTTGTCAATTGCACACAGAGAAAAAGATTTGTTTGGACTCGAAAATTCTATTTATATTTGTTTCATTGAAGCAAATTTAATTTTAAATGGAACATATTTTGTTTAGTCAACAAAATTTAGTTTTAATGAAAGTAATCACATTCTTAATTTAAACATCCATTTGGTTGGACTATTCCAATGCATAAATTTGTTTGATTTAAAGAAATCTTTTCTCTGTATGGGTTGTACTTTGTAATATTAAAGAATCTTTTAATAAATAGTACATCATTGTTATTTTTATGTCATTTTATATTTATTCACTTAATTATAAAGTTTGATTAAAAATACAATTTTTTTGCATTAAATACACTAAAATATTATATAAATAACATATAACTTCACTATTCCTAGCTTTAAAAAATCAAATCATTAAATAAAAAAACATAGATTAAGAATACATTTTTTTTATTATGCGTGATAAAAATTCTAAAGAGCAATCTTTGTCTTCTGTTCAATTTAATTTCTTAGTAATAATTTAAAAGGTACGATATTAAAGCAATGACAGTCATAAGAGTGACGTTTAGTAATTTTAACCTGGTAGAACTATTTGAGTCTCCTTCAGAACTGATTATTAATTTCCTAATTTTGTCACCGTTATTTTGGAACCAGAATGAGTTAGTTTCCACAATATTAAGAGCAGAAACTAATCTCGATCTGATGATTGAAGGATACTGATCTTTATTATGCTCAATAAAGTATACCATCTAGAAAAAAAGAAGAATATATCACTATTATTTAATCTATTACTAAATGAAATTATCTAATTTATAACTGTCGTACTTTTATGTAATTAAATAATAATAATAAGTAATATAACGCTGTGTATATAGAATATTTTAATATTGTAATATATATACTGATAAGCAATTTAATTAATATAAAAAAAATCTTTAATTAAAAGTTTTTCTTTTTAGAATTAAACTCTTTCGACTTGTCACTTTCAATTCTTTAAATAAGAATTTTGAATTATATACCTGATTATATTGATCCTGATTCGATACATACGATGCCACATTAGTAAATATATCTGCAATATCATCCCACTTTCCGAAACTGTAATAAAAACGTACAAGCATAAGAATTTTCTTACTACAATTGCAATTGATAGCGCTGTTGTAATGATACTTACTATTGGTATAGTTTTTCGATATTTGTTATTAAAAAGTCAATGGTAACATTTACTCCTACTGGACCTGCGCTGTACACGGAAGTAAACACCGCTGAAACATCTTGTCGACGAATGGTGGCATTTGCAGGATTGTATTCTTCAATGGCTTTTCCTAAGTAACTATTAAACAAATTGCTCGTGAATCAAATAATTATATAATCGCTCAGGGATCAAAATAATTAGGAAGATTATTATGATTGTTATAATTCTAGCGAGTTTTACAAAAAAGACATAGATTTACTTTTATTATCATAAATATATTTACTAACAAGAGTTAAAAAATAATTTTTTAAGCTTTCAAGCTAATTTTTTAAATAAATTATTTCAAGCATTATAAGAGTGGTAAAATTAAATTAACATTTTAAAATTATATTTGTGAATAAAATTTTTTTTTGGAGTAAGTCATGTTGTTGTTGCATTCTTTATGTTTGGAAACTTACTTTTGGAGCACAGTCTTATTTGTCGAGCATCCGAGTGCATTTATAATGATCTTTTTCTCTGTTTGAAAATTCGCCTGTAGATATTGAGTCCACAGGAATTCCCAATCATCTGTACTTCCTTTTTTTATTGCGGTGCAATAAACAGCTGGTCGTGCATTACGTGGAATTCTATGAATAAGAAAACTTTAAATGAAAATTATAAATTTTACAATAAAGTAAACTATAATTTAATTTTATAATTAAGTTCATAGATGCATTGATAATTTAATTCTCTATTAGATTTGTTAGTCTCTACATATTCATTTAAACTCTAAAAATATAAAAATTTATAATTCTAATCGTTTCTAGAATTTCTTTTATATTATAATTTCCCAAGATAATTTTAAGTCAAAATTTTCATTTCTAATATGTATATGTACAATTTTCAATTATGTTTCGAAATTTTTAAAATAAAAATTTCTGATTTTTATATGAACCAAGATAATTGATGAAGACATGTGAAAAGTATGTCAGATATTTAGGATTAAAACAAATGTTAAAATGTAATAATTATTATCAAAATTTATTATTAAAATCTTACCCTTCGGAACTATTACGCCAAGTCGCAAATAGGTCTACAGATTTTTGTATACATTCTGTTTTATTTAACTTGCAAGCCCATTGAAGAATCATTTCCCGATTTAACTTATTTAAAAAACTATCGTCATCGCGTTCACTGAATCCTACATTATTGTATATTTTAGACAATAATTTCAAAACGTATTTATTTAGATCCTCTTGGAAATTCTTTTTCTCATTTAGATTCTCTGGTTGTTCAAATCTTCTATAGATATATGATAGACCGTTGAAAAATGCTTTCCAGGGTAAGTGATTCGTCTCGTTTTCCAAATATGCCAATGCTTTTATCAGTAGATCGTATTCCACGTAATTAGCGCGAGCCAAGTTGAAGAGATCATCTATAATTTGTGCACGGTTCAAGACATGAATATCTTCGAAACTTTTACTATTTAGCTTGTCAATTAACGTATGCCATGAGGAGTTATCATAATTAACACGATAGAAGCCAGTTTGTTTGTAATTCACGATGAACCAATCGTTAATAGAATTAATAAGTATATTCTGAGGTTCTGATCCTAGCCATATTTTGTTTGTTAAAGATACATCAGAGTATGTTTGCAGGTCGGATGAAACGAATATATCAATTGGTATCCAATAAGATTCATTGCTAGAGGTATTTCTATTTATCAAAAATCGACCCTATAACACGTTAAATTAAGTTATATAATTATAGAAATAGATGTGAGAAAATGCTAGACAAGAGCTTAATAAAAACTATATAATGTTACCTGAGAAAGCTTTAATATGTTATTAGTTAATGTAGCATTCACAACGGGATATCCTGATTGATTTGTCCAAGAATTCATGAGTTCCTCGATGCTTGCGTTTCTATTGCCAATTGGTATCGATACAAATGACTCGAAACTTTCCCATAAATCTGTAGGACGTGCTGTAAGATACTTTCGTTTCGTTAAATAATCACGGAGTGCCAATATGTGAGCTTCTTCGCCGAATGCGTTAAACATCATTCGTAAGACACTAGCGGCTAAAATATAAAAAAAATGTATATAAATATTAAAGTATTTAAAAGGATGTTAAGTTTTGAATATCATACATGTACATACCTATATAAAGTACTTAATTTAATAATAAAGTATTTCATAATTGAAAAACAAAATTGTTATGATAATTTAATTGCTTTCGGAATAATAAATTTATAATAATAGTAAATTTTCAAATAACAATTATACATAATAAGTTACATAACAACAATTTTATATTTTGTATAAGTGTGTATATGTTTAATATTATAAATTACGTATTTTAATTATTACAATTTTTATATGATATAATATCATACATACATTTTTCGTAAGTGACGTAGTCAAAAATACCAGCTATTTCTTCCGGTGTTTGAACAGGATTTGTCATTGGATGTGTTGAAATCGTAGCATCTTGTGACAGAGCAGAATGCATCTCGTAAACTACGAATTGATCCATGAAGTTGTAGTCTGGGAATATCTAAGAAGATAGAAATTATTATTACTATTTAAAAATTATTTGTTACTTATATATTGTTATTTATAATATTTTGGTTAATTATATTATTAAAAAAATTCGATTTTATAGTAAACAGACACGTTTTTTTTTAAATTTGAGAAAATTTTAAAAGTAAAAGAAAATTAAATGTTAGTTGATTTCTCTTGAATTTTCAAAGAAAAATGATTTGTTGTATTTCAAATATAAAATATTACGTACTTGATCAGATGTAACGGACTCGAAATATTGCGCGAAACCTTCGTTAAGCCAAATATAATCCCACCAGTCGCAAGTAACGAGATCTCCAAACCACATATGAGTAAGTTCGTGCGCTATTACGGTAATTATATATTTTTGATATGTAGCTGTAGTTTCTTCTTTATCATAGAAAAGTCCATATTCGCTGATAAAAAAATCAGATTATTTATACAGTATAAGAAATTAGCTAAATAAAATTTAAATTTGAATAGATAACCTATTTTAATAATTATTAAGAAAAAATAATATTATTACCGGAAAGTAGCAAGGCCCCAGTTTTCCATTGCGCCCATAGAGAAATCTGGAATTCCTATTAAGTCCAGCTTAGGTAAAGCATAATCAATATCCGTAATATTTTGCAATACGTCAATAACTTTCATGCCGATATCTCGAGCGTATTCGCCATATGCCGCGACTTCCGGTCTACCCCATACATTGAGAGTTACGTTTTCTGGTTCAACCGCTGGTTTAAATTCAGAGACAACAAATGCAACTAGGTATGTTGACATACTAACATTGGTAGTGATGAATGTATCCCACATATAACTATCGTTCCTAAGTAACAAATAATTATAATAATATAAAGCTGTTGATTTAGGTATTTTTTATACTTGAAAATTATACTGCGAAGTATGTAGTAGGAGCAAAAAGTTTGTTAAATGTATTGCTATTTATACTTACTTTGGATCTTTAGTTTCTGTTAATGGCATATTACTTAGCGAGCTGTAATTATTTGGCCTTTGAATGTTAATTGTGAAATTTGATTTAAACGCTGGTTCGTCGAAACAGGGGAAAGCTTGTCTAGCATATGTAGGCTCAAACTGTGTTGTAGCCAGCCAACTGTAAAAAAAATTAACAAATCAATATTAAAAACTAGTATAATATTAATTATAAATATTGTTACTTCTGCGCACTAACATTTATATTAAGTCATAGGTAATAACAGTTCAATTAAAAAGTTAAAAAGTAAGATTACAAAACGCTTCAATTTTTTCAAAATAAATTATATCAGATATATATGTCTGTATTAATTATTTATTATTGTATATTATAATAATAGATGTTATACTTACTGTTGCACTCCGTCATTGTCGAAATATGAACTACGATAAAATCCAGTCATTTCGTCATTAAGAATTCCGTTAAATTGGATTTTTGCTATTATCTTCTCATTTGTATGTACGTAGTTGGATAAATATATTCTTAGTTGTTGCGGGATATGTTTCGTCGTATAATTTTGTACTTTTATTTCTGAATCATTTCTGAAGACTTCGACATTTAAGATGTTGAGTTTGTGAGCATTGAGAGCTATCAAAGTAGTATTTTCCTGAACTGTCATATGTATTTCCACTTTCCCTGTGAAGGTGCCTTCTTCCATGTAAGGTATGAGAGATATATTATATAGGTTTGGATTGAGCGTTTTCGGCAAGCGGTACGTATTGTTGGCATTCGAAAATAGAGTGTCCAATGCTTCAAAAATTACTGGAACTTTTCTTTCATACCAATCGAATTCATTTTTCGCCGTTGTCAAATAAGAACCGACAGATTTTTCGAATTTTGGTTCTCTTTTAACCAACCAGTCGAGTAATATTTGGTACTACGAGTAAAAGAAACAAATTGTATTGAATAGATTAGTTGATTAGTTATGAAGAATTCTTTTAAACTATATTTTACTAAGAATTTGTCTTATATATAAAGAACATATTTGATAAAATTAATATAAAAATTGTATAACAGAGGAAAATTTTATATTTAATATATATTTCGACGAGTTTAAAGAATCGATATTTTGGACGAAAATTTAAATAAAGCTTTATTAATTATAAATATTTTATTTTATTTTATTATTAAATTTATTAAATATTAAATTTAATAAAAGTATGTCATGTATATATAGAAAAATTATTAATTATATTGTTCCTTATATAAAAATCTTTTAGAATTTGATATAGATATTTTTTTTGCAATTTTGATTAAATAAAATTAAGTTAAAAATGACATGATAAATTACCTGATTGTAGAGATCGTAAGTAGATAATCTGCTTGCCAAAGCGTTCACTATATTTGCGATCTTTGTATAATCATTGAAACTATAAACACACACACAAACGGTATGTTATTGTATTGCAGCATTAGAATTTTAATAATTGCATAAAGTTATTTACTTACTTTCGGTGCAGTATATCATCGTAATATGTTTCAATTACTTTTATGACAACTTCAACGCCAACTAAACTCGCATCGTAAACGCTTGAGAATACTTTTGCACTATCTTGATATCGTATTTGTGAGTCCTCCGTAGCTGCCTCCCGTAATAACCTTTATTTAATATAAGGAATAAATAAATTTGTTATCATTAATGCAGTTAGTCTATCATTACAATTTTTTAAAAAATCCTTTAATAAAGTGTATATTATTCGTAAAGTCAATAGAATGGCATCATGAATATAAATATTAGCAAATTTACCGAATAAGTATCCTTGTAATTTTCATATATGCTATTATTATATTTTATAAAATAATTAATAAGTGTATTGATATATATATATTTTACGGATGCCCATTCAATTATTTTTTACGATACAGACAATAAAAAGGATATAATTATGTATACTTACGTTTCTAAAACATCTTTATTTTCTGAACAAGCCAATGAATTAAGAATTACAAGTTTGTCTGTGATCACATTGCTATTTATATACTCATTCCAGAGAAAAGTGTAATTATTATTTGTCTTATCCATTTTCATGGCTGTACAATAAACAACATCGCGGTAATTTGGCGGTATTCTGTAAGAAAATCGATAATTTAAATATGTATAATAATTATTAGATATGATATTATATATATATATCTTTTCTATTTATATCTTTATATTTTTATATATTATATTTTTTACGTAATTATACGTGAGAATTGTGTACTATAGAACAACTTTATAACTTTCTAACTATATATAGAACTAAAAAAGAAAAGGAATATATTTTAATTTGTTTTTAGAGTCACATTTCTGAACGTTGTTTCTGTTCGAAATATTTTGCAGCGTGCAATTTACAATCAGCTATATCTAATTTACAAGCCCATTTACGAATGTGTATTCTTAATATCTTAGTGAGATTGTCATCGCTCGTGTCATCTTCAAAGCCAAATCGGTCGTAAAGTTGTTTTATTAACGATGTTAAACATTCCTGGAAGAATCATATATATTAATTTTTCTCTGTGAAATTGTTTACAAAAATTCTTGTAAAAATAAACGTAAAAGAAACTGAACAACGATTCGAAAGCTTAAAATAGATTTACAGCTTAAAGTAAAATTTAATTTATATAACTATAACATACGTACTTTATATATGCCTTCAATATCGCGTCCTGCAAAACGATTGTTTAAGTAAGGCAGATTATTGAAGAACGCACGCCAAGGGAAATAATTATTTTCTCTTTCCAAATACATTATAGCAGATATAACAGTTGTGTAATCAATATAGTCTGCTCTTGCAAGGTTCATAAGATCATCAATTAATGCTGCGCGATTGATTTCGTGAATTGTCTGGTTTTGGATGTCCTGGTTTTTAAGATAATCAATCAGCTTCATCCAATATTGTTTGTTATAATTGACACGGTAAAAACCTAAAACCAAATGTAAATATTTATAAATACAAAAATCTCAAAATAGCGAATATCATGGAAGACCGAATAATGATGCAGATGCATACATTAAAAATTATTAAATATCAAAATTTTTATATTTGTCAGTCTTTTTGGTTTGTGCTAGTTTCTAATTTGATTTGTATAATTACCTGATTGCTGATTGTTGAATATTAAAAGTGATTCTGATGGTAAGTCGGATGGTTTTTTTATTTTTGTCACTTTTTTCGTCAACCAAAATTTCGGTGTGGTATTAAAATAGTCTGAACTATTCTCAATTAATGCCCATGTAATTGGGATGTGCCATATAGTATCATCAAAAGTATTCTCATGCTCTTTAGGGACGAAACGTTCTTGTTCCATAATTATAACATTCTTTTTAACGAAGACATTAACGATGGGATAGCCAGATTGAGTTGTCCATGTGTCTAAGATAACTTTGACATCGTCTTTTAGTCCTTTCTCATCTATTTTTAGTTGAAGTGATTCATACAAGTGGTCCGGTGTGGCAAAGTTATATTTTCTAAGAAATATTAATTAAAAAGTGATTTATTCTTTCTGACAAAAATATCCGTTTAAAAAATACAATTTTAAACTGTTATATCTTAAGTATTAAATTTGTTTTCTTGATAAAATTTAACTACATATATATTAAAAACCTATTCAATTAATTTAAAATTTCTTTTGTACCGTAATAATGTTTAAATTTAGCAAGTAATATGTTCATGCAAATAATTAGAGATATGATAATATTAATTACATTTTACAATTTCTAAACAAACATTTATTTAACTATATTTATCCATGACTGAAACATGATAGTTAACGTACAACAATTAATTTAGTGAACGTTTGACAATTATCAATTAAAAATGGAAAACCTTCAATTTGTTAATAAAAATATTTATAATAAGAAAGATATTATCGTTATATACCGTTTATTAAGATAGTCAATCAATGCATCATTGAACACGTCAGTTCCATATGTTTTTTCGACCATTCTCAATATGCTACCACCTTTGTTATAAGTGATTGTGTCAAATATACTTTGAATTTCACTATTAGTTGTTACATCGTGACTCATGGGATGTGTAGAGGAAGAACTGTCTGCTTTGAAAGCAGAATGTACTTGGTCAACCACAAATTGCGATTCCAACGTTTCGTCATTAAACGCCTGGAATGCAAATAATAAATTTATTATTTAAAGAAACATTTACTTAAGTAATGCGCAATATATTTATTTTGATATTTATTTCATTATTATACTAAAATATAGAAAGATATGTATATGTACAGAAGAGTGTAATTGTCGTATTTGCAGTCTAAAAAAATTGTAAAAATTTTTTTAATTCTTAGAAAAATTCTATATGTATTAAAGATTTAAATTTCAAGTGTAATCATAAATTGGCATTACAGCGGAGTGTATTAATTACGTACACGAGCGGGAGCGTGATATTCGAAGTATCTAGCAAATCCCTCGTTCAACCACACATACTTCCACCATAGAGGGCTAACCAAATTTCCGAACCATTGATGGGAGATTTCATGAGCAATCACGTTTCTGATATCTTGTTTGTTTGTGATCGGCGAGTGATTTTCGTCATATAACATACTCGTTTCCCTGTATGTTAAAAGGCCCCAATTCTCCATTGCGCCTGCTCCGAAATCGGGCAGCGCAGCCATATAGAGTTTTGAAAGTGGATATGTTTGATTGTATGTAATTTCGAAGAAGTTCATCAATTGAGGAATTACAGATAAAGCGTAGTCGGTTTGATTGATGGCGTTGGGACGTGCGTATACAGCTAATTTAGTTTCATTACTTTGTCCAGATTTAAACTCAAAATCAGAAACGAGAACTGCCACTAAATATGTCGACATCGGTACTGATTCGAAGAAGGTATATGTTGTACGACCATCGCTGCAACAATTTTTTAAGAATTCATTTTAATTTTTATGTTTCAATGGGATTTATAACAGTCAAATAATTTTGTTTGATATTCAAAACACACACAACATATTTAAAACACCCTTTTGTATCAAGAGATATTAATATTAACATTTTATTAATATTTTGTTATAATATCAGATTTTATTCTCTTTCTTATTAGAGATAAGAAAAAATAATAATGACATAATATCAAAATAAAATGTGTGTGTATGTATTTGTAATTAATTATACAAAGTTGTAAGAAAGAGATCCAATTAAAAAAATTCTTTTTAAGAAATACATTATGCATACATTATGTTGATCTTCTGTTGTGCCATATTACTGATAGGTTTGTAACCATCGTTTCCTAACACGGTAACTTGAATAGTGAAGTTCGCTTTCATCGCTGGTTCATCAAAGCAAGGGAACATTTTTCTGGCGTTAACAGGTTCCAAGTGCGAGGCTGCAAGCCATCTAGTACATCAAACATTTAACATTTGATTTTTAATGTAAAAATTTTAGTCGGTGTAACTCCGATATATACGCCGCACCTAACAAAAACTTAATTTATCAAGCATTATTTACTATCATTAAGGTAAATGAACTATACCGGTAAAAATTTTGTACTGTCCATAGAGGTGGAATATATGACTACTCATAGGTAGACTATATGGCTCATGAAAAATTTACAAATAATGCTTAGAAATGAGACGTAAAATGACACAATAACTTATAAAATGTGTTTACAAAGTTTTATCAAGGAACAAGAATGATAAATATGTATATAAAATAATTATTATTATAATATTTTGCATATATTACAAGTGTTACGATATGAGGTACATGATTCATGTAATATCGTAATGCATCTACTGCATTTAATACACGAAATTCAATCCGCGTACTTTATATGCTTTGAGCAAATCCTGTCCGCTAAAAATGCCGTACATTTCAAACAAATAAAATATACAAGATATTAAGATGAACAAAGAATATAAAAGCTAAAAATTTGTAATTTGCTATACTCTATTCTTTACTGTCTCTCTACACTTATATACCAAATAACTATTATAATATCTGTAATAATCATTTTATATGAGTTATGATATATGATTGCGCTACTTACTACATTGACAAATCGATTCAACTAACAGTATAATTTCATTAATATTAACAATAAAGATAAATTAAAGATAAATTAAAATCGTAACAGAATACTAATATAATATGAAAGCATGTAACAGAGTGGTTCTGTACAAATTACCCTCACTCCTATTTTTTCTGACTTTTGCGGTGTAAATCTTCGCGCAGCGTAAATACCGGAGTTATCTTATAAATAAAAAGAAAATAAGCTATAAAAAAAATATTTCTTTACATTTCTTGTCTCCTCTAATTTTTTAAATCTATTTGGTGAAAATGATAACTTAAAATTTAAAATAATTGTTGTTAAGGCGTTATTGTAAAATTATCATTAACATGAAATAAATTATAATAAATAATTATAATAAATAAATTATAGTAAATATATTAGTTTTTTAGAAATTTTTCTCAGCATTTTTATAAAAACGCGAATTTCTTAAAATAGAAATGATATTCAAGAAAATATTTAATGTTAACTTGCTTGAATTGAATAAATAATATAATAATGTTCAACATTACCTAGTTCCTTTTTCACTCATGTAAGAACTTTTGTAAAAGCCACGAAGCTCAGCATTCAAATAACCTGTGTATTTGATTTTGATATTCAATTTCGTTCCATTAGTTAGTTCGTTTGTGAGATATATCACGTAGAAGTCATATCGATTTATGAATTTTGTCGTTAAGATGTCCACTTCTGTCTGATTGGCTTTCACGATTACTTCGTGAGGTTCAATTTCCGACAAGTGTAAAATAATCTGATTGGTTGGTTGCGTAACGTCGGCTTTGATTATCACCTTTCCATCGAAGGTAAAATTGCTATTGAGATGAGGCGTAAGGGAAATGAAGTAATATTTAGGACTTATATGGTTGGGTAAGCGAAATGCTAAGTTGTCGTATGTTTGCAGCCATTGAGTTATAGATGCCGAATAGGAGTTATACCAGTCTAATTCATATTTAGCGACCTTTAAGGAGTACTCCAGAGATTTTTGGATCGACACAAAGTCCGTTTTGTGATCGTTTATGAATTTTTCGAATTTTTTCACTAAATTTTCGGTAGAGAAACGCTGCGATGCTCCATTGAGGATTGTGGCTATTGTACTCTGTCCTCCGTAGCTAAAAGGTTACATGTTTATAAATCAAAGCAGAAATGATTTTTTTTATACATCTGTCGATATCGTTTAAATAACATTTTATAAAGCCCAAAATAACTTGAAAAAATATATTTTATAGAGTACGTTATGTGTAATATGCATTTTAATATACAGGTGCATTATTAATACCTCGCGTTTATTTATGCGACTAAAATATTACTTGTATTCTATTTTTCTTTATGAATTAATATTGTATAAAATTACTGCATTATAAAGATAACTTACTATTCTTCCATTTGTTGGTGATATTTTTCAACAAAGTCAAGAACATATTCTGCGCCAAGCAGGCCTGAGTTATAAACGGCTGTAAAGACGCTTGTACTGTCCTGTTTGCGAATTCGGCTGGTATCATAATTGGTAATGGCAGAGTTTAAATATCTACACGAAAATAATAGAAATTAATTTTGGAAAAAAATATTATATAGCATACATACAATATTTGCTTAAACTTTATCGTAGTGCTATTTTCTTCTATCGGAATTACAACTACGACTATACAAGCCAAATTAGCGCTAGCAAGAATTATTAAAAAATTTAAATTATTTGCATATTATTAATGTAAACATTTTTAATTATATCAATTAATTGGAAAATTTAAGCTATTCCTAGATAGCTTATTATCTTCAATAAATGTCACTATAAGATTTTATTATTAAGAGATTATTTTGCTATTTTGAACAGTAGTACTTTTATACATTAAGCGGTAGTTCAATCACGTTTCAGCGTATATTTCAAGTCTTACTTTTCCAAAATGGTGGTATTCTGACTGTATCCCAAAGCCTTTAAGATCACCATTTGATCGGTCGAACAATTGGAATTAACATACTCCTTCCATAAAAATTCCCAGTCTTCAGAAGTTCCATGTCTTATGGCTACGTAATACGCTGTGGGCCTTTCGTTCGGTTTGATACTATTAAATATTAAACAATTTGACATTAATTAAATTATAATAATTAAAATAATTAAAATAAATTATAATAAAATTGTTTTTAAAGAGAGATTTATAAGTTTTTTTTAAGAATATATACACGTAAAAATTGGAATATTTCAACTTTTTATGAGATAGGTAGCAAAAAGTTTATGTATATATATATATAAAACATACACACACACACACATCTTATAAAGATACTAGAGGCTACATGAATATTAAATTTTACTATATTTTATTTTATGTCATATGTGTACACTATGGAGATCTCAGTAAAAATGACAGAATATTTCTTACCGGGCAGTAGCATTTTCTTTCCAGTTTTTATATTTCTCTGTGTAATGGTTTACACAGTCGTCATCGTCAAACTTACAGAGCCAATTATTCACGTCTTGTCGTAACAAAACTGTCAATCTGTCATCATTTTCCTTATCCTCATATCCTAGTTTAGCGTTTATATCATTGATAAGAGATAAGATATATATCTAGAAAAGAAATATAAAATAAATATTGTTATAAAATAATATATAAAATAGATTTATTTTTTACTTGAATGTATACAAATATCTTAGAATTCTAATGTATTTAAATAATTTTATGAAAAAAAAATGTTAATTGCAAATTATTAAAAAAATTTATATGACAGACAATGTAATAGTTAAGGATTTCCGTTATAATTGAGATAAGTTTGTTTGTTTAATTATGTACAAATTAGTGTTGTGTAATTAACAAAAATAAACCTTGAAAAAGGAGTGTTGAAGATCGTATCCTGTAAATCGCTTATTTAGGTATTCGAAACCATTAAATGCTGCTTTAAAAGGTAGATAATTAGTTTCCCTTTTAAGATAAGACAATCCTTTGAGAATCGTTTCATAATTTAGATATTTTGCTCTACCCAGATTTAATAGATCGTCTACAATGCCGGCTCTATTTAATACATGAATTTCATCCAGGGTGCCGTTTTCCAAGACATTGAAAATGTTTTGCCACCCACGGCTGTCATAATTTACACGATAAAAACCTGTGATAAAAATATCAAAATTAATGTTTAAATAATTTTTATATAAAATGTTCATGTAAGTTTTCTTAGAACTTATAACGTTAATCCTTAATATTCGTGATGATTTTCCGATCCTTTACTAGACACGTTGCGTCGTTCGTGTCCCGGATTAATTTCATCACTTTTATAAGTATACAAAAATTATTAAGTGATTTTTTCATATACCATAACATCTTTAAAAAATATTTCAATAGGCATGTATATTAAAAAAAAATGTTATATAAATGTTATAACTTGTATGTAAATATTGTAATTACTTGTTGCTCCTAATATTTCAAACAAAAGAAATGCGTAGGACACAAATGACCCAATTGTGTTGATTAAGATTTAAATTCTAAAAGTTTTTGTTTAATATTTTTAACATACAAAGTTATTTTGTTAAAATATTTTTTTTTCTAATATAATACGTTCTAGCAATTGATAACAATTTAATAATTAACATACAATAATAGTATAACTGTCTAATAAAATAATATGAATTAGATATTACTATTCACATATGGTTTTATATGTTATTCTTATGCAGTTAAAAACACTATTCTATACTAACCCGATGATTGAATGTTGAATATAATCCAGTCTTTCGGATTAATTTCGTAATTAGCGGTGGTTCTTTTGGCAGACATCCAGTATTTTGGAATCGTGTTATCGAAATCTGGATCTGTTTGTGTAGTAAACGTGAGTGGAACAAACCAAGTGATATCCGTAGAAGTCTCATTCAAATTTCTCAGAAGAAAGCGTTCTTGAGTAATATTCAGTACACCGTTGTCATTCATAGCGATTGTTACAACAGGGTGTCCGGCTTTTGTAGTCCAAGAATCCATTATTGTTTTCACATCAATGTTTAATCTTGGATCTGTTTGGTCATTTATTTGATCCTTTACTGCTTCCCATAAAGAGTCTGGATAACCCAATCCTTCCTCTTTACTAAAAGATGTATTATGTTTGTAATAGTATAACCTCTCAAACGCATTAAAGGGAAGAGACATAGATTTTATGAGATATTAATGATTTAAAATAATTTTAATCTGTACAATATGTAATCGAGTAGTAATAAATCAATTTCTTGCGTAATCAACTAATATATGGTATATTTTATAATAAAATTAATAATAATTTAATAATAAAGATTAATAATAAATATTAATTTAATAATAAAAGCAATAATTTAAAAGTTTTATTATATATTTAATTAAAATAATACATAAATTGTGATATCAATAAAAATTAATCTAATCTCTTTTTTTAATTATATTTTGTTGAATTAGTTGTTCCTACAAGCTATTTCTAATTCGATAAATTATATAGTTTTCAATAAATATCTTAAAATCAAATATCTTTTAATGAATTAATTAATTTTTATAAAATACAATTATAATTTATTGTAATATTTACTTCTTTTGTATATAGCTACGTAATGCTTCTTCAAAAATTTCGTTTCCGAATACGAGGCTCATCATACGTAGAATACTGGCTCCTTTGTAATAGGTAATAGTATCTCCCACTTCTTCGATTTGCGATG
>NW_017257294.1:2672204-2684139 GCF_001594055.1 Mycetomoellerius zeteki
CGGAAGAGAAGATTCAAGACCGTCTGCTATTAATCCAGATTGATGTTGGTCTATCACGAATTGTTCCGTCATGTTCCATGTATCCTCGAGCTATAACAAACAAAAGTGTTAAAATACAAAAGCAAAATTTAATTGAATTTTTGTAAAATAATGTAAGAAATGTTGAACAATTTTGTAAAAATAAGATATTTTTACATTTTTTGATATTGTTATGGATGTCAAAGTGAATCAATCATTTATTTTTAAGAACATTAATATAATGTATGATTACATGGATTGAGCAAAATTAAATTTAAAAAAAAAAAGACTAATTAGATTCATAACATTTATATAAATCTCGATTTTCTTTTCAAAATTATATTTTAGATATATTCGATGATGGTTACATAACAATAAAAATTTTGAATCTTACCTGCGCGGTACCGAAGTATTCAAAGTATGAGGCAAACGCTTCGCTAAGCCAAAGGTAGCTCCACCATTGTGGTGTCACTAAATTTCCGAACCACATATGCGTAAGTTCGTGAGCGACCACGGAAGCCACATCTTGCTGAGCTAACGCCGATGATTCATTCTCATCGTACAGCATTCGACTCTCGCGATATGTTACCAATCCCCAATTTTCCATAGCTCCGGCTGCAAAGTCAGGAACAGCCACCATGTCCATTTTAGGAAATGTATAATTTTGATTAAACTTTTTACTAAACAAATCGAGGGCTGCAGTGCCGATTTTTAAAGCATAATGAGTCTGATCGATGGTGGATGGTTTAGACCATACTTTAAATTCAAATGAATTTGTAACTTCTTCAAATGAATCAAATTCCGCAATCACAAAGGCCACTAAGTACGTAGACATTAAACTGCTTTGGGCGAAGGTATTCCAGATCTTGCCATCAGGTATTCTTAAAAGCAAATGTAACACATATGTATTAAAACAAAAAAAATTCATTCAGGAAAGAAAATATATCGACAATTAAACTTTTTTGACACTTACAATCTTTCAGATTTTACCAATGGCATATTAGTGATGATCTCATAATTATTGTCTTTTGCTATTTGTAACGTGAAGTTTGCCTTAAAACTCGGTTCATCGAAGCATGGGAAGGCATGTCTTGCGTATGTCGCTTCAAATTGTGTTGCAGCTAGCCATCTAGTTTTAAGCAGAGATTCGTATTAGGAAGCCTCATGACATTTACTGGAGACTATATATTTATAGCTTGTACTTTTTTTATTATTTCTTTTATTGATATAAAACAGATCGTACATTGACATATCACTTACTTAAGGTTTCCGTTTTCGTCGAAATAAGAACTCCTATAAAATCCGATCATGTTGTCGGATAAGATTCCATTGTACGTAAAGCTAATTGTTATAGTTGTATTTATTAGAAGTATTCGGGGAAGGGTAATAGTGAACTTTTCAGTAATATTGTCATACGAAGTCGGAAGATTAGCTTCTGCCACGTATGTCAGAAGAGATGCTTTTTGAATTGTGATGTTTCCAACGTGCAGCGTAATAGTGTTAGTTGGACTTTGTACTAGAGCAACAATTTTTGTTATTCCCATAAATGTAAAGTCTTTAAAATTTGGATTCAATATAATATCGTATGAAAGGGGTTTAACGTTCGTTGGTAATCTATAGTCGATGGAGTCATTTTGTGAGATATCCAGATTTCGCATAAGTGTACCTGGGGAATTACATAAGTTATCTTAAAACTGCATATACGAAACAATTTAAAAAATGATACGTTGGTCGTTGCAAAATTTTCACACAAAATTAGCTAGAATTAGTGATTGCGCGCATCAATTTAAAGATGTGCTTATAGATATGTGTAGATAGATAACAATTTTTTATTATTAGTGACATTTAATTTTATAACATTAAAATTTTATACGTATAATCTCATAAAATTCAAATTTATTTTTGAACATGGACAAATATTGATGAACAAATATTGAAGAGAATGTATGTTTGTTTATATAAAATGCAAAAACATAAATTTATGTATTAGTGTTATATAAGTATATGTTTCAACTTTTTTATAAATATTTTTTGGAAGATTAACCGATACAAAATATATGTATATTAAATATAAAATAAGTAGAATTACCATCGTAAAGGGGGGAGTTGTCTGCTACGTTTCCGCAGAGTAATGTGATTAGGGTGCAAAGGAACAAATATTCCCGCGAGACCCTCATCTGAAAGGATTGTATAATTTTTCGTGAATTTCGAACTATATATAAAAAATATTCCGACATATGCATGAACACATATAGATTTTTTGTATTTAGTTAGTAATTTAATCAAGTAGCATAAATATTTATGTTGTATTTTGTTTAAATACAATTTGCCTCAATTATTTATTTTAAAAGAAAAAAGTAACCTGAAAAAATAATAAAATACTATTTGAGCAGATCTATGCGTGTACGTATTAAATTAAACGGAGAGAGCTATCCGTGAGATTTAATGCTTTCAAAATTTCTTACAGCAAACTTTATCATTAACACAATAGTCTTTCGAAAATTGAAAAATTTCACTACTTAAAAGTTAATTGTACTTACCTTTACTGAAAGTTTCATCTCGTTTATGGCTAGTATTGCTGTTTTTTCATGGTTTATATTTTATTTCACAATGTTATAAATGTCCGTAATTTTGTCTATATAAATAAAACCAAAAGTTTATTATATCCACAATAATATGGAGTCACTAATTAACTATTTCACCACTTTTCTTAATATTTCAATCACTTTTGAACAAAATAATTATGGTACAGAAAAATTTGTGGTCACACGTCTATCGCGGACAATAGATGTATCCGATTTTCACAGCACATAAATAATTCGTACGAATGGTTCTCGATCAAATGAGTGCTTATTAAATACGTTTAGGTTTTTATTACCGAGAGATTATCTATAATATTATTGATATCTTATCACAGGTTTGTCAATGACGATGCTGTAATTTTTTTTACATGAAACTATGTTATCAGATGTATCTTTGCTTGCACAAAACGTTACGTGCTAGAACAAATCAATAATTAAATATCTAGAAAAAGTACGTTAAAGAGTGACAACAAGATATTATAGATTAGAACTTCCAAGATTTATTATTACTAATTGTATCACTATACAATTGTTTATAGCACGTTATTCTCAAATTATATATCGATGATCTATAGATTAATGCAGTTTCAGTGTAGAGATACAACTTTATAAAATTATTCTCATGTACTTTTAACATCTTTAAAATTATTCTTAACCTTATAAACTATGGCTCGTATTCAAAACGCGCTTACAACAATGTTAGCGCGTTAACATATTACACTTTACGATATGCACATTATAGAATTTCAGAGATAAAAACGCGCTTTTATCGATAAAAATACTTTCTGAATATGGACCTATTTATAATATTTCATAAAAAAGCGAAGGCTCGAAGTAATTAATAGATTATGATAAATTAGAGTAGCGAAATCATTTAATTATATTAAAATTTCGCATCTATCTTGTAAAAAATCGTAATGAAAAATCGTAATTTAAAAAATTATGTTAAATAAACATAATTAAAATAAATATAAATCATGTTTTACATTATATTTCGTAATTAAATCTGCACTTATTGATCATTATCTTTGAGATAATAAAAAAGTCTGACAAATAATATATCTTTTTATAGAATAGAATACATTTGTAACGAAATAAATGTTAACGCAATACGTAATATTTGATAGTAAAATATAATACATCTATATAATGCTAAAATCGGATTCTTTTAAATGTATTTAATATAAACTTTTTTTGTTTTTAAAATACGCGTTTTTAATTTAAAAGATATATGCCTAATAATGATATTGTAAGCTACTATTATAAGATATTATAAGAAATTGATATTGAATTTTTTAAATTATGACACATGTCATATTATAAATATATTTCATATAAATATATATCATACATAATTATATTATAAATGCTGTTTGTATATTTTAATACGTTCATGTACATGCGCACATTTATGTGATAATCAAAGATTTTGGCTGCGTTTGCCTTGGCGCTTACAGCGCTTGTAAGCATTAATAATCTTTGTTTAATACTTAATAAACGACAAGACTGATACGACGCTTAAAGCATTATGAGCGCAAGAGCGAACACAGACTTCATAATTCCACTCATAACAACGTGAAATTGTTTTATTAAAAATTCTTTTGTGTTTAGAATTTTATCATATAGTTTTGTTTTAATTAAAGAACTGATCTGCAGTGGAAATCCCTCTTACTCGTCATAATTAGTTTTCTTCTTTTATCTGTTATCTATACACTCATACATATAACATATATAACATTACGAGTGACAACAGTGTACTTACCGTGATAATCTCTGCTCTCTATTATAAATATAAATGTAGAATTGCATTTAACGCAATACAATGCCTCTTACTGTATATCGTATGTTATGATAAAGCGATAACTTTTCCGATAATGATGGATAGCGAATATGATAAAAAAAATATAAACTTGATTACTTAGGTTGTGACTTTACAATTTCTTTTCCTTGTAAAGCGTGATCAAATGTTTATTAGAAAATATATATATTTAAAATAAGATAGAAGTTTAACGTATAAATATTAACTTTATTTCTTGATATTCTGAACAGATAAGATCTAATTATTCTCTACTGAAAAAACTCACGTCATAAAGTCACATAACGGAATCATGTATAGGTAATTAAACAAGTAAATCACGTAACGGATCCAAATCAGTATGTGATTTTTTAGAATCACGTAATTTGAAGAGTCACACGAGACGCGTTTTTTTTCTTCTATTTCTATCATTCTTTTTTCGTCCTTTTTTGTTCTCAGTACTTGACGCCGGATTCTCAATTATAACGTTAATTTCACGTTATTATTCAAAATTCTGATCGCAATCCCCCTGTTTTATATTAATAATTCCATAAAAATTTACTTAACAATTGCAAGCACACAATGTAGTAAATATTGCAACTCTTCTTTAAGATATATTTTTTTCTTTTAAAATTCTTTCTATTAATAGTTTTCCTTTGCTTTTCTAAAGATGTTACTGACACTTTGTAGCGTAGATCTATCGAAAAAAATTTTTTTTCTAATGAACAGTTAAAGAACAGAAAAATATCACGAACATCAATTTGGGTATTGATGTTGCATTTAACGTTTCTTCGGACTTATGACAACCCAGTACCGATTGTGATACGCTGCATTGAGATAGAGTACATAATTAAGTCCAAATGTGTATGTTACACTTATAAGTTCAATAGCGTTCAAATATTATTTACCGGCTACTTATATCTAATTACAGAAATATTATTAATAGTTTAATAAAATCACCGTAAATAATTGTGCTAGATAGATTTATTAGTTACCATCAATAACATATTGAGATTTAAATTTATCTAATTATTTTATTATACTATCATACATAAAAATCTTATTTACCAAATATTATTATTGATAATTATAATAATCTTTATGAAATTCTTCATTATTGGCGACGTTATCGATAAAATAATTGAATTTATTGTAATATAATCTTTGTAGATGAATTTGAACCTTTATGTACTAACCATACACGAATTTTATTTACTACTGTTTCTATCCAATCTATATTTTGCTCTTGAAGTTTTATAATTTGTGGTACTTCCATTCCAAGCTTATCTAAAAATGCTTTTATCTGAAAAGAAGTATTGTAATTATATTTTTTTAGCATATAAAACATCATTCTGTATACAAGCCGCAAAAAATATATATGTACTATAAAATATATTAAAAAATATTTAAAATAAAAATATTTATACGTATATACATATAATATTATATATTTTTTATGACCTTTATGCAAAATCTGTACCTTTTGGATTTGCTTCCTGGATACAATATTCCAACTGATATCATGTACTAAAGCCACTGGGTCAACGCTGTAATAAAAAATTTAATGTGTTATACAATTCTGTGATTGAAAGAATGTATGCAATTTTCAAAACATTAGATATAATAAGACCATTACATAGTTGTAAGTTTATCCCAGTGATTCATAATAAAATCCATGACTACATCGATGTTTGGAAAACCTCCACTTGATACAGAATAAATAATACTATGAATATCATTCTTCGCTATTGGTGAATCTTCAGATACAGTCATATTTAAAAATTTCTCGATAATAGTCTGGTTTTTAGAGTGTCCCAGACAGTGTAATATTTGTTCAGACATGTTTGTGTACATATACAGCGATTTGTTCCAAATAGTTTCATTCGCTTGTTTTATACCATTACAAAATATCCAATGTTTCTTATAAAGTGAAGTCCTAAAACAGAAATATTTTTAGAAATATTATATAGAAGAGAATCACTCTCAATATTATTTACTTTTAGCAAATAAATATTCGACAAGACAAAAATAATTTTCGCATAGCAAATTATTTTAATACATATATGACATTATTTATTTTTCTCTCCTTATATATACAATATCTTGTATTTACCTATTTGAAAGTATCATTGAATTTTCTAAATAATCAATTAATTGAGTATAGGCTTCATTTAAGCATGCAGGATGATCAAGAACGCATGCATCCTCAAGAATCGCATTTTTCATGAGTTTCGTGAAGTAATCGTCATTCGGGCGATCCTGTGTACCTACAGTTTCTACTATATTGTTCATCAAGTCCAGAACGTATGACTATAATTATATAAATTTGATCAATTTTATAATACATTGATACTATAAATGAAATATAAAGCGTTTTAACTAATTATTATAATAAAATAGGAATATGTATACTACACTGAAAAAAAAGATTGACTACTGCAGCAAATTAGATGGTAAAATATGGCATAGTATTTTTAATTGGCTGCAGCAGCCAATTTTTGGTTGCGTTAGCTTATCTGCAATGTCAATATAGGATTTCGATTGGCTGCTGCAGATTTCTAATTTGCTGCAGCAACTAATCTTTTCTTTCAGTGTATTAAAACGGTAATATATTATGTAAGTAACAGTTTTATATATTAATGGGTTTTAAAATCAGTAGGTAATGATTGGGTTTATTAATTAATTTAATTTTCTGTATATTATCTGAAACATTTCTTAATAATTCTTGCACAGATTTTTTAATGATTTTTGTATTTTATGATATGTAATATTATAATTTACCTTAAGCAATTCACCTCCTCCATTATAAGCAAAATAATTATTTGTGTATTCCAAAAATTTAAACAATGAGAACCATACTGTATAATCTGTTTCACGTCGTAAGTATTTTGTAAGATCCATAAAAATTCTGGGATCTAATTTATCCGTGAACATAAGGTGAATCGCATCGTCAATTATCCGTGCACGATTCAGTACGTGTATTTTTGTGTAATTCTCAGAATTCAGATAGTCAGCAATTTTCAACCAATTCATTGTGTCATAATTCACACGGTAAAAACCTAAAATTTTAGTAATAAATTCGAATTTATATATTATCAAATATTGAATTTTTGAATTAATAGAATAACTAATTAATTTTTTCTGTAATATAATTAAACATATAAAAAAGTAGTAATAGTTAATAGATTCATAAAAAAAACGTATAAGTCTTACCAGTTTGTTGAACATTTACGATGATCCAATCTTGTGGGTCGATACCATCGATTACAAGCTCTTCAGCTTTTGGTGATAACCAGTGCGTTGCTAAGGTTGATGAAAAATTCGGATCGGTGCGAGTTGCAAAATTTATTGGTACCCACCACTTTATATTCGTAATATCTGTGTTAATGAGGTTCTCACGAACATCTTTATTTTCATATTCTATATATTCATATGGTCGAAAATATTCCTGTGTAATCTTTATCTTTCTAGTATATTGATCTCTGGTTACTGTAATAAGAGGATATCCTTTCTGTTCTGTCCAGGTATCCATTACTTCTTGTATTTTTAATTTGTTTTGAGATACCGCTGATTCATCAAATGCATCTTGCAAAGCAGCCCATAAATCTTCAGGCTTAGCGGCGCCGTACTTGCTAACAATTTATTGTATAGATGAACATTGAGTTTATAGATTACTTAGCATGTATAGCATTATTATAACTTTTATAATAATAATTTTATGAGATATTGTCTAAGAAGCCATAATACACATGTATACATAACATTCTAATGTACAACATATTTTGCATCATATATAATATATTTGTAATATATATACATATATTAAAACACAACGTATAATTATACATAATAAAATAATATAAATTTTTATTCGTTATAATATGTTAGACAATTGTTAGCTATACATATATTGTGTATTAATGGCTTATTGTTTTATATTATTTAAGTAATAGTAATTTAATAGCCTAATTGAAAATATATTTTATAAATGTATTCATTTTTGTATAAAATTATAATACTTTACTAACTGCTTATTAAGATATCTGATGAGTCCTGTGTGGAATACATCTTCAGAGAGACAATGTGAAAGCATTCGTAAAAGCAGAAAAGCTGAAATGGCAATCGTATTTTTTAAGGAAGGATTCGCGACTTTTTTACAAGATAATTTTAAGTTAATTTTAAGTAATCTGTAGTTATTATTTAATATTTCACCTTTTTGATTTTTTAATGAAAAAGATTGGAAATTAATTTCTTCAATAGTATTAGGCTCCAAATTAAGAGGTTGTATGTATTTGAAACTGTCCAAAAATAGGATTGAAAAAGAGGATTCCATAATTAAAAAATCCATAACTCGCCAATCTTTATAAATCTAAATATAAAAAAATCTACTTAATATTTATGTACATTTATGTATATCTATTATATTGAAAAATTATGGTATGCTCTAATTCTGACATTTCTTTTCTTAGAAGAAAATCGTAAATATATTTTACGAAAATTGTTAGATGAAAAGATGTATAGTGATATATTTTCAAAACAATGTTTGATCATGAAATAAAATGTAATTGTGTAACTTTATTATCAAATTTTTACCTTATCAGCAGTATAGTATTTGAAATATTCCGCAAGTCCTCCATTCATCCATATATAAGTCCACCAGGAAGGACTAACAACATTACTAAACCATTGATGACTCGATTGATGAATGACATTGTCTGCAATTCTATACAATTTATCGATTGAACTTCCCTCTTCATTGTACAGTATTGTAGCTTCCCTATAGATAATATAATCGTAATATATATACCAAACATATATAAAATTTTATTTCATAAATATTCTAAAATAATTTGACATATTATTTTATTATATATTATCTGTAGTGTTAAAAGACTTTTTTAAATGTGAAAATATGTAAAAATATATAACATCATCAAAGCGAAAACAAAAAATATTTTTACAGATGTAATAGAGGAGAAGATGGTATTATGGCACCCCAGTTACATTTTACACAATAACTTTGTTAATAATCAATATTTAAGTTTAAAATTTGACAATTACATTCATTAAAATGTTGTTGAATCGATTCTGGACTCAAAGTTACGAAATATTTATTACTTAGGATACTACTAATAAAAATGTGGGGACATTGCATAATGACTCGAAGAAAAAAATGGATGGTTTAATCAGGCCTCCCATAAAAATAGCCTTAAAATATTAGTTTTGTTTAGAAAATAGTATTTGATTACAAAATTAACAAAAAAGTAAAACATTTTAAAATGTATGCAAATGAATGTATATACATTCACATAACTTCTGCATATAAGCTGTTCAGTACTAAAAATAATACACGTAATATAAACTATAGATTAACAATAGAGCTACAATCGATTATCAAATAACTATTTTGATATGAAAATCTTAAAAATGAGGTCGTAAGTAATAAATATCCATAGAAAGCCACATAGCAAAATGCCATAGTATTGTTTAAATTCAAAATATATAGAGTCAAATAAAATGTTAAATAGCAAATAACATTCAAAAATACATGTATTTGTGTGATAATACGCTCAAGTTTAAGAAAAATGAGAAAGTAAGTGTAATTAAATGCTAAAGTGTATCTCAGAAATGTTTCGAAATACTTGAAAGTAAAAATGCGTTATAATAAGTGCTGGTTATTGAGTATTGGTAATATTAGCGTCATGGTGTAACGGTGAGCTACTGAACTAATAATTCCATAAGTAATCATTAGAATTCGCTATATAATAGCGGAGATATTAATAAAGATCACTAGCCATAATACCACCTTCTCTTCTACTTTATATATGGACAAAATTTGCGATATTGCAGAATAGTACATGTTTACGTTATGAAATATTCTATTTCTCTCTCTCTCTCTCTCTCTATAAGCATTATGATGTAAGAGTTTTTAACTATAGAAAATTAATGTAATACGATTTCATATATAAACAGATTTTTCAATTTATACAAGCATTTATGAGATATTACATCACCGATATTTGATGTATTGCCATACCTTATTCTTCTGTGCACATGTTGCATTTCTATGCACGTATCATGACATTACCTGTAAGTGATAAGCCCCCAACTTTCCATGTCCTTGTATCCAATATTATATCCGTCAGGAAGCGCAACATGATCGATTTTGGCCAGCCGAACGGAACTGTTGGTGTATCGTTCCAATTCGATCGCCGCTTTCTGGGCGACTTCGTGGGCGAAACTTGCTGAGGAAATTACGCTGCCTCTGCTCCAGACGTTGATGGTTCCATCGGAATTGCTTCTATTACGAAGATCGAAGATTAGGAAGCTGACTAGATACGTTGATATAATAGGCGATTCCTCAAAATGTGTCCATATCTTTCCGTCACTCTCGTCGATTTCCGATTCTTCGGAAATCGGCATGTTCGAAATAACCGTGTAATTACGATGATGTTTGATGGCAATCTTAAAAGAGGCCTTCAATGCCGGCTCGTCCCAACAGGGAAAAGCAGCACGTGCGTAAGTTGCCATGAAATTTGTCCCGGCAAACCATCTGTTAAAATTTTAATTGTTATATTTTTAAAGACAATGATTTATTTTTATTGTATAGCGTTCTTACTAAAATTTATTTACTTATATAAATTACTAACACTTTATTTATTACTTTATATTTTAATATATAATTCAGAAACCGATAATGAATGGTTTTATATACTTACACTATATCATTTGTGTCATTAATATAAGAACTTCGGTAGAATCCATATGATTTATCATTCAATATACCAGTAAATTTTAGATATAAAATATAATGTCCAATGGATAGTTCCTTGTCAAAACCAAGAGTTAAAAATTCGGTTATATTGTTACTGTTATATGTAGTGGGAACGTCAAATCCAGTGTTGGTTTTCAGAAAAGATGCATTTTCATCTATTATCAGCTCCTTCGTATGCAGCGTGATAGTTCTCGTCTGTTTCAGAATCTCGATGTGGACGAGTACTTCGCCATCAAATGTAAAGTTGTCTGACGTAAGATGCGGGTTCAATTTAAGATCATAGAATAAAGGTTTTGTGTGATTAGGTAGCCGATAATTTATTTCCTTATCATTCAGATTTGAGTTTTGAATGGCAGTGGCGTCTACTGCGACAAATGCAAAGACAATGATGTAGATAATTTTGCATGCCAGCATTCTGAAAAAATAAAAGAATTAGTTTAAGTTGCTTTTAAATATTATCGAAAGATTTCTTTCTATTGAAAATCCACAACAAACATAAAATGAAAGAAAGTCTCTTATACATCATTATTATTATGAATTTACTGTCTTGTCACTTGAATAAATGCTAATTGTATTTTGGTACCAATTTTTACATTTTCGGATTATATCAGTTTAGTACGTAACTTAAATTTACGTAAAAAATTTAAGCAATTTATATCTAAAAATAATAAACCATAATTTGGTAAAATTAGAATTTTTTATTTGTTCTTTTATATATATATAAAATAGTTATATATATAAAATAGTTTTTAAAAATATATATTA
>NW_017257294.1:2684284-2685826 GCF_001594055.1 Mycetomoellerius zeteki
TATATGAATTCAAAAATATTTATGTAAAGTTATATATTGAGATGCAGACATTAATTGTTCAGTAAATAAACAAAATATTTATTTGTTATAAATTAATTGGAGAATCTCAATGAAACTTTGCATAAGTCATGTTTAGTACTGAATATATTTATATAAAAAAAATTTAGATTTTTGTTATTATTTAAAAAATTTTTGTTTATAACAATAAAACTAATAACAAATAAAATAAATAATCCATAAAAATGTGTTAATGAAAATAGAATGTTATGAACACAACTTTCACATGTATGTAGTTTGTTTAAAGCGTGATATTAATATATGTGTTTTATGACTGGAGAACTTCTTTAATAAAACTTAAGTACGTGTGTACCTTGTATTTATAGAAACGTAGCTCCGCGTTATCAGAGAAGTGTGAATGTAATATCGCAAAGTATAACAAATGTGGAAATGCGTCTCTGCGTCAAAACAACTAACGTGACCGTAGTGTCAATTAAGCGGATTAAGCATATTAAACAATAGCATTGAATATCACGTTCAAGGCTGAGTTTAGTTTTATATAACTTCAACACAAACGAATGGTAATCCCGGGAAAAAAGTCCCGTATATAATTATATATAATTATATGTAATGTTGTATTCATATAATTTATTGTGGACATCATAAATGTGTTGATTTTAGATGATCGTTGTGTTAAGATTTTTGGAAATAATTACAAAGATATATTAAATTATTGTTTGTTCAGTTATAAAAAGCTATTTCTAACAATAAGTAAAAATACAGAATACAAAAATTGTAATAGCGCTATGATTAAAGAGCATATATAATTAAAATTCATCAAATAATTTAAAATTTATATCATTTTTGGAAAAGAAAATAAGAATTCTTATATACAGAGAAACAGTACGTAAATATTGATCAATTTAATAGTAATATTTATTATTTTAATGTAGAAGTAATCTAATTACGTTAATGGATATTTACTATAAAATATTCTTTTTGCATATCTACGTTGTTAGGTGTTACAAGATCCCATGACGATTGTAGCCGATTGTACTAGCCACTATCACTTCTCATTTATAAACCTCTTTGCTATGATTTTCGAAAACTTTTGATGTTAATAAAAAATGATTATTTCGAAAAAGCAAAGCAAGGCAAATAATCTTGTTACGTTTAAGTGTTATGGCACGATTTTTGAATATGCGTTTTTACATTTTCATTATTAACAGATATAATAGTAAACACTATTGGACAATATTTAAATGTAAGAATTTTAGAAGATTATAATTTCTAAATTAGAAGATTATATTTTTTAAAAATATAAATAGCATAAGGAAACAAAAAATAATATTCATTAAATACTTTTAAACATTGATAGAAAGTAATTATAAATAAATTGATATAAAATTAATTAAACATGTTAAAGTAAGCAAATGTTAAAGTAAATGTTAATACAATTTTGTATAATATTAAATATATTTATATACTGGAAAAGTAATAATGTAGAAATTTAATATCTCTCTCTCTCTCTCTCTCTCTCTCTCT
>NW_017257294.1:2686207-2812118 GCF_001594055.1 Mycetomoellerius zeteki
CGTATATTTTTAAACATTATCTTATAATATATATATGTATATATATATATATTACTTCAAAATTATAGTATAACGTCTAAATTTAGTTTATATAGTTTAATTATTGATACGATAAAAGTAAATAAAAATAAATTTAATTATAATTAACCTTTTGAGGACCGGCATGTTTATGATCAACTTTTTTATTTTAAAGGCTAGAACTTTTTTGTCAATATCATGGGATTGAGTGGCCAAAAAGGTGGCATCACTGTCGAATCCCTAAAGGAGCTTCCGGTCCTCTAGAGGTTAAATAAAGATATGAGACATGTAACTAAGAGAGATAATAAAATTTACCTTGTCAAGTCGTTCATTAGAATGTACGCTAAAAATAACAGCCATTAACACTTTTCGTTTTGAGGTTTCTCTGTAAAAGAATTTATGAAAGATTTATAATTAATAGGTAAAAACACAACGTCTATAATTAGTGAAAAATGTGATTACCTAGGGCTAATTTTTTCTAAATTTATTAATATATAGTTAAGTATCGCGTCATTGTCTGAATGTTCCTGAATAATATTTTGAATAATATCATAGTAATGATTGTTTCGTAAATGATTGTTTATTATTTCATTTGAGACACTTGTATTTATAAAATTGATCAGAATATCAGGATCTTCAGAGCAAGTCAAGTAATCTAATATATTTTTGTCTTGGTCAATGAAATATGTATCCATTAATTTATTCCAAGTAGTTTTGTTGGCTTGCATCATACCATTACAATAAATCCATTCTTTTAAGTTTGCGGATATTCTATTTTTTTAAATAAAAAGATTAGTCTGTAACTCTTTGTGTCATAAATAATAATTTATTATTACTTTGCATCGCACATTATCTCAATAAAGTTACCTGCATGTTTCAGGGTTTTCAAGAACTTCATTTAATTTAATAGTAGCTATTCTCTTACACTCGGAGTGATCGAAATAACATGCCCATTTTAAGGTATTGACTCTTGTAAGCTTCACAAGTTCATTTTCAGCAGGACATATCCTACATTTTTAATAAGCTCATTCAAAATACGTAGTATGTATTGCTATAATGTAGGATAAAAAATATTAATTTAATGGTCCTTCTATTCTGCTTAATTAAATATTAAGTATAATGTTTTTTTATTATTAAATGTAATACTGTTACCTTGATATAATCAATTTCTAGAATTTTGTAAAATTTTTCTGCATACATGTCAAAAAAATTAAACATATGATATAATACTATAAAATCAGTTTCTCGAGACAGATAATTTGCAAGATCCAGAAATATCTCGATATCGAGTTGATCTGCAATCATAAGATGATAGGAGTCATCAATGATTTGAGCTCGATTAAGTACATGTATTTTTGTATAATTGTCAGAGTTGAGGTAGTTTGCAATTTGTCGCCAATTCGAATCATCATAATTCACGCGATAAAACCCTGTTGAGAAATTAATTTATATTAAAAATCATATTATTATTAAGAAATGTGTTTGAATTTTTTTCTCATGTTCAAATACAAGTAAATTCCTATTATAAATTATAAAATAAATTGTTACTGAAATTTTGAAGAAAAATTATAGTACGGAAACTAATACGTTTTCATTAGAATAAAATTATTGGTAAATATACATAATATTCACCTGTTTGCTGTATATTAACTATGATCCAATCATTTGGATCGATTCCATTAACACTTATATTTTTATCTTGTGGTCTTAGCCATTGAGTAGGCAGAGTTCTGGAAAAATCAGGATTCGACTGCGTAGCAAAAGTCAAAGGTATCCACCATTTCTCGCTATCGCTATGCTCATTTTCGTTTCTTTGACGGAAATGTTCTTGCGCTAGTATTGTTTCACCAGTGTCATAGTTTCGGGTCACGTGTACCATAGGGTAATGCCTTTGTTTTATCCAGGTATCCATTACCTCTTTCAATGTATAGGCATTATGTGGAACATCTGATTCATCGAGGGCTGCTTGAAAGGCGTTCCATAAGTCGTCGGAAGTAACCGAACTGAACTGGCTACACAATGTAAAATAAACATAAAAGATAATGCAGAAGATCAATTTTTTATCTGTTTAATTTTTTTATAGATCATATACAAAATAAAAAAATTTTAATACTATTATTATGAAAAAATAATGAAAAGTTAAGTGTTATAGAGGAGACCGAGACTGGTTATCATAGTAAAAAGAAGAGAATTCCCTGCCACATATATATATATATATATAAATTGAATTATATAAGTTTTTTTAAAATCAATCCGCTTTTTGAATGACAACCGGCTTTGACCTCCTCTAATATTAGTATTATGTTTAGTGCTTTATATGTTATATTATAATAATTCGTATATCTATAATATATATAATTATATGTAAAAATTTATATATATTACTTACTGTTTGTGTAAATATTTAATGATCCCTTTCCGAAATACTTTAGCAGTAACAATATGCTGTAGCATACGCAGTATAGCAGGTGCTGTGATAATTAACGTCATAGAGCACAATTAATATGTTAAAATGACGTAACGCTATCCATAAATTTGCAAATAGAATAGGCAAAAATCGATCTTTGGAATGTAAAACAGAATGCATATTTCTCACGTTTTTGTAACAAATTTAATATATAAATATTATAAATAAATAGCAAATATATTTTTTATCATTACTCTGTCCTGTTACTTCGTGTTATTTACATTCGGGGGAATTAGGAGATTTATTTACATTTACTCAATCTCACCTTTGCCATAACTGGAATAAGAAAAGTGTGAATCAATTTCTTTGCGAGTTTTGACTTCAAATACAATAGGTTTCATTTTCTTAGCAACATCAGTATGAAGAGCTTCTTGTTGAACCTTAACAACGAAGAAGTCCATTATACGCCAATCTTTGAAAATCTGGAAACATATAGAACTCTGGAAAATTTCAAAATTAAGATTAACTAAATATAAAATTAATGTAATTTTATTATTACCGATAAAAGTAAATAATTTAAAGTCTATTTTAATTAGTAATTACCTAAAATATGTAATTATTGATGACATTTTCGGCACAGATCGCCATAACCGGTTATTTGTATTTTTATATTTAATAGTCATATATAGAGAGATTCATTATTTTAATTTATCTGTTATTTAATTTATCTGCCATACAACTTTTTGAAATGCACAAATGTGAATAAATTCAATTTAACAACAAACAGTATTTAAATAATATTTACCTCGTTGAGAATATATTCTTCGAAAAATGTTGCAAATCCCTCGTTTAGCCACACGTGAGACCACCATGACGGGCTGACCACATTACCAAACCATTGATGTGCTATTTCATGTGCTGCTGTCACTGCTACTCGTAGTTTATGAAACATTGTATCTTTTTTTTCATTGTACACAAAGTCTTTTTCGCTAAAAATGATTTTATAACTCATTGTCATTATATATCGTCTCTTTTGTCCATATAATGTTTACATATAATTGTTTAAATTAGGTATAAGATTTTTTATGATCTTGACAATTTGCAGTTTATAATTACAGGTTTTTCTTAATTTTTCTTAATTTAGAATATGACTCTATTATATTTTTACACTTCATCATCTTATATCTTCTTCACAATCGCTTAATGCCTTTTTAAATTCACAGTTAAATTGGCAAAAATGTTTAAAATTATTTCGAAAAGATATAATTTAATCACAAAAAGAAAGTTAAAATTGATTTGCGGTTGAAGAAAAATCCTGTAACTATTTTCTTTCAGAGAGTTTTAACCATTATGTAGCATTAAACACAAACATACATGTATCAATAATCTGATAACAATTATATGTATTATATGCAAAATCACAAAGAATTTTCTGTTTATGATGCAAAGAAAATATAGTACAAATATCAAGTTGTTTTGTTAATATTTCTCTTAAATTATAGTATATTACTTATAAATAATAAGTCCCCAATTTTCCATGGCACCAGCTGTTAGTTGCGGAACTGCTAAATGATCCATTTTTGGAACTTTATCGGTGATATTGGTGTATTTTGTTAATATATCTGTAGCCTTTTGAGCAATCTCCTGTACAAGTTTTGAGTGCGGAGCCAATGCTGATCTGCACCATATATTGAGCGTTTCATCTGCGTTAGGAACACGTACATAATCAGAAACCACAAACGCTACGAGATAAGTAGACATGATGGGAGTCGTGTCGAAGTGTGTCCATATCATGTCGTCTTTCTCATCCGATTGATCTCGTATTGGCATATTTGACACAGCTGTGTAATTTCGTCGATGTTTTATGGAGATATTGAAAGTGGCCTTTAATGCCGGTTCGTCCCAACATGGGAAAGCTCGTCTCGCCCAACTTGCCTCGAAATGCGATGCGGCCAACCACCTATCACATTTCAATATGACACGTTTTCAATAGCGAATACATCAAATATTGTTAAAACGAGCGAAATGTTTGGAAAATGTATAAATGCGGTTTAGAAACCATATTTGAATAATAATATTCATTTTTTGCAATCTGGTTGTGACATATGTGTCACTCCGATGCCTTTGAATGAAGACAAGCGCATATGCTTGTTTAGAAATTTATAATAATATAATTTTATTCAAATAATTATAATGATTAAAATAATAATAATTTTATGAAATGTATAGGAATTAAAAAAAAAATCAATTTAAAAAAAATTTTTCAACTACAAATCAAAATTTATTTTTTATTATAGATGTTTAGAAAAATATTTCGAATAAAATTTTGTTTTAAAAATGTATAAAAATATTTTATTACAAATAAAAAGGAATGTAAAATGTAAAAATATATAATTATACATTTAGAGAGAATGTTTAATTACATAAAGATGTTCTAAAGACTTTGACATATATTATAATAATAATGATTGCAAGAATAAGTAAATGAGTGGATAATGAATCGTATAACGAGAATAATACATAATAATTAAAAAGTCTTTAAAATTTTAATATTGAATGTTTCTGTGTTCAAACTTACGCTCTTTCTTCTTTCTCATTGATATATGATGTTCTGAAGAAGCCATGCAAATCGTCGTTTAGAATACCGATGAATTGAATATATAGACTATAAATTCCAGGAGGTAGTTCATCATTAAAATGAAGGGTTAAGATTTCGGTTTCATTGTCATAATTATGCACCATCGGTGCATAGATATCGGTATCGCTATTGATCAATGATGTTGCTGTTTCGTTTATAATTAAGTCCAGTGCGTGTAAACTTATGTCCCGTGATGCACGACGAATCTCGATGATCACATGCGATTTACCATCAAAGGTAAAATTATCCTTTTCAATATACGGTATAAGTCCGATGTTGTAGTGCACTGGCACTACATTGTCTGGTAAACGGTAATTGACTGTCGTGCTCAAATCATTCCCTGAATCTCCGTCAACAGGAAGAGCCGTTGTAGCGATGAATATTAAGCCAACATTTAATAATACCTTTAGAAACGCCATGCGAATTCTTTTTTCAAATATCTGTATGAATATTACTTGAATATTACTTCCAATTATCATATTTCAATAAATTGGTTTTTAAGAAAGAGTAATCTCGGTTTATATATAAATATTATTGATATAAATTTTATGCATCTATTTGAATTAGTTTTTAATTAAAAGGAAAAATACAGAAATTATCTTAATATTTATAACACAAACAGACGTATATAAAAATTTTTAATAAATAATTTTTTTTATTTATATTACCTAGTCAGAAATGATTGGTCGAATCGGCGTTGACGGATCAATACTATTGACATCAATCAACGTCGATTTAATTAATTATTTCTAATACGGTATCTCCTATATGTTACAATTTTATTAATATTATTTGAAACAATAAAAACCTTTTTTTTAGTTATATGTATTATATTAAATATATATATTATGGAAAATCCTGTGTTTAGAAACACGCCTATACAAGTACAGTATTTCGCGCTTATCAAGAATATACATCGATATTTGAATTTGAATTCGTGATAATCATCGATGGCTTCACGAAATTTTAGCGAGATAATTCTCACGTTGTATTGTTGTAATCAGTTTCTCATTGTTGTCAATGTATATAGGATGAATATTACCTTTCTACTTAATATATTTACGTGAATATAATTGCCGAAATCAAGCAAAACGTTGCTGCAGCTAAGTATACGTCTTCCTACTCGATAGTAAAGTGCCTCTACTTGTGAAATGAAATGACTCTAGTCTTTTTTTATAACATTCGGTAAGAATACTTCGTATGACAATTGGATATTCGACGCACACCCATTGTCATTTCAAACGTGTCTAAAGGCATGAATAATTTACATGATTGACCTATGTCTCATATTTTAAAACGACGAGTTATCTCAAAGCAGTGTAACTTTTAAATATAAAAGAATATAAACTATCTCTATTATTGTGTTAATGTAAAAAAAATTTTTTACACTAAAGCGCTTATTTTATTATTACGACTATTTTAATGATATTCAATCCATATAAAACTTTTATGAATATTTTTTTTTACGTAATAATGGAAATTATATCCATATACTAGGGATATACTTTTTATTAATACCTCTCAAATCATACGTAATTAATTTCAAAAATAACAACACAAATAATTATATCTTTTATTAAATACATTTTGTGGCAATGTTATAAAAGACAAGTTTAAAGCAATCAATCAATCACAATGCAAAAAAATTTCCTTATATAATTTTATAAACATAATCTTCTCTCTGTAAATTTTAATTGACATTTTAATTATCTGTCCTAAAATTTGACGGAAAAGATTAACGTCTTTATCTTTCTTCTTTATTTCAGTTGTAATCATAAACTAAATAAATTATTCTATACGTGATATAAATAGCAATCAGTATATTTACAATCATACCATGTACATACAATTATGTAACTATATTATAGTCTTAATAACTTTTCAGTATAATATTAATTACACAGTGTTAAGTTTTTATTGGATGGATTTGCATTTGGTCTTTAATTTATAATATGTTATGATGTCATTTAGCTTATCAGCTAAATGCATCATTACTAAAAGAATTTTTTATATCTTATAAATTACAACAAATGCGCATTTACATTTTAAAATTGTTTTAACTTGAAATTAATATGAGAAATTTGAGAAGAAAATGCTTAATACACATCTGCAGTATCTTCCATGCGATTTCATCTTCTCATTTTTTTTACAAAATCAAATGTAATAATGTTTCAACAAATGAATCATTGTTGAAAGATCCAAAAAAGTGTTACACATGACTCCGATTTTATTAACAAAATATGATTAAGTTGGAAATTAGTCAATTGAAGATTACATAACAATGAATTTGACTTTTCAATAGAATCGTGTAAGTATGAAATAACATGAAATAATCGAAAGGAGCAACGACAAAGTAATGGAACTTGTAGAGTTTGGCTTATTTTCGTCTTGACAAGTTTCACAATTATTTACTATCCATTTCTCAATATCGTCCCGGTAGGTTTTGATCCGGGTAAGTTTGTATATCGCGGTAGATAATACTTCAAACTTCTGTACGTCTTGCAGTTGCCCAATATGTATGAGTAGCGATAACTAAAACACAACAATGGTTATATTAAAAACTTTTTTTAGAATTATTAATACAATTTATCGATATTATATATTATATTATTGAATTTTTACAATATGGTGTAGTTGATGACAATTGAATACATTTTGGAGACGCAATATTTCGCAAAATTGTGAAACATCCAATCAATCCATTCTGAGATAAGATATAAGCGCGCGATCGAGCACGAGATAGAAATAAAATGTTTCGAAGGTTCCAATTACTAAAATTTAATTACACGAAAGATATGTTATCGCGATCTGATATGTATCAGCATATGTCATTCAATCACGTAGTTAAAAAAAGTTCAAATTTGAAACAAAATTGAGTATAAATTATTTAATGTTATTTTTTGATAGACATTAATTAAATTACGTTACTAAACTCATAATCAGTTTATGCATGTATATGATACGTGCGATATAAATGTTAAATCTGAAGGAGTATATCCTTCGATGAATGCTTAATTTTCTTTATTTTAATAAAAATTTATTATCGTTAAAAATATAGATTAAATATGAAAGAGATTAATGATATTACCTGCACATATTGTTCTATTGTTACGACTCTGTCAGAAAGATTATTAAGGAGGGCATTTAGCAATGAGTTATCTTCTTTATCTCTGTAAAGAAATTATTATATTATCAATTTATATGATACACTGTGCATTATCAAAGTAAGGAATAAAAAGCAACTTACGCATTATGAATCGTTTCAATATTATCGATGATGAATTCTACGAGGATGTCGAAGGATTCGGCATTACCCGCATATACCGAATTCAACGCAGCAAAAATATCGATGTCGGAATCCTTCTCGAGAGTTAACGCGAGGAATTTCCAAACAGTTTCCTTGGATGTGGCGCAACCAAGACCGGCCAGAATGTCCGCTTTTTCATCTATATCTTTAGTGGCTTTGTATTTTTGTAGAGTCGCGTTCCATACTTGTGCGTTTGCATTTCGCAATCCGGCGCAAATAATTCCATGTCTCAAGTCTGGCAAGAGTCTGGAAATACACGATCAACAGTTAACACAACTTCTATAGATTAGATGTATAATGTTAACAAGAAACCTGTATTACATTTATGTTTGTACGTACACGTATTTCGTAACGGAGAATTTTTTAATTCAAAAATTTTTACAAAAGTTACGAAATAAAACGTATAATGTATTTGCATCGCATTGTTCAACATATTCTATAAACTGTAATATAAATTCATAGACGATGCAGAAATCTTATTGTTATTTAGCAGGTATAATATATAAGTCGTAATTGTGAATTTATGAAACTACAACAAGCTCTCGGACTTACTTCTTTTCATCTTCATTCTTTTCATTGTCTAACCAATCTGTAAGCTTCTTATTAACAAAGTTATTGCAGTCTTCCAATCCGTATTTACAAGCTGTGTTTAATGCCAATACTTTGGCAAGTTTATCTACATGCGTACTATTTTCCCAATCTTTGTAGTTGACTTTCAATGCAAAAGATTTTATCTTTTCAGCGACATATTTCTGAAATTAAGTGATACGTTAAAACGTTAACACTTGTATATGTTTATTTTTTTTGTTATTAAAATATGTGTCTGCAATTATGACATGGTACTTTTTCTTATTCAACTTACGTGATATTCTGTGTAGTTCTTTCCACCTATTAATAGGCTGTCCAGATAATTGAATGCTCTGACAGCGGCATACCATGGAATATAATCAGTCTCATGTGATAGATACGAAGTAATTTGCAATGCAGTCTTATATGCCAAGTGTCCTGTACTCGCGAGATTTAATGCATCATCGATCAATTGGGCGCGGTTGGTTGCGCTTATAATAACATAAGAAGATGATTTTAAGTACGACGCTAGTTTCTGCCAATTTGAATCGTCATAATTTACACGATAGAAACCTGTAAATGATATTATTTCATATTTTTGTGTCATATTCAACTTTTAATCTTCACGATAAATTTGCTCTTGTATACATAATTATGATTATAAAAAAGACTAAGTCAAATATAACAAATTTAACTAATCATGTTATTTGTTTTACATCTTTATATATAATTTTATTTTAGTTTTATATAAAAGATTAATATCAGTATGTCAAATAATCAAGTAGATTAACAGGTGCACACATCATTTATAGCATTGAATGTGAAAGATTATGTAGCAATGATAAATATACACATATGTACATACCTGTTTGATCCTTATTGAAAAGTATCCATTTCGTATTGTCTAGTTTGTCGAATGATGCATTTGTTCCGGGTATCAACCAGCGAGATTTTTTGTCCGTAGGCATCACTTTTTCGGGCGATTTTTCTGTTACATAGTTGATGGGTACATACCACTGAGTTTTATCTTCTTCCGCTGGTTTCACCAAAAAGAATCGTTCCTGAGTTATATTAACAGTACCAGATAATTTCTTATCCCACGTGACGGTAATGACAGGATATCCAGGTTTATTAACCCAATTATCCATAACTTGTTTAAGTGTAACATTTTTTGGTAAACATTCTTCCACTTTCTTACTGTTGGAATTTTGGATAGATTTGAAAAAATCGTCAGAATCAACGGATTTGCCCTTGCTAAAATTATGAAATTGTAGGATTATTCTATTATTTTATTGTGATTAATGCTATACACAATTATGATTTGCGTTATTCAACATTTATATAATATAAATATTGAGGAAAACGTTTTCTCTACTTTTAAATAAATATAAATATGAATAATTGTAATAAACTTACTGATCATTTAGATATCTTCTAAGTCCTTCTTGAAAAACATCTTCCGATAAGAATCCTTGTATCATATAAAGAATAGAAGCACCTGCACAAAGATGAATAACATAAATTAGAAAATTGAATTAATTATTTTTATTGCGTTATCGTAGAAAAAAGGATTAATTTACCTTTTTTGTAAGCAATATCGTCAAACAAACTTCTAATTTGAGTAGGAGTTTGTATACTAGTTTCAGGATTCAATGCGCGAGTTTTATTACTTGCATCAACAATGAATGCTGATGCTTGCACATTTTTAATAACAAATTGTTCCATAAGACGCCAAGACTTTTCATTCTTATACTGCAATTTAAATTAATTCAACTGATAGTTTTATCATGATAACCGATACTACAATTCACATAGTAAGTTTTTTTAAACGTCAACGGACTTTTGTACAATTAAATTTCAGTATAGTAAAATAAACATTAATGGTATAATAATTGTATTTTTATTAACTTAAATTTATATTTCATAGTTGTTTCTTAATTTTTTTTTTAGTGTACAACAAATTGTTATTATAACATAATTTAAAATTTTAAAAGTATTTAGTATTTTATATTTACCAGTTGTGGAATAACTTTATCGGTAATATAATATTGGAAAAAGGTAGCAAATCCTTCATTTAGCCAGATGTATTTCCACCATTTGCAAGTAACTAAGTTACCAAACCACTGATGAGAGAGTTCGTGAGCTATTATGGTCGCTATATATTGCTTCTCTTCCGTGGTTGTTTTGTTCTCTACATAGAGAAGTCGAAATTCTCTAAAAAAGAAATAGTATATTACATTTTTTAATGCACTAATAACATTGTCCTTTTGATAATAATTGCTCTAATTTGTATAAATAAAATCATGTTTGAAGAGATATAATAAATATAGGGGAGATTGACAAATAGATTAGTACAAATATATAGATAGGTACATAGATATATATAGATAGGACAAATATATAGATAGGTATATATTGATTAGATACGTTAAGTATCTGTAAGTTTTGAAATATAAATTCGGACTTTGTACTAATAAAAAAATAAGTAGAAATTCGTCGAAGAACTTTGATCGTTCTATAATTAATGATCTTTAACCGACATTACCTGTACGTCACAAGACCCCAATTCTCCATAGCACCTGCCGCAAAATCTGGTATTGCAATTTGATCCAGCTTCAACATTCCTTGCTCTTTTCCATAATAATCAATGTTGGTAAACTTTTTTAGTGCCTGTAACGTTTCTAATCCATACTTGAATGCGAATTCTTTAGCGCTTTCGTTTACCGTAGGTTTTGCAAAAACCCTAAAATTTCCGTTATTGTTTTGCAGAGCCGTGAAATCCGAAACTACAAAAGCTACGAGATAAGTGGATATTATTGGTGTCTTCTTGAAAGTCGTCTTTAAATCAACAGTAGTTTCTTCTGGCATATTCGAAATCGCTTTGTAATCCTTATGAGGAACTGTAATTGTAATAGTGAAATGTGCTTTCAATTGTGGTTCGTCCCAACATGGGAAGGCCTGTCTCGCGCTTACTGGTTCAAAGTGAGTCGTTGCGAGCCATCTGTAACATGTAATTAATTTTATTATTATGAATGATTTTCAATATTTCATGCATTTATTGAAATAAAAACGTTTATTTTCAAAAGAAACGTCATTCTAATTTTAATTTATAAAAAATTCGATTCAATATTGTTTAAAGAATACTATAATATCCATTTTTAGTATAAAAACAAATATTCGACTCTTATAATAGAAAATTCTTGAAAAATTTACAAAGAAAGAGAAACAATTTTTTAATTACAAAATTGAAAAAGTTTCCAGATTTACTTAAATTTATAATGATAATAATAACTCTCTTTTTTAACAACTTATTTAATCATTTGAGCTATAATTGACTACATAAAAATTATTTTAAATAATATTAAGTGCTTATACAAAGCTTATATAAATAATATAAAAATATTAGTTTTAATTCAATAGTTTCTAGCAAAAATTTCGATAGAAATTTAAATGCTGCCTTACATCTTTTTTCCTTCCTTATTCTGGTAAGAACTTCTGTAGAATCCACGTAATTTGTCATTTAACTTCCCAGTATAATTCAAAGATAGTTTTGCATTTGGTGTTTTGGGAATGCGGTTTTTAAAAATGAGCGTCACAAAGTCCTTATTTATATCTTCCTTTAACTCAAATACATTAACAGTAATTTCTTTTTCAGTTTTATATGTTAATTTAATACTATTCTTAGTGATATTAATTTCCTTAGCATGAAAAATTATGGTATCTGTCTCTTTCATAATATTGAGAGTGATCACAGATTCTCCTTTAAAAGTAAAATTATTTTGATTGGACTCAAAAATCGGATACAATTTGATATCATATTCGAAAGGTATAACATCTAGCGGCAATCTATAGTCATCTAAAACTTCTTCAATAAGTTGAGGAGGCACATCATCGGAACTAGGATAGCTTGCCCAACAAGTCGTTAGGATAAGCATCAATGGTAATAGGAATCTCATCGTTAACATTGTACCTAGCAAAAAAATGTTGCGTGAAAATACTGCTTTAATTAATTTCTGTTACGTAATACAATTAAGACACAATCGAGTAATGACAAAATGCATGACAATTTACACAAATAAATCTAAGAATAATTAAATATTTGTTGCAAATATTTAATTATTAATTTTCGTTAACTTTGAAAAATATTTTTAAAATATTTTAATTAATATTTATGTGACACATGAAAAAATTTCAAAATTTATGCATAATTTAATATTTATTTTTATTTTGTTTAATTAAATCAAGAAATTAATAATATGATAAAAGAAAAATATATAAAATTAGGGAAAAATAAATTACAACAAATTTTGTAAATTACACATTGAATGTTGTACAAAAAATATACAATTTCTCGATAAGAGAGAATATGCATTATAAATTTTTATTAATAAAAATATTATTTATATTTATCATAATTGATTGTTCCACAAGAGAGGTGCAATGAATAATAATTAATGACGTACCTTAAAATTAAAGATGAAGAGCCGTGCGGGTCGATTTCTCGTCCCCGCAGAGGCGAGATTTATTGAAAGACTATACTTGGCTAAAACTTCGGACTTTATAAGGCCGTGACCGTAGGATGTGTGTCGTTAAAAAAAAATTTCGTTGCTACCTCTAATCTTATCGTCCGCTTTGTTCAAGCAAAAAGTAATATGCTCTTCGAGTTAAGAAAAGTAAGTGGATCATCCCGAACACGAATCACAAAATTTCCGGGACAGCACCGGCACCGCTGATAACGCGATAACTAAAATACAGTATTATCCGACCAATCGATGGCAGACCCAGTCAGAGATATCATCGGGACCTAACTTTTTTTTATCATATCTTTCAGAATATATTAAATGGTACTGCTTAAACAACATCGATTGCATCGATTTATAAAGAGTTTGTGTCACTATTATAAATTTTTACTTTCATATTACTTTCATGCGAATTAATTCTCGCTAAGTAAAGTTGTATGTTAACTGAAAATATCTATGAATTCTGTCTCTCTCTTTTCCTAATTTTCTGCAGCCATTTTCCTGTTGCCAAAGTTAAAATGTAAATTTTAATTAGAGTTGGTCAGTGAGCCAAGATTGACTTTTTGTAAATTTTTTTTATAGAATTCAACAATTTTTATATTATTTAGTATAATCATTATTATTAATTAATTATTTAATTTATTTATCTGTAATACAAATATGAAATACATATATATATGTATATAAAATAATTGTATATAAAATATGTATTCTAAATGAAGGTTAACCTAAAGTAAGACTTTAGGTTAACCTTCATTTTCTATTATCTATAGTATATTTACACAACCGAGATAAAAATTAATTGATGATATCATTTAGGATATCGTCTACAAAGTACATGCATTATGACAGATAGGAAAAAAATGTTTAATTTTTAACGTAACGCGAAAATTTTTGTCGTGATAAGTATGTATTTTTATAGCGTTAATAAAAATAATATATAATATATAAATGCAATATACAATATAATAAATATAAATATAAAAAAATAGAGTTATAATAAATATGTATTATATAGAAAGAAGGTAGTCTTTATCTAAAGCATAATTTAATCATAAAATATATTGTAAAAAACTTATAAGCAAATACATCTAAGGAATCAATGTCAAAGATAATTATCATATATAAAATAAAAATTAAAAAGGTTTATGAAATGTTTATACGTATCAATATTTATATAAATCAATTTTCGTATAAAGGAAAACGAAATCTGAGAATAATAGTCCGATAAATTTCGATAATTCTATTCTAAAATATGTTTCTTATGTCACTTGGACGATTGATATCAAATAATAATAATAATCAATTAATCTTTCCGCAAATAATACATCTTATAAACTCAATTTCTTTTAAAATTGGGACAGTGCTTGTACATACAAGCTCGTATAATAAACTTTTAAGTTTAGTGCCTCTTTATTTTATTGCATACGTAGATTCGATTACAAATATAATGTATATTGAGATACTTTATATATAATACATGGTTACATAATGTATTATTATAAAACATATTATATATATGTATATATCATATCTTTAAGTTAATAATCCTTTTTTCAATCACTGGTAAAAATTGATCGATCCATGCTAAGGATGAAGTAGAAGCACTTATGGCTTTTTTTGCTGAATTCAACGCTGATCCTAGATTTTCAATATTCTCATCAACAAATGAGCGAAGCTATAATATTAAAAACATTTTATAGTTATATTACTTTTATAATATAAGTTTTAATAAATTATTCTGTATATTATTAAAATATAAGAGAAGTGATTGATATATTAAATTATATAATATGTATATAAACTATACCTTGTTTAATTGGGTTTCTGTAATAATTTTATTGCCTACAGCAGTGAGCATTTTGGATAAGAAATCTATTCCTCTTCTGTAAAAGTGTAAGATAAAATATTGCAAGATTTGTTTTGTAAATGTAAGAAACCATTGTAAATAAATAACCAAATCTCCCATTATGTTTCTCTTTAGTCATATTTAATTAATAAAACATCAAATAAAAGGTTAATCGAGTTTAACATTTTTTTCATAAAAATCTATTTTTCAATAAAACTTTTCCGATAGAAATGGTGCGCACAATCAAATATTTACCGTTACAACGAAAACGTAATAAAAATGATAGTATTATCTTAGCTCTTAAATAACAAGTTTTGATTGGGATACTCTGTTTGTAATAAAGAAAATAAAATGTAAAGTTATATAATAAAAAATATAAAAATAAAGAAAATAAGAACTGCATAATACTGCATAATACATACGATTTAAGAATCGTGGGCAAATTATGGCGAATAAAATCAATGGCATAATTAATATTTTCGGGATTGCCATTCAAAATGGCATTGATTATTGTCATTCTATATTGTTTACGAAGTTTGAATCCATACATTATAGATGTATTGAGAAATCTGAAAGCTGACAAATTTAGTATCTGATTGTAAACGCGTTTATTTGTATGATCCATTTCTTAGAATCCACCTGTCGATTAAATAAGGAGTTTTAGTACATCCGAGTGCACTCAGCAAGAGTTCCTGTTCTGCATGTAAGTCAGTGCGTAGAAATCTGTTCCAAACTGTATGCCAATCATTATCATCACCTGCTCGAATACCCACGCAATACACGAAGCTCTTGAGATTTGCTGATATTACGCTGCATATACACATAAAATATATCATGAAAATGTATAAATGTATAATATATTGTGTTAATTAATTAGTTATCTTTCCCGAAGATAAACTTCACGAAAATATATCGAAAGATAAAGTATATATTAGAAACATAAATGAAACAGTTGATAAGATTACCTTCTAATATTTGGATATATTTAAACTTTAATTTAAAATATTGCAAATATATATATTATAATTGTATTGGTTTTAGAATTTCGCTGGTAATTGATCATACCTTTTTTCAGACAGAATCCACGTTTTAAACAAAGTTTTCGATATCTTTAGGCAATGCATATTATTAACCGAGCACGCAGTAGATAGAATCAATTCGCGATGCATTTTCTTTATTGAACAGTCCATGGGACTTTCCATAAAGCTTAATAGACTATACATCGATTTAAGTAAGTTATTTACATAGTTCTGCAAATTATATAATGAAGCATTATAAAAAAATATCAAGAAATTTAAAAAGATGTCATCACTTTTATAATTTAACCGTTTGTATATAACGATAAGAAATTTTTTTAAATATAATTAGAATTTTTATTTATGACATATCTTTCAAATAATTAATAACTTAAATTTCGAAATCAATTTAGTATATAGAAGAATAACCTTACCTCAAAGAGACGTTGTACTCGCAGTGAGCAAGCTAAAATATGATTGAGAAAATTGAAGTTATTTACCGCAGCGACCCACGGTTCGTATTCGGTTTCACGAGTAAGATATATCGCGAGATCAAATGGAATGGAATAATCCATATAACCGGCTCTAGCTAAATTAAAAGCATCATCTAGAAGCGCAGCCCTATTTATTACATGTATTTTTTTGAAATTCTTCAACTTCAAATAGTGGATAAGCATTTTCCAGTTATTTTCGTCATAAGTGACTCTATAATATCCAACTTGCTGAACATTAAAAATCACCCACGAGTTTGGTTTTACAGAACCGATTAGCGTGCTCTTGACCTGTGGCTTCAACCAGGCAGCCGTAGTAGTTCGATCAAATGTGGAATTCGATTCTTCAGTAACGAAGGTTAATGGTATCCACCAACTCGATTTTTTGGAATTTGTTTGTGCTGCTTGACGGTTTAGATAAAATTGTTCTTGCGAGGCAAAAAGAGCCTTCGTCTTGTAGTTTCGTGTAATAATCACTAAGGGATATCCTGGTTGATTTGCCCAGGATTCTACGACGTCTTTTATAGATATGCTCCTGTACAATTGCCTTGTTATATTTGATGCGGTTTGTAAGTGTCGATACAAGTCGAATGGAGTGGCTGCTTTATATGACCTAATAATAAAAATAATTTTTTGTGATAGAAACAGTGTTAACTACAAAAAGCAAAATTGTTATTACTTTAAAAAAATAAGATAATTGCATGCATCATAATAATAATATCGTTTATATGTTAAAAAAAATATCGACAGGAATTTAGAAACGTTCCGCACGTATAATACAGACACCTACAACTCGCGCAAATAATTTTGTAATCCTAATTGAAATGTTGTGCTTCCGATAGTATGACTGATCATGCGAATTACAGAGGCACCTGAAAACAATATGACACAATATGTTACAATTTATTTCTAATATTTTACAGTAAGTTATGTCAGTCTTTCAGAAGTCAAATTTTTACGTTTTATAAATTTAAATAAAAACACAAATTTTAATCAATATATAACTTCAATGATTTTTTCTATTTTTAATTTTATAGAATTAATCAATATAAGTTTTATAGAATAAATTTTATAGAATTATAAGTTTAGCATTTTACAAAGTTAGACGATCATATGTAAAAATATTATTATCTACTGTCAGATTAAAAATTATTTAATAAAAGATTAAAAGATAAAGTAACGTAAGAAGAAAATATCTTGCATGTATCTTGTGTTTGCATTAATATTATTTAATATTATTAATTTTAGTAACATTAATATATTAATAAAATTAAAATTTAAATTTAAAAAATTATATTCAAATAACATAATTAGGGGTTTGCACATGTGTAACTTTGGATGTAACGTAGACCATAGGTTAACAAAACACAAATTTTAACGATTTCCTGTAATCGCTATTTTAATTAAAATTTTAAAAATATAGCAGAAACGTGGACAATTAATTGTAATTCTTACGAAATTGTTAAATATAAAAAAATGAAAACAACACACAATATTAAAAATAAAAATGTTGAAAGCTAAATCCGCCAGTGTGATTAATTCTAGATATGTATGATTTAAATAAATAATCATTTTTTGAGGATCTAAATCACATGATCGAAAGATAATCCTATCTATTTTGCAAGATTATTATACACGCTTACAGTGATACGATTAATGGATTACGTAAGAAATAAATGACATAGTACTCATAAGCGATCAAAGATGAATACAAATTAATCACATATATTCATAAAATATATATGGCAAAATTTTTACATCTTTTTATTTTGTTCTGTTTGAAAATAATTATAAATTATTTAAATTAAAAATTATTATCTAAAAAGTTTAAAAATTATTTAGAATTCTTTTTTATTATTATTAATTTAAAAATTATTATTCCTCTATTAATAGAAACATTTCTTTAATGTAGATACCATCGAATTTACGTAATATAAAATATGGAAATATAAGTATTCTATACGTAACTATACCTTTCTTATAGGAAACAAAATCAAACAAAGCCATAATGCTGTTACGATCCCCGACCTCTTGACCATTCAATGTGCGTGTATGATTGTCGGAATCTGCGAGCAGTGTCGGCTGCAAGCAATCTACTGTGAATACATTCATCATTCTCAAATCCGATTCTGCTAAGGACACGCCAAAATATTGGAAATATGTGGCGAAGCCCTCCTTCAACCAGACGACATCCCAGAATACGGGTGTCACCAGATTACCGAACCAACTGTGAGCGTACTCGTGAGCCATCACTGATAGTCCGTTCACTACTTTTCTCGTCGGTGTTCCATCCTCATGTAACACTACAGATTCTCTGTAAGTAATGAGGCCCCAATTCTCCATCGCATTGAAATTGAAATCCGGTATAGCAAATTGATCGACCTTCATGAGCGGACTTTTCACTAATAACCACGTCTGTAACGCCGAGTAAACTGCCCAACCGCGATTCAAGGCCATCGATCCACGAAACTTCATGGAGTCTCTTGTCCACATTTTGAAGTCCCTCGAAATTTTTGATTGTTCCGAGACAAAGTTGTGTACTATCCATCCTACCAAATACGTGGGCATTCGCGGTGTACGGCGAAATGTGGTCACACAATATGTATCATTTCTATAATAATTTTTACAATAGTAAAACTATTTTTTTAAAACTTTTATTTACTATTTCACGAATATCTTTGTATACGTTTTTAATTTGATAAGATATTGGAAAAATTATATACTAACTCTATTCGTACAGATTGCACTGGAGTATTACTCGTCACATTTTGATCCTTATGATGGCCAATATGCAACTGAAATTCCGCTTTTAAATAAGGCTCGTCCATACAAGGGAATGCACGACGTGCGTACGTGGGCGAAAATTGTGTTACACCAATTCGTCTAAAAAATATAACAGTATAAAATAAATTACAATAAATGTAAATTACAATAAGTGAAGTGTTCTCATTGTTACAAACAGATATCTTTAAATAATTGCTTTGTAACTTTTTATTAACTGAATGAACGAGCAACAAAATTATAATTAAAGTATATGAGATTATATACAATAAACATATATACATAATTTTAAAAAATCTTAAGGAGTTCACATACTCAGCATATTTTGACATAAACTTCTCATTATATTCGGATTTTATTTCGACTACTTGCCCTGTAGCAGCTTTAAAATATGACACATACAGTATGTCTTAAAATTCCACAGCAAGAAAATTCTTGAAAAAATAAATTATAAAAGTATTTGTCATTTATCCTTCTAAAAAGTAATTTTTGAGAAACAGAAGTTTAAAATTAGCCAGCAATTACGGTTAATTACGATTAAACGACCGTCTGTGAATCAAGCATCGACACTAATACTATAATACTGTAATCTATAAGTGGCAAATATTTAATCTTTAAGTTTTAAAAACTACCGCTCAAAAAAAGAAATAGTAAATATTTTTATAACTTATTCTTTTTTCAAAAACTTTCTTGCTGTGATATATCGATTCGCGAATTTATGAACATCTTGTATAACAGTTCTCTCTCAGAATATTACCTTGGTCTTCCATTAATTTCGTAGAGACTTGCGTAAAAGCCGAATACATCATTTGCGATACGTCCTTTGAAGGATACTTCTAACATGTATTTCGCAGGGTCTAGTGCGCGTTCGAGTTTAATCGTAAGCATTTGTGTATCTTCGTCATGGGTGTAACGCAAAATCCGAGTCAACCTGCTCGATCTATCAAATAAAGATGCATTTGTTTGTATCTTTAATGCATCCGTGTGCAGCACGATCAAATCTGTTTTTTCGAGCACTTGTAAGGTGATCCGTACGTGACCATCGTAATCCGCGTCAATCGGATGTGTATAGATCGATAGATCATAGGATATAGGAACGATTTTCTTGGGTAGTCGATACCGTGCGGAAATATGACTCGAATTTTCATTTTTATTCGTGCCGTTATCATATGCAAACGTTAGACTTAAAGCGACAAAAATAATTAATATAAGCAAGAAAAACGGAGAGTGATTAGACATGATAATCTGTCAGTATACATTTGCTCAATCGATTTTTAGAAATCTTCTCAACCAATTTCTTTCGCTTATATAAAGTTCATAGAGAGGTATCACCTTATATACATGTGTAGGTATATACCCACTTGACAATGAGATAGGTAAAAATTGACACATGCATACACACGTTCACGTACGGTCACATTCGCGTGGATCTAAAATACTAGTTCTGTTCCTGCTGATACTGCCACAACGTGATATTTTTAATAACTTATTGCACAACACAATGGTTAGCAATGATTACGGTGCGTCGCTGTCTTAAGACTATAAATGTTCGGAATTATTGCGTATTTGTCATATTATTTGTTATTAACAGTCTCTTTCTATCGTAAGTAGATCATCATCAACTTTGATCAGACATATAATGAGATAATATTTGTGTCTCTGACAATGGCGATAACAAGTTTCAGTGAGAACACAGTTGAATATACTTACGCTATCTGTAATATTATTAAATGTTAATATTAAATGATTTTTATATTGGCATAGCAATGTATAAAAAATGCGAAAAAATAGGAAGAGAGGAAAATTTATCTATATCAAATAATTATTTGTAAACTGTATAAAGTGTCGGATATATTGTCTGGATTAAAGAAGTAATCCAGAAATTATTTCCATTTCTTATCAAATGGAATTCCCGGTTATCTGAAGAATCTATATAACTAATATCCTTTCTTTAATTTCTGCTTCTAATATTTATTTATTTGAATTCGATTTATTGTTTTATGTCTCGATTTATTGATGGGTATTACTCGTATCATTCTTCATTCAATCGAGATAGTGGCTGCTAGTTGGTGACAGTGTTGAGGTTTTAGGCACAACTTGCTGAGATTTGCATATAATTGCCGTAGGCTACATGTCTTGCCTTTAGGCTGCGTTGAAGTTTACCTACGTTCTATACACCTTGATATTGGAAATCTAAGCGATACCTTAATTTTAACCTTTAGTTATGATTCTCGGTAAGTCTCTATTTATAACTTATTTACAGGGAACATTTAAAAAAGAAAAGTAAAATATATTCTGCAACCCTTGATAAAACTAAAATTAATTAAGAAGATACAACTATATTCTAATAAATTAAACTTATGTGCTCTTTTGCAAATGCTTAAGTGCTTCGTAAAACAAAGAATCCTTTCCGATAAAGCTCGCATTGATATTTGATTATACCTTTTGTCGACAAAAGTATTATTTTTCAATGAATATCTTGATAATTATAAGCATTAAATCAACATGTTAAGTACTGGTCTTTCTCGATGCGATATAATCTTTGTATAATCATTCATTTTGCTTTAAAAATAAGAATAAAGAGAATTGACAAATTTATGCACCATATGAGATAAATTCATATTTTCATAGAAAGAGAAAGAGAAAGAATTCAATGGACATTTTTTACATGTATTATAAAATTTACTTTTATACTTTTAAAATAAAAAACCGATTTCTTTCAAATAATATGTTATTGTTAAATTTTAATAAATTCTGCTGGTATTACTGAGATTACACAGAAAAATTGTTTCATTCTATCTATGTAAAGTAAATTTAATTATGATTGCTGCCTTATATTATTTTATCATGCATTTCTCAATCTGTAAAATTAAAATAAATCCTATAAAATAATTATCTATTTATTCAATAAATTGATATTTCACATTTTTATATTTTAATTTCTGGATTTTAAAATTAAAAAAAGTTATTAAGCATACCAATTTTTACAATACCTGCAGTTAGTTTTTAATACGGAACACCACAGCTATAAGTAGTAGGAATACACTACAGACTGCGTCAAATGGAGAGCGCGTATATGTATAATTGAAAGGCTGACACGGCGGATGACTTGAAGGAAGTTGCAGTCATGATTGGCCTGCATAATGAAGAAGCTTGAACGCCATTATACTCGATGGCAAGCTTAAAGTTCCAGTACCAACCAGATAGGTACCTTGTGACAATCCTGAAGCGTTGAGAAACAATCCCTGGGAAAGTTTGTTCGGGATACTCCAGTCTTCGTATGGATAAAACGGTGGACTGCGTATGTGTTTGCATAATTTTCTCCTTTGCAAATTCGCCTCTCGAGAGTTAGGATACTTTGAAATTGTATCGATGATGTGCGAGTACATAATGTGGTCTCTTCACACCAGTATACTTCAATTGTTTTAAATTAATAGGCTGAAAAATATCGCTTCGCAATGTTCTTAATACGTTTTAGCAATTATTAGAATGATTATTAGAACACTTGTCGCCTAAAATAAATATTAGTTTTAAATATATCTAGAAAAGCATTATGTTTTATGTATTAATTATATATATTTATATAATTAATATTTATATAATATATATATCTAAATAAATATTAATTATAATTATATCTAAACAATATTTTCATAATACTTCAAACATTTGGTGAAGCAACATGATGAAATTAAAATAGAATATTTGATAACATTTTGTAGAACGTTATAACAATGTAGTTCTTTATACAAGCCATGTTTCACAAAGAAAATTCACCGAATGGATAAAAGTACGCTTTAAAAATTCGAAAATAAACGATCTTCGGAGTATAATGCTCATTGAACTCACTGATCAAGTTATCATTAAATAATAAATCGAGTTATCATTAGATAATAAATTTTATCATTCTTATCTCATGAAGCAAAATCCAGTATATTTGCAGCTTAAACAGCTTAAAGCTTAAAGAAAACAGTGCGGGACAACCAGGTATTTAAAAAGTTTTAAATTTTGCGAATTGTTATCTAATTACAAGCGTTATATAGTAAGTCAGATAATTACCTTTCAAATACTTCTACATTCAAAAATCAATAAAAGTTGACTAATGAAGAATACATTAGTCTTTTACTTACTGATTACACACAAATTAATCTTTCATAAGATTGTCAAATTAAATATATTGTGATAATACCTTTCCTATATTCTGGGACATGTACATATATATTACTCCATAATTTCTGTTTTGTTGATTTTTCGCAGCACATCTCGTCAACAATTCGATAAGATTTAACATCACGACTAAAAAAAAACACAATTGATTAAATAAAAATTAATTTCTTTAAAATTGTTTCGTGTTATAAGAAGTCAAAAAGAATGTTTGAACGTTTTCTCCAATTATTAACCTGTTAATGTCATTTCTACGAACGAATCCGTTCTTAATTAAACTTAGCTAGATCTTAATCTGTATAGTGATACCGTAGATATTTTGGTACGTATATTTTATGATTCATTATAAATGAAAAAAGTGACAGTTCCATGACGTACATACATATACACGTATTCTTACCTTGGGAATTTCCGCTTTTCAATTTTTATTTACCTATTTTGCCTTGCGACAAAATAAAAATATGTACAGTAATTTTTTAATTTTTCTGTACAAATGCTTAGATTAGAAATAAATTTAGTTTTTTTTTTCCAAATTAAAATAAATATTTCTTATTTCTTCTATTTTGTTCGGCCTCCGTTTCGTAGAATATAGACGCATTTTCACGCGCCCGAGAAACGCAAACATAGACCATGCAAATAGAATTATGTTTGCTTGATCGTTTTTGACTTCCATCGAAAACTGCGCCAATACAGAAATAACAATTCGATTGTTCAAAAATTTGTCAACTAACTGTATCAATAGCGAAATTTTTTATTTTTATAGTTCTCTTTTACAGTTTGTAACTTTAATATTTTAAGTTATGTACAAAAACACATAGACAACATGTACAAAACAAAAAGAATTACTGTATGCAAACATATTATTTCTGATCGTATTTGCTTAAGACATTGTATTTATTTAATAATTCACATATTTCTTAAAGCATTACAATTATTTAATAATTCACATATTTATAATACTTGTATCAGTTTTTGAGCACTTCCAGATATTATGCATACTTTTATCATGATAGTATTCGAAAAAGTTATTACCTTAAAAATTGTGACAAATAATAAACAAATTTTATCGTAGTAACACATTTAGTATAAAATAAAGTCTATGAAAAGAGAATAAATAGTAGTACTAATTAAAATAAACAAGACTCAGCAATCGCTGTAGAAAAATCAAAAATAATATAGAACTCGATTTCCTTGGTTTGCTCCAAGAATGCTTGTTATAATTTTTTTTATCATCTCCTTGGAGCTCTAGAGCGATATTGATGTCTTCATATTGACTGCGACAAGGATTGATCTAGACATCGTTTCAACATTTACCCAATCAACAATCATTTGTGATGAATACCCTTATTTATCAGAAAATGCTGAAGAATCTATTAAGACTGACATCGTATATCTGGATGATATTCGACCTTGTAAAAACCAGTAATGAAATGAGCATTCCTTTAAAGATTTATTATATAATTTTCCGTTGCATTTTTTGTTAAATATCGCAAGCGAACTTTTCATAAATAATTGTTTTTTTTTTCATTGATTTAATAAACAGAAATTATCCTCCGTGTGTTCTTTTAATGTATTAATGAAGCAATTTTAAGATTATGCTATTAAAAGTGCTCGCCTCTTTTCTTAACTAACTACTGTAATATTTCTATTAACAGCCAGCTTATACAAAATTGTTTCCTGAAGAATAATTCGATGTACAGCAATTTATTATTGCTAAATAAAAATCTAAAGTAATTCACGGTTTTAAGAAAATTATTGTTTTTTTATTAAACATATAATTTAAAAAAAAAATTTCACATAACAAACAGCTGTAATTACGCCTGTTTAACGTAAAGTTTCCTTTGACGTCAGCTTTTTAAATTTTTAATTATGCCAGACAATGTACAAAGGTCTTTCTATCTTCCTCTCCTTTCTTCTATTATATATATATATCTTTTCCTATTTCTTATAATGCATTTTTACTTAACAATTTTCATTCAAAATTATAAATGCATCGCAGAATTTCCATCGCGCTCGAAATACCTCTAGCGACCAATTAATTAACTTTCGATTCAAGCGAGGCTTTCTCGAGTTTCCGTTGCGACGAAATCAAATCAAGATCTGCAGATCGCTGGTAAGGACGCTGGTCGAGGCGACGGTTGTCGTGCTCAAGCAAAAAAAAAGCAATAAAATAAAAAGTCTAGCATTTAGCTGGGACCGAAGCCTAATTCGGTCAGGGCAACGAAGGTGAGTTTTGCTCTGAGGGCCTTTGCAAACTGTCTCTTACATCGCCTACCTTGCTTGCCCCGATAACATCGATGACGGAAGCTTGGAAATTCGATTATAGGACCATTTGAAAGCTTCGTCCTCTCTCTTCTTCAGACGTTCTATTCGTGACATGCATACGCGATTAAATACGCGATGTGCTGCATATATGTATATGGCAAATAAAATAGTTGATGTAGACACTGTTTGCTAATCTAATATTTGTTGGACCATTTAATTTGTAAACAATTTTTTCTATTTTAAAAAAGACATTCCTAATTACGATAAATGATTACTCTGACTCATGTCGCGACATATCGATTGTCTTATCATTATGCAGTTATCATATTGACGAATGGAAAGTAACACAAATAGTTTATTGCAATCGTAATTATTACTTAAAAAGCTTTACATCACTTATGACAGTGAATGATGTGTTTAATACATGATGTTTAAAAAATCAACACAAGAAATCTTTTAAACGTTTGTTGTAAATAACTTTAAATCCAGTTTGATAATTATTACAATTTTTATTGTTTATTGAATAAAGGAGAAAAAAAGTTCAGAATTGTTGAGTGCACTTTGTGTGCACCGTTTATGCAATATCATATTATGATTTCCTAAGTGTTTGGTTTTTTACTGTAGTATAACTGAATTGTTTGCGTAGTATATATTTTTTTACGAAAAGTACTTTTAATTTTAAGCACTATTTAAAAACTAAATTTTCTTTATAAAATAGAAAAAAAAGATTTATACATTTTCTTATTTTAACTGCAGTATTTCTACATTATATTTTAACATTATAATCTTAACTTGTTAAAATTCTTTATTATCATTTATTCTATTATTTTCAAATTCTGAATTGTACATCAAAAACATAGAAGAAAAAATGATTAATTAACGATATTTTTCTTCTAAATCGCTGATTTGATTTTTTATTTTAATTCTAATTTATAATGATTAATTTATTTAACCATTCAATTACTTTAATGTATTTATTTTAATTATATACTATAATATACAGGGTGTTTCCAAATTAAATGGCAAAACTTCGGGAGCGTGTAGAGGAGTAAAAAACTAAGAAAAAAAGTCCTATAGACATATGCTCCTTTTTGCTTTGTTTCGCAGGAAATCACGAAAAAAGAAAAAAATATATTTAATTTATTATTTTAATTATTTTATTTATAAACTTTTTAATGAAGATTTTGTTCGAAATGTGCACCTCTTGCAGCAATACAAGCATTGCATCTGTCAAACACGGCTCTTGTAGCAGCCAGGCACTGTTCTTGCGATATTCTGTTCGCTGCAGCTACGATACGATTTCTCAAATGTTGCTCTGATTGAATAGGCGAAGAATAAACTTCTTGCTTCAGAGTACCCCATGCATAGAAATCTAATGGCGTTAAGTCGGGCGAACGAGTTGCCCAATGTACTGCTCCTCCACGTCCAATCCATCGTTGTGGGAATTTTCTATCTAACCAGGTTCTAGCGACTCTGCTGTAATGAGCAGGGCATCCATCTAATTGAAACCACATTTCAGTACGTTGTTGTAATGGGATGTTTTCTAAATAGTCAGAAAATTCATTCTCCAAGAAATTTAGAAAACGGTCCCCATTTAATCTTGCAGGTAAAAAAAACATTTTTTTTCGATTTCTCTGAAACGGAGCAAAAACGAGCATATGTCTATAGGACTTTTTTTCTTAGTTTTTTACTCCTCTACACGCTCCCGAAGTTTTGCGATTTAATTTGGAAACACCCTGTATATACATGCTAAAATTTTTAATCATATTTATGTATGTAATTTTGTATATCTTACTAAGTCCGTTCATCCACGCTGCTTTCAATTATATTTACATGTATATAAAATTGTTAACTTCTTGCACTAAAACAAAGTATTATTTAAACTTCTTTAATTTAAAAATATTTATACTATTTATAATTTTGATATCAAAATATATTTATAATTTTTAAAATACGTTGTGAGAAAATAAAAACATCGAGTTGACCTAAAAATCATAGCTTTTAGTGCTGCATATGATCATATTTGATTTCTCCAGATCAGATTCGCATCGAGTCGAGCATGTTCTTGGAAACTAACTTATATTGAAAAATACAATATATGCGCAAGAGATATAATAATAAATTGAATTTTAATACAAGTTTGTTATATGTATTTAAAGTTTCAGTGTATTGTTTTAGTATTTAATTTATTTGTTATATTAAAATTATTCACCCTTTCTGTGTATTAAATTTTATAAAAATATAAAAAAAATTAAAATGCTATTGATTTATATGTTACATGAGTATTGTATTTTTGTATGTAATCTGGATTATCTAGATTTTCATTAAAGACACATACGCATTTCTATACTATGCCTGTTATGTTTTCATTCCTGAATTAATAATTTTTCCGGTCTGATTAAGCATTAAAGCTTTAATATTGATTTTGTCATTTCGCAATTGTGAAAGTTACAACGGAACTATTGCTGATGTTAAGCGAAGTTAAGCACGGCTATATGAACGACTTCCTTATATCTTTATCAGTGTTATAGAGAGAAAGGGGGATCGTTCTTTACATGACCAGGGTGGTCTTTGTGTCATACAAGTAAATATTAGCAGAGGATGATGAGAATCCCTCCGCTCGCTTCATCTTACTTTCTCCTTCCTCTTTTCATCGACGACAAGCCCGCGGTCCTCTTTGCTCCAACAGATCTGTTCATTCCGGCGCGACGTCATTCTGGAAGCTTTTACCTGTCCTCTTCAAACCGACCGGATCTCACCGAAAATTCACTCTGATATTACCCTCTATTCAAGTATGAACTCATGTCGGTGTCTTTTCTTCCTCGTGATAGACAACGCTGATCAAAAACTATATAGGCACTTGTGACTTTAAGGTGTAAATTACGTTGGCAACAATTCATTAAAAATATTTAAGCAAATTTTTAATTAAATTTTAATTTTTATTGGATTAATATTAAACGTTAAATGTTTTTTTAATGTATAGAAACACGTTTTCTATATTGGCAAAAGTTTTGAGACGCTAATAGCATTAAGGTTGTCTATGCTGCTCGTGCTGTTTTACTCAATAAGGTGCATGAAACGTGCCTAGCCTGTCCCCACAGGCACCTGTCTCACTAGAAGCGTTCGATGAAGATCGTGTGCGATTGAGTACTGCAGTCCAAAATTAACCCCAATGCACGGAAAGTACAAAATATAGCGTAGTGACGTCAGGAACGACGTAGATTCCGTGATGCGGTTCCTCGATTCAGATAGGTCGAATAGAAGCATATCCGCGCTGTAATGCGAGCACTAACACGTTTATTGTTCATGCAGTCATTGCCACCCAAGGACGACTCGATTTGGCCGTATAAATGTTTCTATGCTGTACATACTACGAGTATATATATCTATGTGTGAGAATAATTTTTTACTCTATATGAATGTGTGAAAGTTATACGTACATATACATATATAACTTATACATAGAAATATATATGTATATATGTGTAAAGATATTTATTGTAACACATATTTGTGAAATGTTTATAATTTTGAGATACTTGCAAAAATCACACAATTAATTATTTCTTTTTCTATCTACTTTATTCGATTGTATTTTTCCTTGGAGAGAACATATTTCATGGAAGTCCGGGAAAGACTCTAAACTCCAAGCAAGCAAATGACGTGATTTGGCATTTGCAATGCCTTGCTTTTCATCTTAACAAGTATTTTAATGTTCATGACGTAGTGATATTTCATTTGTTACTTCGTGTATTGGGGTTAATTTTAGACAAAGATCTGTTGCGCATTAATGTCAAAGCAAAGGATTAAGGATACGCTAAAGGGAAGCTTTGTGTGCAGTGACTACTAGATATAACTTTATATTATTAATATATGATGTTACACAATACAATTGTTATACTATTAAAAGCCATTAATAAGGATATCCAGATATTAATTAGAGAATGTAACAAGTAGACAACGACAAACTGCTAAATTTTGATTGATCTGTTTTAATGATAGTTCCCAACACCTTACCTAATCGCTAGTTCGCTCTCGTTCTTACGCTCTGTATTCGTGAAGTTGGCTCCAGCCGCTCATCTATAACACAAGTTCTCTAATGCAAACTTGCCTTTGACAAACTATGAAGTGTCAATGGATTAGCGAACGGCGAATACGCCGCATAATTTGGAAGAGAAAACTGCAAGAAATACAAGTTTGTGCGACAAGGTAAGGCTATTTGAGGTTATTGCACTCGTTTTAATAAAGAAACTTGCTTATAACCCGGTAATGGTTTCATAATAAAACTTACAAATTGCTGTTGCCCAATGATTTTCACAGTTTTGTCCTGTTATGAACAATATTTGTAGAAGACTTTATATCTGCGTTACCACGCTCTACAACAAATTAAGTTATTATTAAATTTGAGAAGATGATATATCGTTTTGAATTTTAAGAAAATTTATTCGCTTAAAGATATACTATAGAAATTAAATTGCGTTTAGCTATGTATTTATTTATCTCAGATATATTTTGAGATAAATAAATTTTTACTTTTATGAATATTACAATCGTTCCATAAATCTCGATCTTCTGACCTTTATTATACATTATACATTATATCTTGCGTTATTATCTGATATCTAAATGAGAGAAAAAAAGAGATATTTTAAGACATAAATATATAAAATATTACAATATATCCAAGACGAAAATATTTCAAAGTAAATTAATATAATCAATATGTATCTTTTTTTTATATATGCTACTGAATCTTGGCAAACCTCGAGTTGATTTATAAATAGTTTTAAATTATGTATGTATTATTGACTGTGTGTCTTCTTGTGTTTTAAATTATATCTGTTGGTTCATTATGTATTACGGCAAAAAATAGCAATATAACTGAACTTTTCGTCGTAATATAAAACGAATTTGCAACAACGCAATATTCTGATCGTTTTAAGTGAAACATAATCCGGATAATCGAACGTTAGCATAATATAGATATAATCCCGGGTAAATCTTGCCAGGATAATATTAATAACATCATGCAAAACTTATAAACCTAATAGATTTGCGAGAAATGGAATTTGTACCATTTTAACCATTTGCATTTGATTGCCGTGAGGCGTCCCAAGCAGCAAAACAGGACATTTTGAAGAAATCAAAGTCAGATCGCCCTAATTAAGTAAAAAATTACTAATTCTCAACATGAAAAATGTCTTAAAGGTCAAATATCGTTTGAAGTCTTGTATATAAGTCGACAATTATGAAGTTTAAACCTACGAAATGCCTTCAAAGTTCAGTGACTTTAAAGTTACACATTAGCTTATAAAGACCAAATTTTTATCAAACATACGCTTTCAAAGTCGATTCAACTTATAAGTCAAAATTAGAACCTCGTCTAAAGGAAATGTACGAGTATTACCTAATTTCAACCTCGTAGGTGATATGACTTAATATGTCAGAGTTACCTAATTTTTGCCTTATATGAGTCCTTTGTGTTTGACTTGACTAATAGGAAATATTTAAGGCACGAAATAAACCTCGCGGTCGCGCGTGCTGGAAGCTAACTACAAAGTTAATATTACCACGGAAAATGACCTATAAGGGAAATTGATCTAATTTCTATTCAATATTGAGCAAATAATTCTCGAAAGATCGCTCGATCAGGGAGAACGCGTTTTTCTTTCTGCGTTAAGGACCTCTTTCACCAACTCTGATTAACGCTAATCGATGTTAACTCAATCACCACAATTGTCACCGTGAGAACTAAACACAGAAAAGGAAGAGAGAAGAGACGTTCTGATACATTAAACTGCTATTGGCACTTCTGAGAGTTAATTATCGATTAATTTAACCAGAAGTTGTGGTGAAAGAGGCTATAAGTGTTACTGTTGCGTGATCTCTAACATTTTGGTTATGTATCGATTTTGATATGTATCGATCCAGAACTCTCGACTTTGAAGTCAATCTAACTTATAAACAGGGAAATTGAACTTGTTAGTCAGAATGCCTTATTGATCGATAAGACGCCTTCAAAATCAACGATTTGGAAGTAAAAATGCCTTGATTAAGGAAATTTGCCCTCAAAGTTAAGCATTTGGCCTTCACAATAAGGAAATTCGACCTACAAGTCGAAATTCAGACGAAAACGATAAGTCAGCCATTATTACGAGAACTGTTCTGTCCACCATGATACATTAAAATGCTTTCCAAAATTATGCATTATAAAATAAATCATGTTATAACTCTTGAAATGATTAAAAATTGCAAAAAAATTTCTATTTCACGCTACTTTTAATGTAGGTGCGAGATTATAACATTTTTATTGTGCTAAGTGCAAAACATATTGTTGTCAAATAATTAATGATTAATTAATTATTGTTTAAATTATTTGTTTCCGAAGGCGCGTTGGTTTTAGAGAAGTAAAATAAGAATCTGTACAGAAAATCTTCTTTCGCACTTATATTTCTGTCACATCTCTCGAGCGATATTCAGTTTCAAAACTGACGTGTAGTTGGATTGTTAATATTTTATTCCAACCTTCCATGATTAGTTGGAACCATATCACGCATATGTTATATGGCTATAGCATAGTTACCGTCTAGATAGAATTATTGGGATTGTGCAGCACTGCCATCTTTAGATGTCTCAACGAGCTGAATCACCAAAAGAAGAGAGGGCACAAGTTAGTCAGAATTAGGTCAAAATTACCGATATTTGACCTTCTGCTAGGTTTATTTGACCAAATCCGACTATGACTTATAAGACGAAATGCCTTCCATTACCTAATTTAATAAATTACATCAACTTTATTCCTCACTTACCTTCTTTCGACGTCGATTCGACGTAAATTGGGCTTGGTCGAACAGATTTTATGATCTATCAGAAGATCGAATAGACGTAATTTCGCCCTATTTTGCTGCTTGGGGTACACATGTTTTCGTATTCTGCAATATCCGCGAGTATTGAATTCATTATGATTATAATAGGCTTCAAATGTCGCTCGCTCAGATTGCGCGACTCCGTCGCGATCAAGTAGCGCCGTTAATCGAAATACTTCAGTGGCGCCGAGAGTCGTCGATGATTATGAGGAAAAGTAGGTGAATTGATAACGATTCTATGAGAAACGAAGGGAAATTCATCCCTCTATACACTGAAAAGTACCGACCGCTCCTGCGCAAGCGTGTATCGGAACGGGGGTTGACGACGGTGCACGGCGTCGCGACGCTCACCGGCGTTCACTTGAATCCTCGCCGCGTGTTCGTCGGGCGATTCGCCTTGAAAGACCGTGTCCGAGAAAGGAGACGTTCGGAAAGAAGTTCGGCCGGTTCGCGGCACAAACACACCGATCGTAGATCGATGCTACGTGCAAAATCCATGTCGTCTCGACGATCAATCGAGACACGCGATCTGCTACTTCTTTTTTTCATTAGATCTCGATCGTCCGCACGTATCCCGCGCGAATACGTAATGCCGCGCGAGAGTGCCAAAGGGAGCGAGTGAAAAGGGACAGACGTGATCAGACGCAAACGGAGAACGACGCGCGATGGCCAGAGGGACATCGCGCGCGAAAATGCCTCGGTGGATTGTGCCCGAATGTCCGGTGATTTAATGTCTTCGACAAGGCTATTTCCTCAAATTTCGTATCGTCGGACATCCAATGAACCGAGCTTATCGCCAAGGACGATCGAGCGCTATTGTTGAACGCAGATTATGATCTAGAACGATCGAATCGATTAGACACGGTAATCTTCTGTGACAGCGGTCGGAGACGATCCGGATATACATGTAAGGCCGTTCAAAGGACGCTCAAGGGTAGTGACGACGTTTATGGAATTCTTGGCTGAACTTCGAATGCCGATTGACTTTTACCGAATTATCGATGTACCAACGTCGTGAAGCGATCTACGACCACCGGTCGTCACGCTGTGAGGTGATAGTCGTTGCGTGCCGATCGGAAAACGGCGCCGACGCGTATACGGAAGATGGAAGTAAGAACTCGCGTTCGTGCGTCCGCCTGGAGCACTAAGGGTTGAAGTTTCGGAGTTCCGGTGGCCTACTTCGGCTCTGTCCTCCGGACGGAGGGCGCGCGAGGTGAGGCTATCACTTGCTTACTTGTTGCCGTGTTTTCCGGTGGGATATCCGATCATGTCGATTACGCAAAGAGGTTTTGGGTCTGCACGTCGAGCTTTTATTGTCAGATACGAAGCGAGGATCTCAGGCGTGATTATTTAATAGAAGGGATAGAGCTCAATTCAACTTCTTTAATTCTTTTTGATATAATTAAAAATACAAGCTTATTCTAGAATCCATCGTACATTATTTTTAGATAAAAGATTTAGGAAAATTAAGCGTTTCTAAATCAAGGGTGAAACAAACTCATGTAATTTCCTTTTCTAGCTTTTTATCGTAAATCTTAATTTCCTAGTCATCGTTCAAAGATAATTAAGTCATCGAATATTATTTCATGTCGAGTACTTTTTTAATAAATAATATATCTGTTTAAATGTATGGATATAAATACGAAATTATTATTTAGCCGGGAATAATTAATGATTGAAATTAAATTATTTTTACTTTATTTTACTAGATATATATTATACCATGTAATAGTATGAGAGAAAATAAATCGTAAACCATTTCCAACAATTATTTAAAATGCACAGCACACAAGAGAATATTCGTTAAATATATATTATATAAATATATATATATATACTATTTTATATATATACTTTTTTATTTAAATTTTATATATATATATGTAAAATAGTCCAAGTTTAATATATCTTACGTCTAACCGATGTTATTTGCAATTGAGTTTTCAGTTCGCTGCACATTTTGCAGTTCGTCGCGTTGTTACGCTTCATATTTTGTTCGTATTGCACGTCATGACATAAAATATAAATAGGCTACCGATATAACGTGACAGCGACGTTATAATCGGGTCCACCTTACATCGAAACATGCAATATGAGAAATACATTTCGTGCATTCGCAAAAATATTTTAGGTATTCTAAACATCATCACACTCGTTAGGTATTTCTATTGAAATATCTAAAAAATTAAATCTAAAAAATCTAGATACAATTTATAGAGTATACATATTTATACATTTCAATTTTCTATTTTTTTATTAAAATTTTTTTTGCTATTTGAACCTTTATTATATTATTCAATTTAGTCGCATTTGAAATCAATTAAACGTTTATTATATTTGCTCAATCTAATTTGTATCGCATCCAGTATCGATGCGAGAAGAGAATCGCGTGATCGTATCTACCACTAGATATATAGTGAAGGTGCGACGGATCACAGGTTTTTAAACCATCCACAAGAGTTACAATCTCACGCGATCGTAGCAACTGCCGATGTAAACGAACTCTAGATCGCTTTATTCTGCTCGGCCAGGCGGCATCGAGGTCGTGATTGACAGGTCGAGCGAGTTTCGAGCGGAAAAAAAGAGAATCTCTGACAAAATATGGCTGTCACGATTGTCCTGTGAAGAGCCGTATTATCGGAACTGTTTTTTTTACTTTCCCGGTTTTTTATTCGATGGATGGCCATGACCTACACGATCGACTAATCGTTAGGTCCGACGAAACGCGATAGTAATCTACACAATTGTATTGTGCCATTCGATTGTCGTATATCATCCGTCACCGCTTACGCGAAGTCATTTCAAGAACGAAGTATAATGTGATTTATACCTGTCTTGCTAGCTTTTTATTAACACTATCCACATCAGTGTCAGATTGAAGTTTTATTTATATCGTGGATTTATCACGTAAGAGTAAAACAGTAATAAAAGTAAACTTGAGTAAAATAACAATCAAAGAAGATATTAAAATAAGATTTCTATTTTTTGGCAAATTATTAATACACTAATTTAATAAATTTAATACTTATAATTTGAGGAGAGAGAGAGATTATATTTATAAATAATAAATATATATTTACAAATTTGTATTATATTCTTTTTCTTTTCTAGAGATACACATTTCTTAATTTATTTAATTAGCAAATATATCAATGAAATGTACTTGTATGAGAGATTATTAGAGAATGATTGTGATTGTCGAAGGATTCTTGTTAGCGTGTCCTTTGCTCGCCTTTGGTAGAACGGATCGATAAATATCGATTAGTTGATACTTTGTGGATACATAACCACCTACACCTACATATTTTCTTGTCATGGCCATTCGCATGATGAATATTCGTATCAGCCCGAGAAGAGCTTTTTGGATAATACAATGGAATTATTAATCAGTAACGTTGCATTCAATAAATAAAAAATAAAGCGAGAGTACATATTATATAAAAATTTAAAATATTATTTTAGGTTATTTTTATTTTTAAATGTTACTTGTTTTTCCAGTATTTGTACATCATTCAAAACAGAAAGCTTTTAAGTTAATTTAATTTAATGTTAATAATTTTTTAAAAATTGAAAACTTTGTCACATACATAATGAAAGTAATGAAACACGCAAGATGATTTAGTATTTGCGCTTGTAATATTTTTTAACATCGTCTTTAATATCACTGAAAACTGTGTCAGCTGAAGTTTGCTTGGTATTGCTGGAAACACGTAATGTAACACTTAAATCTTTTCCGAGGTCATGGGTCTTGAAATTACGAGAGATTAATACGCGAAATATACTGGTTTTTTTTTTCTTTAAACTAAGATAATAACTTAATTTATCTTTAATTTACTTCAAGCGCGGCTCCATTTTTCTACTAAAAATTCCGCATCAAAATCACTTGATTGCATTGACAGCTGCTATGCAGTTTTATTGCAAGAACCATTATAGCGTTTAAAATTTGATGTGATGCGTATATAAATCGCGAAATTTATTAAGAACAAAGTGTTCGTATCTCTGGAAATATTCGCATACATTTGCGTATGAAAGTGACCCGATAAAATCTATTTCGGCTTGTCTCATTGATGACTGTGTATCGAATATTCGAACGTGATGCTGAAAGTTTTCATGCGTGTTATCTGATGCACGTATAATTTCTGGTAACGACGTGGTATTTTATATGCAATATGTAGTCATTTGAAAAATAAAATCTGTACATCTGTATAAAATATCAAGATCTAGATGTATGCACTAAAGTAGAATAAAATTGTATCTCATAAAAACAATTTCAGTGATTATTAAAGGCTGTTCCGGCGTTTTATAATAATAAAGCGAGATTAAAGCGATATGAATAAAATATCTGCACACATTTGCAAGATAATTTTAATTAAATTCTATCTTAAAACAGAAATTCAATTTCATTTGTGATTGCCAGAAATTTGAAAATTATTAAATTTCTTGAAAACACCGACAATTGTCAAGTTTTAAAAACTCCCATTTAAAATTGATATAAAATCAATATCTACAATGAGGACGGAAGTTTTAAGTATCTTGTATATTCATTAGTAAATACCATTGCATTTATTGCGTGAATTATACACACGGCATTCTCATCCCCGTCCTCCACCATCTAAACGCGAATCATGCGCTATGAAAACCGTCGGTCGGTGCGAATTCATTTAAATGCCGTATTTAATTCCACATGCCGTATCACAACTATCCCGGCAATAAACATCACACCGGAGATTCACAGAAATGAACTCGGGTTTGATTCCAAATGAATATTTCTTACGGACTGCAGCGAGTATTTGCAGAACGGCTGCCGATGTTGTTAACGCGTCGCATGAGTGAAATATTAAAACGTTATTTGCGCTTCAGTTTAATCAGACTTCGCACTGACAGGGTTGTTAATATTATATGTGACGGATAACTAGCGGTTTAAATATTCATCGACATATTGCGGTACAAAGTGCTCGTAGTACCGTGAGAAATACAGGAGTAATTGTCTTTGCGCGGAAATATGTGAGCATGATGAGCAACCGTGAACTGCTAATTTTGCGAGTTTCATGTTTAACGTGGCGTACTTCCTACATGAGATGAAGGTGATGAATAAATTCTTCGTGGTAACTTCAAGCCACAAAATTGCTTGCATTAAATAACAACATAGTTAGTAATAGTATCTCGTCCTATTAGATGTGTATTTAACTTATCATCGCTAAATAATAGACTATATAAACATCACTTTGTTTTCTCATGAGATAAATATATATATATATATATTTTTATATACCATGGTATATTTTATATGTATATATGGTATATTCTGTGTTTTAAAATAACGCATAAAATTATTAATCCATATATTTATAAAAACCTTTAATTTCTCTAAACAATATAATTTCATTTTTATTCAAGATAATTATACCACTTAAAGAGCACATAATCTTTTTGCAGAAACTTACTCATTTAGCCTGCAAAACGAGTACATTAGAAAGAATTAGTTGAGTATTAATACGAAGGAACATCAATATTTTTTCATAACTGATGCGTTATTATAATATTGTTTCCCAGTCCTCACACATTTAAATGAATCTTTTTATAACGTATATATATGTATAAACAATAAAAATCTTATTTTTAGACCGTACAATGTGAGAAACACAATTAATAATAGAAATTCAACAGCCTATACCGGTCGAAGCTAGATCTTTAATGCTTTAAATAATTCAATGTGAATTATATATATACTATATATGTACTTGCATGTACCATATAACATATTTGTAGTCCTTCAAACTGTTCGTCGAATTGGTTTTCCGGACTTATAAACGCAATTAAACTACTGGAATAATATCACGAATTAAATTAAATTGACAAGCAATTCTTAAATAATTTTGATGCACAATCAGGCATCATATTAACAAGATGTTACTGTGCTGAAAAACTGTAAATAAATTTATTGCGAAAAATATTACCTCGGCAGAGAGTCGAATCCGAATCTCTTGTATTCCGTACGAGCATCCTAAGCCATTAGACTACCGAGGCATTAAAGATCTATCTTCGACCGGTATAGGCTGTTGAATTTCTATTATACATATATGTATAAGTCTGAATATTTGATTACCAAGTCGCAAAGTAAATGGAGAGAAGAGAAAAGAGAAAAGAGAAAAAAGAATTAAAAATTATTCAAACTATCGCTTACTCTGAATATTAAGGTTTGAATATATATCTAACCAGTTATCTACACATATTTCCAGGGACATTCAATATTCGTTTCAATCGAATTTCTCTGAATTACTAGGATATCGAACGTGGAACGTAAGGGGGCACAAAAATCGATGTATACTGGTAAAAGTTTCCGTGTCTCGGCCATGGTTTTTGTGGCTCTCGTTCGAACGAGAAAAGACGGGGCATCCAACGAGAAGCAAGCGAGCCAATTTGACCGACGTCGAAACGTAATTACGAGCAACTTCTGCGGCTCCATCGGGCGCATCGCAACCGAATTCGCTTTGCGCGCACACATTCGCCGTGAGAAAAATCGAAGAAAATAATTACGATTACCTCGATATACCGGGCGGCGCGACGGGGCACATTTCGCGAACTGGACGATAACGAGCACGAGAGGCACCTGCACACGCCACCCTTCGTGAATCGCGTTTATAACCCAATACGGGAAAAGCGCGTCACGAATGGACTTGAGAATAACAAGTACGGGACGTGTTCTGAAAAGAAAGAATGTTATGAATAGTTTCATAAAAATAAGTTTGTAATATCCGTAAGAGACATTCCGCATACGTTTATCTTATTCATGTAAATCAAAAAAACACTGTATTTTAAATGGCAAATGTAAATAGTAATCGCTATTTTAAAAAACTATTTTAGATAAATTATTATCTCATTCCATGTTGAAACAGAAAAGTGAATAAATGACATTTTTAAAATAATCTCTGCACGGATTAAAATATGGATATTCAGTTGCAAAAGTCAATGCTCAAAATGCTATGAAGTTTAAGCTATATTATAATAAAAATTTGTGCTTGTGCTTCGGATTTTGATAAAAACAATATTATATTAGCTAAAAAATTAAATTGAAAGGAATTTATTATTTTAGATTCCATTACGAATTATAAAAAAAGAAATAAAGTAAAATTTTTCATATATCACTAATTTTAATACTGTGAATTGCAGAAAAACACACTAAGAATATCGCATATCAAATTAAGTTTTTCGCGTTTGGATCTATTATACAGAATTATAAAAAATTCACATTATCGAACAAATACTTGACAAATGGTAAGTTTTTCCATTAATAGCACTATAGTGACAAATTAACTATATATGTTTTTCATCGTTATCTTTCGCAGCACGTCGCAAAACATGCACGATGATAGTCGCCTAATTGCAAAATTTTTTTTTCCTTCGAACATGATACGACTGAATTTTTTTAGACACCTAGGATTTACATGTTATATCACAGATGGATATTGGCTTCTTTTCTTGATGCACAAACGAGCATAGAAGTTGTATGATCTGCGTGGCACATTATATTGATCGTGGATATCATTATGCCATGTCGAAAAGTTTCTTCTGTGCGACTTGGATTTAAAGGAATACGAAACTACTATCTCTTTACAAGTTTTCATATCGTCGTGCAAATTGTAAATCGATAGTTTTGACTTTGATTCTGATATAGTTCTTCTTGGTATAGTTGATAATAGCTTACGCGTATGCATATCATAAGATGCAGCCCATCATATACCTACGTGTTTTGCTAGAAACATTGTCGATACTGATTTATGGTTAGTTTGAGGAGAGAGAATTTATGTAATCAGTATCACTAGCACGTATCCTTTGACTTCAAAGCGACGGAATATTATGGTGTACCACGATATTCTTGGTATACTGTGTCGGTGGTTATTGAGTCTCCAAGAACCATAAAGTTTCTGTCACGCTTATTTCTCTTTTTTATTAATGTGTAAACTTTTTCGTTATCTAATCGCAAATTTATCTTAGCTTTTTATAGCAATGGTTTTTAAATTGACTTAACGATCGAAACTGAAATGCATATTTAAAAATTATTAAATAAATTACATATAAAAAAAATTTAAGTAAAAAATACTGAAAAAAGTTTCATATCTCGAAATATAAACCATTTGTTCAAAAAATTTTATTAGGCACGTATCACCATGCAGGTTCTTGAACGTATCGTGAATAATAACGATGTGAAACGTAGTGCTATCGATAGAAAGGCTTTCCATTTGCCAAGGATTTGTTAATCGTTTAATCGTATGGATTTTTCATAGTCACATTTTGATTAGAGATCAACCGAGAGTGTACTCGGCTGATTGTAAAAAGGGAAACGATTATTCCTTGATGTAAAATTTGACATTCATTACAATATTGTACAATTATGGAATTCGTTAACTATAAAATTTTTCCGTAATATTATATAGATATATCGAAACTATTATCGCATTGACATTATTATTTCAAGATTATCATTGTAAGATTATTTTTTAAGAAAAAAAAATGTTTGAACTGAGGTTGTTTTTAAACCTCAAATTTAGAGTGATGTGATACTTCTCTCCAAATATTAATAAATTATTTTGAAATATAACATGAAAAAATATCACTTTGATAAGGAATTAAATTTACGCTATACTAGAGTTGTAGTGTGTGGATTTTAAAAACTCATGATATAGTTTTTTAAAAAATACATTATAATTAAAAGTATAACATGGAAAGAACGTAAAATTATGTATATTCACTGTTTTAATTAAAACATTTCAATTCAAAATTTAAAAAATGCCGTACTAAAAAGTTGCTAATTTAAGATGTGTCACTTTTCTATTAACGTGACGATATATACTATGAGATATTGAATTTCACATTATTAAACTTTGTTTCAAGTAATAAAAAGTAAAATTATTAATAAATAAACTATGAAAAATAAGAAAACATTTTATATTAAATACTTTAATTACATCAATTTCAAGATCTAATATATATATGTACTATATAATCTGATCTAACCTATTCATTCTAAAATAATATTAAGATATAAATATATGAGGTATTATATTTATCATGTGTGTAGCAGTAGAATTATGATTATGTTGAAATTATGTTGAAAACAGAAATATATTTGACACTGTCGGTCAAAAATCTTTGGACACCATGCATATTTACGGTATAAGGATAAAAATGTTTAAGACAAACATAGATATTCGATCTAAACCAAAGAAAACATTATATTTATTTATAAAGTATAAATATTTATGAGTATAAATTTTGTTTTGTTTCTCATAAAATATTTATAAAAAACAAAATAAAACATTACCATTTGACTCTTACGAACCCTTGGAAAAAATCAAACCATTTTTGTAATCTTCTAAAAATAAGCATTTAGTTGACAACAGTGATTTCAATTTCCATTCTGCTTAGCGCTGTATCTTTGTCCATGTGTTTGCAAATATTTCCGCTATGTTTCTTTTGTGTCATCGTAACGTGAAAACAATTGTAGAAAGTTGAGAGAGAAGTAGGTTTGATAGGTATGTGGTGCTCTAGTATTAATACAAGTTTTTATTTTTTATTGAATTGAAAAGAAAATGTTTGTGTGAATTACCATATAAGAGATGGCTCCGCGATTGCGAACAAATGTGGACCAAGAAACGAGGGCCGTAATCAATGCATACTACAACAATGATGGTCTTTCTATTCGTAATATTGTCTCAAAACTGAAGATCCCCAGGTCCACTGTTGCATACACCATCAAGCGTTTTCGTGAAATTGGAATCAACAAAGATCGACCACGAAGTGGGAGGCCACGGGTGACTACGAAAGCTGAAGATAAGTCCATCGTGCTGCTCTCCAAATGAGATAGACGACGAACTGCTCCTATAATTCAAACAGATTTCAACTTAGGCCATGACAAGCAGATATCTGTAGCAACTATCAAAAGGAGACTTAGATCAGCTGGTCTCTTTGGTAGAGTTGCTGTACGGAAACCACTTCTTCGTCCAGTAAATAAAAAGAAAAGATTGCAATGGGCGCAGAAACACAAGAATTGGACTGTAGAAGATTTTAAAAAAGTGTTATGGACGGATGAGTCCAAATTTGAAACATTTGGCAGCAAAAGAAGAATATACGTACGACGCTTGACGAACGAAAAAATTATGCCCAACTGCATTACATCAACTGTCAAACATGGTGGAGGATCCGTAATGGTTTTGGGGAATTTTCCTATTATGGAGTGAGTGCTCTGTAGAATCAATGGAAATCTCGATCAGAAAGGATACCACAAAATCCTTTCATCACGCAGTTTCTGCAGAAAAAAAATGATCGGCCGGAAATTCATTATGCAGCAAGATAATGATCCGAAATACACTTCAAAGCTTTGCAAGAATTTCTTGATAAAGAAAAAAGAAGAGAATATACTAAAATTAATGGAATAGCCACCACAATCGCTTGATCTAAACCCAATCGAACTTCTATGGAAAGAACTTGACCGTAAAGTGAGGAACCAGTGTCCAACCTCTCAAGAAAGCCTCTAGAATATATTAGAAACCTCTTGGAAGTAATTAGAGCCAATTATTTTACAAAATCTAATCAACAGGATGCTTAGAGTAGTCAAAAATGTGTTAAGAGTTAAAGGTGGCTTTTTTGATGAAAAGAAGGTTTGACTTTTTCTAATCGTAAGGGTCTCAAATGATAATGTTTTATTTCTTATACTTTATAAATAAATATAATATTTTCGTTGGTTTTGATCAAATATTCATGTTTGTCTCTCTCTTAATCCTTTTTATCCTTATATCGTAAGTATGCATGGTGTCCAAAGATTTTTGACCGGCAGTGTATAAATTATAGTAATGTCCAGAATAATGAAAAACATAATTCTTGCTTGCATATAAAACAGTTAAACATTATAAATTTTGTAAGTAATTAGTAGTACGAACAAAAAAGAACTAATAAGTTATTCACCTCATAGTTGCTCCGTCATCGCCTGATACCTCCGAGTCTTCATTTGTTCGTTGCATATATACAGTGATGAGAGAAAGTTCCGTAACGGTCAAATATCTTGGAAAATAATGATTATGGAAGAAAATATTCAATACAAAAGTTTTAGTATATCAAGTGGTCTATTATATGGTTATATTGAAATGACTTTCATGTGACCTTGAAGGACACCGTGAAGGTCAACTTTGAAATCTTAAATGGAAACTTCTATTTTCTATTATATATTCTTAAAGCTGGTGTCAAAACGTTTCCGAAACACTGGTTACAAACCCCTTTTGCTTGAGATCTTCCTGAGTTACGAACCTTCAAAGTTTAAGTATCGCTGGCGCGTTATCTAAGGTGTACCGCGTGAAGGTGGCACGGTCGGATATCCACGCGCCGGCGATACTTAAACTTTGAAAATTCGTAACTCAGGAAGATCTCAAGCAAAAAGGGTTTGTAACCAGTGTTTCGAAAACGTCTTGACACCAGCTTTAAGAATATGTAATAGAAAATAGGAGTTTCCATTTAAGATTTCAAAGTTGACCTTCACGGTATCCTTCAAGGTCACGTGAAAGTCATTTCAATATAACTATATAATAGACCATTTGATATACTAAAACTTTTGTATTAAATATTTTCTTCCATAATCATTATTTTCCAAGATATTTGACCATTACGAAACTTTCTCCCATCACTGTATAATACAACATTCATGAACATATAAATAATAATTGTACGAACGTATCAATTATCAAACTAAAATGATAGAATAACATTTTGCACTTTCGATGTTCACACGCGATGACATTTTGAATTCCCGATAATCACACGCGATAGATATTTTATTATATTGAGAAAGAATAAAATGAAAACGGCTCTACTCTGACGTAAATCTCGTAAATTAATATAACAAACAAAATTTCAAACAGCGAAAAATTTTGACAAATCGCAAATAACTTGCGAATGATAAGAATGACAAGTGATGTTAAGATATTATAAATAATTAGGTAATTAGAAATACATTTAAATTTAAACATTCTATTAAGGATGTCATGTTCGCGTAAATAAAATAATAATTTATTATTCTCTCACTTCCTGTCACGTCGAATTCAGTGTAAAACGAATTAATGGCGCGAAATACTAGCTTCATTAAATACCTAATATATTTACAATTATTAATCGCAGAAGTTAATTAATCGTATCAACTAATTGTAATTAATTATTTTTAGAAAATAATCGCATACAATGAAGGCTGCATATCAGTGAGTCTAATCTTTGATAAAATATTAAAAGTAATCTGGAATAATTGCTCATACTAAATATTCTACTTTTTGCATTTTTAATTAATTTTTGAAACATGATCGATACAACATGGTTTTTCATCACTCAAATGACTCAATTCCACAATTCGTACATTATTCTGCATTATTAGTTTTAAAACCATAATTAAATTACATTTGGAACAAAAGTTTAAAGTATAGGATATGTTTGAGTTCAAGCATTGCTGAAGAGACAATTATCGCCCGAATGAAATAATGATAATTCATATGTAAATGATTTATAATTCTCGCTCGTCGCATAATTTTGTCATTTCTCCAAAGGAATAAATTGCGTAAAATATTTGCTTCAAGAGAGCAGTCGTTGCGCTCCAATAAGTTTTTAAGGATTTTTAATCCCGCGAGATAATTTACTGTAATAATTGCAAAGTATCACGATATTTTTAAGTACTTGTGCAAGTACGTTTCAAAGGAAAATGAGATGACACACAGAGCGACTCATGCCGTTACCTAATTGCTGGAGTTTCAACGCAGGAATGATAGCGTGGCGGTCTTATATATTACATCATATGTGTATACATTATTAATAGCAAATTTTTTAATTATTACATAAAAATTATTTAATTTTTTTACTTAATGACTATTTAAATAGTTAGATTAATTACTTTATTAAAAAAAAAATTGTTAAATTTATTATTTAAAGAATACAGATTTCGTCATTTTTTTCGAAAAATAATTTTTAAAGTCTAAGTTTTAAAAATCTATTGGACATCTATTGATCAAATTCAGCACGTAAATAATAATTGTTCTCTTTTCTTGAAAAAAAATTTTAAAAACTATTAAAGTATACATACATATACATATGTCTTTTTTCTCTCAAGAATCGATTATCGGATTGCAAGAAAAAAAATTAGACTATTCTTCGTTCAAATCATGATTGCAAATATGACGTAACGAATATGAAATTGATTCTCAAGATATTTATTGAATATCATGTCTCAAGACAGTTAAGCAGAAATGTGATTGTAAATACGAGCATAAGAAAATTACATTTTATGTATTGAAGCAATACATAAAATATCGTTTCATGAAGTTGACAATTAATTATTTATAATGTTACACAAAATAGCAGAACAACCTGCAATTATGAGTCATGCGTAAATATTATTTTAATTTTTTTCACAGCGAATGAAAAGCGAACGGGCCAATTAGTAGAATTGTTTCGGAAATTACATGAAAACGTGGTTACCTGTGAACGAATTATAAAATGTTTCAACTGGCCGTTTACATGGGGTAGCCAAGACATACGATAATTGTTCACAATTAATTCTGTTTCGAAAATCCACGTTGAAGTGCGACATTCTGAATGGTAGAAATATAGTGTGTGGTTGGTCAGTTCAAACGCACGCAGCTTCGCAAAACGATTTCGGACCGATTAACTAGCGGATTCGCGCTTGCCCCTCATTGTCTACGATGAGCGAGAGCTAGAAATGTCGAATTAACGGTGCGCGCGGTCGAGGTATTGTTAGTTTAGCTATACTATCGCGTTTGCTTGATTTCCACTGGCCCATGTAACATCCAGAGAAATCCAATACCGGTAATGTTAAAACGTGTAAACACATGTAGCGTGAATCTGCAAATGGCAGCGAACTGATTTGCAAGTACAACTATGAATTAACGCGATGCTTTTATCATAAGGTAAATGACATTGCGTTGTTTGTTTATTCGATCTGCACATTGTATAATCATTACACGATTTGTCGGAATAATTTATCATCGCGTCGCGAAACAGTGATGTGAAAATTTCGCGATGTATATATTTTTATGAGTTGTATGCATTAGTTGGGATACATGAATGTGTGAATTATATATAAAGTATGTATTTTATCATAAAAATTAAATTTTTAATTTGTTCTAGATTAAATTAAATCTTTAATTTAATCAAGAGGATTTAATTATCTCATCGCAGAAATAAATAGAAATAGAAAAATATAAAAAAGTTTTTCTTTAAAACATGTGTATTTAAAGCATTTACGTATTAAATAAATATTAATGTACTTTTACATGCAAATATAATAAAGCAAATATTTAAAGAAAAAACATCGCAAATTGCTTTACAAATCTAGTAATAATGTTAAGAGAACCTGATCGTAATATGTATTTATTTATTCAACTCGATGTAAAAGAATTGAAGAAAATAATAAAAGTTTTTATGCGAACTCAAGAGCTCTTCCAGAGAAATCGAATATGTCTGATAAGAGAAAAAAATACTTTGAAAGGAAGAATATTGCGTAGAAAAGCCAAAGATTATGATATTGCGGAAACAGTCACCTAATCTCCAATTATTAAGTTTTATGTATAAACGACGAATTTGGCATGCGGTCCAACACGCCAATTACTAAAATGGACACCCGATTGATTGATCGAAATACGCGGATATGTGTGTCGACATTGTTCTCGGTCACCCAGCTCAGCAATCTATGTGAGCCGCTTGAAAGGTGTTTGGACTGCGAATTCTATCGAGTTCAAGTGAGTTGAAACCATTTCCTCGTTCGTTGATATCATTTCACAAGTTCCCCCTCAGAAAAGCATTTCGCCGCTTCTACAGAGAAAATGATTTTCTCTCTCTTTATTAATTCTTCGTTGGATATTGGATTGTGTAAATATATAAATAATATGTTCTTATCAATCTGATTTATACCTGCATTTATCTATCTGGAGTTATATGAAGTATGATCTCTATATTATTGCTTCTCTCATATAGACATGTTGATCAATTTGGTGTTTAATTTAATTTGATTAATAGATTGTGTTGAAAAATTTCTACAGATTTCCACAATTTTTTATAATTTTTCAACCTTTGATATTAAATATTTCGCTATTATAAGTATAATGTAATTAAACTAATCAGTTAGTGTTTATAATTAGATTATTATAATTAAAAAAATATTTGTTTCTCGATATTAATCATGCATAGATTTTTCAAAAAATAAAAAAGAGATTTCTTCAAAAATTTTTACTGTGATTGTAATAATCGTATGAAATAAGTATACAAACTTTTCGGTCAGATGAATCGTTCGGTAAAAAAAAAAAAAATTTATTGTTGTTTAATAAACGTTATATTACATACCTAGAATGAATTAGTAAAATCTAATAATTAAGAGTAATATCTTTGAATTTTTCTTTTAAGAGCAAGAAAAAGATATAAAAATAGATATAATTTTAACCGAGCAACCATGAGGTTTCATCTCCGTCTGAGGTGGATATTCAATCAGTAGAGCTAGGAGCGTCAACTTCCTTCGTTAGATCTAAATAGAAAGCTCCGGTCTTATAAAGACAAATTATTTGCAAGTCGGAGAAGCTTAGACCTATGTGTGAAGATGATTCGTCGTCGGAAATCTACATCGGTCAAGTCTAAAATTATTGATTAGTCAATACCGTCCCACTAATCGACGATTAACTTCCTCAACAGTCTCCGCAATGACATTACGGACACCTGTGTGTCCTCGTGTACATTATATTGCACATTGATCGGTGATTTCCCTTGCGATATCCGTTCAGTGCACTTAATCATGTACTTTGTTGGATAATACTCGAGATAAAACTGTACGGATTGTCTCACATTTAACGTGCAACACGTTTCGTTTATGCTCCCTTTGATTGATCTGAGATTGACTTTATCTTGGTTAAAATGTCAAGAGAGACTTTTATTTGTGTTTTCGATGTTATTACAAATATATTTGCAAATTTTGCAAAGTCCACTTGAAGTTGAATTAAGAATGAGATTTTATTGTGTTTGCATCTCTGAAGTTAACTTTCTATGAAAACTGCACTTCTTAATCGTTTATGATCTGAAAACTATTGATCTTTCACGAAGAGAAGCAAAGCAATTCACATATTAAAGGAAAGATAATTCAAAATTCTATCAAAGAAATATTTATAAATGTTTTGAAAGATTTAAGGCAACCTGTATATGTTTCATTATCGACTTCCGTTATCTATAAGAATTTTACCGATAAAATTGTGTACTGAATGATATAATTGTTTTGCACGGAAGATTGCATTGCAAGATTCAATTTCTTCTATGCTGAAAATACAATTCCGTTTATGATTTTTCTCAGAACTTTTACAAGCTAATTGTGAAATAAAATAGTTAAACGAATTGAGCTTTTATAAAGTACCTTTGAAACATTATTCTGCTGTTAAGACTAGAAAATTAAGATGTTTGGTCATCATTATTAAATTATGATTTCTAAACCTTATTAATTTATGTACTGAAGAGGACTCGAAACGAGAATCAAAACGTATACGTTAATAAAGTTTTGATTATTTCACACACACTAACATCTTGTGTTGGCTCATATAGGCATTATACATATCATTAGATTATGATTTCTGTTATTTCTATTATTGAATTATTTTTTTCCGATCAAATACATAAAAGAAGAATTTTTTACATATAATAAGACTTGTTTTTTAGATAAAGATTTGTTGTCTTAAGGAACAGTCATCGCTGGAAATAATCGTGTGCTAAAATATGCTAAAGTGTATTTTGCTGAACGTGTTTTCTCAATAAAATAATATCGTTATGATGGAATGACATCAACTTGTTACTGTCGTGAACTTTTACTGAAGCAAATGGTCGCTTATTAACGTGACGAAGTAGCTGCGCTTTCAAGTAATATTGTATTGTACTTTCAGCAAGTAATGTTAAAATAAATTACTCAAATATTTAATCTGCAAAATGTAATTGAAATTCAAAAACAAAAAGATCAATACTTTAACGATATTTCTTAATTATCTTTCAAAACAAAATTTACCAATATAAGCTATAAGAAAGTATAAAGAGACTTAAATTGAAATTTACATAAATTTAACTTATGTAATACAAAAGTAAAAAATAAAAATAAATCGTTATTCCTCATTCAATCTCGAATAGACTTTACTTCGGAATGATCGAGAGTCGCTTGTTAAGAGAAACTAAGAAAAAGAATGTAGGTAGAATCTTTTATTACGAAAAGATCGATACTGGATGAAAAGATGAAAGGAAATACGAAGAATCTGAAACTCTTTATAGCATGCTGTATTACGTGATGTTTTATATGTTCACGTGGTACTTTTTTATGTATGTGCATTACGAGGATATTTTAATATGTATATCTGGTATGAATCGTTAACCAATCATGCGTAACTGGAGTCCGCTGACTAAAATTGATTAGTAAACTATTTCACGTGAGCGGTAGCTTCATATTTTTCGACTGATGAATTATTCGCGGGAATATATCGGATGATGAATCACGTTACATTTTTTATTTCTGCACAGTGTAGGCTGGATACACAAAACAAATAAATAAGTGTTAATTGCGCTGTACCAATAAAAGTAATTGATGGCACTATCTAAGTTTCTGTGTAAATCAGAAGGTATGTAAATTAATAGCAAAAGATCCTCTCAAGAAAAACAAAAATAAAAAATCTTTCAACTATTATTATTTTTTAAAAATTAGTGATTTATTAAAAGTTCTTATTGGGACATGTGACTGCATATTACATATTTATTGTTGTATTAAATTATTTTTTATTTATAGAATTACAAGTTAAAAGTTTGTATAATTCAGTAATATATAATTATAACTATTACGGATTCTAAATTATGTATATATTTACTTAAACGTATATTCTTTATAATATATTTGTCAAAATATATATAAATCTTTTTTTAAATAAAAAAGAACAAGGAATTTCACAATTAAGTCTGTGAAGAATGAAGTAATACAGCAAACATTTGAATGATTAAAGCTTTACTTATATTGGAAACATGACAAAAGAGAAATATAATACTACAGTTCTAATTTATGAAAACTTCGATTTTAGCCTAGATGGCTTAGCTCCAAAATTGTTATTATGAGTTATTAAAAGTAATAACACTCTACATCAATTCATTGTCTTTTATATAACAACACAGATTTTAAAGTTTATTTTTATTAATATTCTCTATTTTTATTAATATTAATATTAAAAATGGTAATTTTATTATAAAAATGAATGATTTGAAATACGTAGGAAATTGTAGGTTTTATAGCTATAATGTGTAAATATATATATAAATAAAAACTATGTTTATGCATAGCAGGTTTTCGTTATAGAAGTAAGTCACAAGTTTATTTCCTGCACTTCCGAGTTGTCGATTGCTTTTTGAAGATAAATATGAACGAGATGTTGTTTATATCTAGAAATCGTTCCCTTTAATATTCAACAAAACGTATTTAAAGTTTATTAAATGACATTTGATCGAAGATCATTTGCACGAATATTAATTGCAACATTACGCGCTTTTCTTCTGATTGAAGTGTCCAATAATCTCTTTTTACGTTTTATTATGAAGCATTCGGCAGCAGAATGGGACATGTCACGATTCACTCGTCCTATTTTTATTATTTTCTGTTCCGTGCACCACATATTTCCTAGCTGACTATTGCGTGTGCAAATTATTTCACCGCAAATCTGACGAAGAGAAACCATCAGCAAAATCTACGTGGTTGGAAAAAATGTGGGTATATCGCTGATTCCCATCCGAGCGAATGAATGCGCGTCTCGCGGGCGATAAGCGCGGGAAACAGGATTGACGTAAAAGTTTTGCGATATTTCTCTCCGTGTAAATCGTGGGAAACGAGGTACAAGGAGTAGGCGGAAACAAAACGGTCGCATTGTAAGATGAAAGAAAGGGAAGCTGCTGGGATTGCATAAATTTGCAGACTGATAAAACTTGAAGTGCCTCGTCCTGTTATACTCGTCCTCGTCCAAATTTATCCCCACACATTCCAGGAAAACGAGCGGCAAGATAGAAATCTAGAAATGAGAATGATAAAATCACAATCGATTTCTTCATTTTAAAGAGCGATGTAATTTAGAATTTGTTAAAAAAAATATTTTGCGATAATACGTGTTTGAAATCTAATTTGTAAGTCTAATGATAACTCGCTCAATAAATGTATATATTCATCGTATTAAATCAGATTTATTAAAATTTATTCATTGCGTATTTACGTTTTCTTTATTTTAATTTGTTTTCTTTATTTTTATACGCAAAATTATTTATCAAAATTAGACTTCATTTATCTATTTTATTAATGTTTAATAAAAATAATACCTATAGAAATTGTTTTGTCAATTTATAGATTCTTTATCTAAATTATATTAGTACATTCATAAAGTGTTTGGAGTAATTATTTAAATAGTGTACGGCGAAAGCTATTTTCACATGTGCCTCTTACGATTACCGAACCGTAGTGATTTTACTCAAGAGTGTGATTAAGCACGCTTTCTACATCTTGATCTGAAATTAGTGAACGAGGAAGTATGATCTGTGCGATTTCCATGTCAGGTACAAATAGCTGACAGTGTCGTCTTCTGAAAAATGTGCTTCGCGCACGCAATCCTTTAATTATTTTAACCATCTGGGATCTAGATACAGATTGTATTAAGGTTATATTTATATATAAATTTGGAATATAGGTATCATGTTTGCGAATAAGCTTTTGTCCAAAGATTGTGATATGTTATTATTTTAACGTAATACTTCCTTTTCTTTCGCTTTATAATATTGTAATAATTATAACTTTATAGTTTAAGTTTAAATAATAAATTGTGTTACTGTTACTATTATGTGATGCTAGTTAAAAAGTTATGATGCATTCATTTTCAAAGCAGAAGAGAAATCTGATATTCTTGAATAACGTAGTAACAGTCGATGCTAATTGGGGTCTCGTTAAGGGACAGAGAAAAATCCTTTTCTTTTATACAGTTGCATTGTGAATTCGTTCTAATCAATTCCGTTTATGAATTATACTCTCTCTATTTTCGGCATTGCTTAATGGTTCATTGTAATGTAAATTAATAAGTAAAAATGCCAAATAAACATTTCATTATTTTATATTGTGCAGAATCTAATTTTCTTTTATAATTTTTTCCTAAATAAAATAAAGACTTTTTATTGCAAGACAGTAAAGTGCGTTTTATTAAAAAATAATGAGTATTTTTAAAACGTTTCAGTTTATCATTGAATCATTGAGAGATAACGATATCGTCATGCAGTCGCGTTATCGTACATTAAAAATGAAGAAAATAATGTGCTGAAAGAAGCGTTGTTAATCTGATAAATATCGCGTGTCACTACTGTACTCATAAATATATATTAAGTTGCACACTGTAATGTATACTTCTTTGAATTGTGTTAGTATATGGAAAATATGTTATTGATCGTATTTATAAATAAATGTGTTATATTTTGTTGGAATAGAAAATCGGGAGATAATGAACCATATAGCAGCAATGCGGTATATTATTTCACCTTTAATTGAATAACGGGATAGTAAAGAAGAGAATTACCATGTATGAAATGTATAATTTTAATGGCAGTGCTCTTTGACGAAAACCATGCATGGTCAATTTCACCAGCATATTACGATGCAAGCATAAATATTATACGCCTACATGTGTTTGATCTTTCGGTTAAAATTAATTTGATCATTATATGCAATAGTCTACCATGTAAATGATAGATGTTTATAGAGCATGTGACATATGTATGTATTATATATAACATTATTATTGTATTGCGTACATTATATTTAATTTAATATTTAGCTAATTGAACATCGCGTTCTATTGGAAATTTTTTATTACAAACGCAGCTTTCAGCGCAGTAATATAAATCATATTCTTTCTCATAAACATCGCGTTTCAATACGCATTGACATGTATCATATAATAGCACGATTTTTGTGGGCTTTGAAATAAAAGATGTAAAACAAATAAAATCATAATACTTTGTTATTATCATTATCGTTAAAATCCTAATTAATTTGTCGCAGAAACAAAATTAAATATTAAGTATAAAGATAAAGAACGCCAATAATCGGTCAAAATTAGATGTTATTCTTTATATTTATGCTTAGCATTTATACGATCGTACTTATTCTTTAAAATTAAATATTTCTAAACGCGTATAAAATTGTATTATATCAGCATAGTTATAGTGTGTCATCATTTGTATTAAAAATATTACTTATGTTATATATATAAAAATATTAAAAACATTTAAAACGATTTTGCTTACTAACGATATTTTCATTCGTAAGAAAACATATCTATTATATTTGAAGTAGTGAAAATCTCGTATTTTTGGTCAGACGAGATTTCAAGTAGAACAAACAATTCCCTGGCGGTGTGGCGGTTCGTTTGTCGAGGTCAAATGTTTTTAACTCCTAGATTTATATGTAAAAAAAATGCTTCATAAATTCGCCAAAGAAAGGAAAAAAGAATACAAATATAAAAAGATTATTGCGATAATACTCGTTGCTTAAGAAATGTATTACAACATTATGATAGCATTAACGTTATTTCAGTGCGATGCATGATAGTATTGGCGTATTATTGACGTTGGAATGCTATTGATCGAGTACGAGGCATGACTGGTAGAAATTAAATTTCTTATGTGGAATCTTAATATGCATATATATGTAGCACAAAAAACAGTAATTTAGAATGAGATTTTACATAGTGATGGTCGGGTCAACCTGCATAACGACGTCTGAGCGTGCACAATAACATGAGTTGCGTTCGCAATTGAATTGAAGAAAATCATATACTTCGCGTTGTAATTTACTATACAGAACTAATAATTAATTTTCTCAGGAACAGTCTGCGTCGCAGTGATATGAAAATAAAATATACGCACGCAAATTATGTCAACATAGAATTTTCTTTCTTTTTCTCTCTTTCTTCCTCTTCAGTTATACGCAAGCAATTAAACGACAAATATTGTTCCCTATTCATAGCATTTACACAACTGACATTATACATATACGTATTTTGTAATGGCCACATTTTCTAGGACATAATCATAAATATAAAATATGGAGTCCATCGTGCTACACGCGAAAGGAAGTTTTTTTTTGCGTTTTATTTGCTTGACCTTGACAATACTATCACAGTCATTTGCAAAAAGATATTTATTATCGACATCGTACTTCGATAAATCTTAAGCCGTGCTTACCACATTAGTAAGGCTCAAACATGCGATATAATATTGCTTGCAATATGATAACGGTTTTAATCGTTTTACGTGCTATAATAAAAAAGATTTGTTTCTTCCTTTTCGTATACCTAGCCGTAAATTCTACTTTACTTAATCTACTTTAAGAAAAAGATTTATAAGACATGAACAAATAAAAGAAGAATTTATTTCAAAATTTAACAGTAAATTTTAGTATCAAAAATTAAAAACATGTAAGCTTAAAAGAAAATGTTTTCGCCAATATCCAAATACTTAATATATCTTTATTTTATCTCGATCTTTCAGGATGTCCGAGAGATGACTAGGTACTGAGGAGGAGAAGGCGCAGTAGCTTTGAAGGTTGCTGCCGCCTCGGTTTGGTGGAATGGAGATGAACGGGACCGAAAGCAGCCTGAATGGCACCGAGGTCAATCGCACTTCCGCGCCGATCTTCACTATCGGCACAGATTTCATCACGCAATGGTAAGAGCACGGATCTTTTATTCAGAACGGACAGATTGGTACATAACCGCGGAATAGGACCATGTGCGAAACTATAAATGGAATATAGCTTTTCACATGCGAGGTAGTCCTTTGGGTTTTTACAAATTTTAATATTATATATAGACAACAGGCTGCATGGTTACAATTTCTATTTGCGTACAACTGTGATACCACTGATGCACACACGTCAGATTATTCTGCGTGTATTAATATAATTTTAATGTAACAAAACACAGATTCCTTAAATTAAAAATTTCCATAGGATGTTGGATTTTAACTACGGCACAGCACAGTCGCATTTGCGTTAATCTCTCAGGAAATCTGTAAAAACTGCGGTAAAAGCAACGTCATCGAAACTGTATCTGCGGAAGAAATAATAATAAAAGCTAAGCTAAAAAAAGATATGTTTAATATTTATTTATAATATTTATTTTTAATGTTTTTTTCTTATACAAAATTTTTATTTAACATTATTATAAAAGTAGGGTATGAAAACTGGTTTTTATACTTCTTGCATGTTTTTTCGCGGCTACAACGGATTGCTCTCAAATCCTTTTTGCTGCCGTGTACTTGCACTGTATAATACCATATTCGCTCCATCGATCCTTAACATCCCCAAAGGATTTTGTGCTACGAGAAATACGAGATAGACAGATCGATGGCACAGACAATGCTAATAAGATAACAATAACTGACGTTATTAATTGGATACGGATTTATTACACATTCTCTGTATCGTATATATGTATTAAGAGAATATATTAAATTTACTTATTTAAGTTACTAATTGACTTTAATTTTGTCCTAAAAAATCAAGGTAACGTATATATTAAAATTACTTATTAACTTACGTATATTAGCAAATATATTAGTCTCTCTTGTAAATAACATTAATCACTTAATTCTTCAACAATATAACAATTATAACAGCGTCAACATTGCAACGGATATATTACATACTTAATAAATTTCATTATAATTTATTTGTTTTAGTAAAGATGCGTGTCTTTTATTCCTCACATGTAGCGCACGTACATCATATGTCAATCGCCGTAATCAAATCTTGTGAGATAACGATAGCCTGTTTAACGTAAATGCAAGGCCGTCCGATTAGATTTGTCCGATGAGACTTCTTGAAAAAGGACACAGGAATAAGAGGTTTGTTGCTGTAAACGCGTTTAGATAAACGATTCATCATTTGGTGGAATGGCCCTCTTGAATTCCAAGCGATTTTGCCATGTTGCCGTTATCTCTGGGACTGTTCATTATCGAGGGGTAATAACATCACGCGGCGCTTCTTATACAGTCAACGGTCGCCGTTTGTTCCTTACTTCGTTGGGAATATCAAGGCTAAAGGAAATGAACTTTCATCAGAGACAAAATTGAAGTAAAAAAAATTCCCTCGAGAAGTCACCCTCTTCTCGAGGCAAGATTTTTCTTCGAATTCTTTTCCATCTTAATCACGTCGAAGAGCCAAATGATCATCACGAATTCTTAAAATCGTTACAATTTTTTTTTCATACAATTTGCATAATAATTTGCATAATAATTAAGATTGATTAAAATTCCTGAAATTATCAGTTTCTATAACTTTGTCTATATATTTAACTTAAATTGAAGTTAGAAACTTTTCTTGATATTCGTGATATAGAAATATTTTAAAATATATTAGCAAAAAAGAGATATTTATTCTTCTATTTCATAATTATAAGTGCGACTGGCGTACCTACTTTCGAAAAATATCGCGAAAAGTACTAAATATATCTGCAATCCATTCTCTTTTTCATGTTTTCCTACAATCTGTGTTTTCGAAATTATTATAAACGTTAATTATTAAAAATCATTTAATTTAGAATGTTATATATTGTTAGCTTCCTTGAATGCATACGTTTGACGTGATGACATTTCAAGACAAACAACGGTTGGTACATTTGTACACATCATAATCGACATTTTACGCAAAGTCGATTTACACGGTCGAACTTTCATCACCGTATGCACCGCGTTTATACAATAGTTTGAAATAGTCTATATAGTTACCGCGTGCATATGATAGCAGAGGTATTTGCGGAGCTGACGGATAAAACTCGCGTAAACCAATCCGAGCCAAATTGCATCCTTGACCTAGCAGGGCCACGGTAATCTGGCAATACGATGGAGTGAAGCACGCGGCTAAGTTAGTTGATGGGCTACTTGGCCGAATACGTCAGGCACGATTGTACGAACGTCATTATTTAACGAAGAAAAAGTCGATGTCGTGCAACGACGCGAAATCACGCGAGCGACGTCGAACGGCTTGTTGGCGCGCACGCGATTGAGGTGAAAATTTCGAATGTTGCGTGAGCCAACAACGTCGGCAAAAGTCGTTCACTAGAGCAGATCCAATGTATGTCACAGCGAAATCTTCGCGTCAATTGAGTGGGAACGTTTTTACTTAAGGTGGAGGGAAATACGATAGATGGAGTTCAAATTTGTAGAGTGGAATTTTAATTAATGAGTATATAATTAATGTAGAATTTAAATTTCACGCGGTGTTAAATTGAAAAATTGATGAAGTTTTGTTTAAAAGATATATGACAATATATTGTTTTTAAATCGGTGTATTTGCGCACGCGCACACACACACACACACACGCGTTACACACATACATCAATGTAACATTTGCAATATTCAATGACCTGATCGTAGTAAGCGGATCGAAGTCGAAGTTGCTTTTATAATTTATATACATAAAACGGGTATATTATGAAGTTTGTGACACGTTGGGTTACACTTCCCGGAAATATCGATTTCCATCGTAACCGGTCGAAGTGACAGACTGATATTTTGTACCCTTTGTAACGCGAAATGTAACGGAGAACAATTCTTCTGTTATTATCTACATTTATTATTCCCCTTTAAGATAAAATTCAATTCTCTATCTGATTCGATCTCTATCTGAATGCATATTATTTTAAGACTGAAATAATCTACGTGTCTTACATCTTCCATTTTATTGATTTGAGATATTGAATGTATTAAATAAACATTATTAATTTAATAATTTAATAATATTTGAAATAAATAGCAATATAAAGGCGTAGAAAGAAACCCATAAATTGGTTAAAAATAGATTCTAGCACTGTCATCTAGATTCTTGCTAGCCCTGTGTGTGTTCTAATTAATTTTTTTAAAATTAGTATTTTACGTAAACCATATAATTTAAACAAAATGATTCTTTGCAACGTCTATTTTAGCATTATTTTAGCATTAATAATAAGATATAAAAATAAGATATAATAAATTATAAAAACATACATTGAATAATATATCTATAAGTAACCGGAATTGGCTAATATTATTGCAGAAAGATTTGACAAAATACAAGAAGAAGAGAAAAGGAAAAACGGCTTTGAGAGATACAGTAGGTAAAATATAACGAGTCGATGGCATTCGGTATTCCTATCTTTTAGCGCGACGACGTTGCATGTTAAAATGGAACAGAGCCATTAAATGAATCGACTGTTGCATCCAACACGAGGCGGGTGCTATTGTTTCGTTTAACTGTGTGAATGACACTCTGTAAAAGCGCGACTGGTAATGTACCGTCTAACTAGATGATGCATGCGATTAACACTGCGCTATTATAATGCGGCGATCAATTGTCGTATTACTTTCTGTTCCCTAAGGAATTCTAGTTATCCTGGTTGAGAGAGAAGGGGGTCGTCCATTCTATTTTTATTTTGTTTTGATTCTCCATGCGAAATGCACAACATTATTAGAATTCTCGAAATAACACTTTTATTTTAAATATTGATTTTCTTTTCCTCTCTCTCTCTCTCTCTCTCTCTCTCTCTCTCTCTCTCTCTCTCTGTCTCTTTATCTCTTCAATTTATCATATGAAAAAAATTGTCTCGCTATTATCGTTTCTAAATCAAGCTTATAGGAGAACAAATTTGAGTTAAATTCTGCAATAAATAATAAAAATAAAAGGTTTACCTCTCTCAAGTAATTTGACAGTATACACTATAAAATTACGTTCTATGCTTTAAAGTTTAATTGCTTTATATGGTTCTCTCGCGCATTTCCAATTGCCCAAGTTGTTACGCCAACGTGCAACGAAATTATCTTCGTCGTTTCCCAGTTTTGTGTACCAGAACCGACGCACGATTACAGCATATGCAGAGAACAAATAAAATAGATCGAGCAACGGGAACGACACTGGAGCACATTGTGATGACACACATGGAATATTGATTCTCGAATTTTCATTGCTATGCCGGAGAGAACCGAGGGAAAAATGCATTCTTCGTATGCTGGAATGAAGCTTTCGTACGGCTTTAGTATTGCGTATTTTTGCTTTTTCTAGCGAGCAGATAGACAACATCTAAAATCGTGGGATTCAATTTATCTACATATTCTCGATTGCGCATACAAACCTCAGAAAATGTACAGGGAGTGGCCATCTTTGCGTGCAATGCGCAACGTATCATTGTGGAAATAAAGTTATTTGTTCTCCACTTTTTTAAACGTTAGATAAATATTTTCTACTCAAAAACTCTAATAAATGGCGGTTGGTATAATCTAAAGTCCAGTTAGCATATAAAAACTTTTCTAGCAAGAAGCACTTCCTACTTGCGACTAACGAGAAACTTGTAGCAGAAAATTACAAGAGAAAATCGTCTATTTTACTCACAAACACACTGAAAGTTTGTTGATGCGATTCATAAACATCCTATACCATAATATACGATATTAGATATGTATACGCTACATATCCGTGGAATGTAATGGGAAATCGATAGCATGTCAGACCTGTGTAAAAAACTATGTCTTCAAAGGCTATCTTTTATAATATTTTTAGAGATAGGGATATACTTACCAACATATTTAGTCGAGTTTGTTGAGCAAACAATCGATGAAGGACAGTACTTTAATATAAAGAAAAAAGCGTTAATCAGAGAGAGAGAGAGAGAGAGAGAGATGCGCACGTACATAAATGGTATGCACAATTTTGCCGGGGTGACTTGCGAATTTTTATATCTATGACGCAAGTGTATAAATGGCACAAATATCTTTATAACACTTTAGATGTTCTATTTTACAATTTTAAAAGAACAGAGTGTTAAAAAATATTGTATGTTAACGAGAACATTAATAGCTTCATTATTTTAGCTATCCCGTATAATATTATGAACATAGTACCTAATATTTATAAGCATCATAAGACTGTTAGATTCTTAAGTTTTAAATCTTGTCTAACAGATTATAAGATGGATGCATTACAAGTTATCGACAGTATTTTTTTCAATTGTTGATTCAGTTTCTTTGTTGGATGCCGGAATAGGCAAACTAAATAGAAAAAAACGCGCAATGATTTCAATTAGTGATACTTGATTTATAATAAAAAAAACAATTTCGTAGAAGGTATTGCAGATGTCATCGTTGATAGAAAATGAAATGAGTTTTCCAAGCAAAGAGTGTGTTAGAGCGTGCTCATTAACTCAATTAGTGAATGTTCCCTACATCATTTCCTCATGTTCATCGTTTGAATATGGCATTGCAGTTTCTCGTAAAATTAAATCTAGGCATGCTAGGTCCACTACGCTTAATTAATATTGAGGAACTTATAATTTCATATTGTGTATATATCTTTATGGTATGTGTACATCATACTCGAAATCAAATATACTCGGTTTTAATTTTTAATGAGCGTTACTTTAAATTTAATAGAGTGTATCAGCACAGTGCGTATATAAATGAACGAACGTATTCAGTTCCATTAACTATACGAAACCATAGAGGATATCGAGATCCATCTTATGATCTGCTACAATGTTTTCAGTTAAATTCCGGTCGTACAATTCAAAGAAACGACTTTCATCGGAATGAAATTTAAATAGAATTTGATAGATGTATAACTTGATAAATATATTGATAACATGATAAATATTTTGCGAGCGTTTTATACACGAAGCCAATTCTGTTTCCTATCGACCTTATCAATCACGCTGAAGAGTCGAGGATATTGAATACATCAAGAGGTTGATCATTTGATGTTTTTCATATACTTCTAACTGACCATTTCTCTCTCATCATGTTCCGAAAATGTACATCAATGTACGTCAACCGATAATGTATTAACTCGCCTACAAATTATCACATTCTTACAGTTCTCATCAAGATAGAAGCCCATTTCATTTTTGCATAATCACACTGAAAGATATAGCTTATTATTTTGAAAGATTTTATTCAAAGGAAAAAAATTCTATCGATTATCAAAGAATTTTAAAACAGGATATAGTAAAAAAATAAAAGCTACAAGATATTTGATAAGATTTTATTGTTTCTTCATGATTGTGTGTGAAATTTCTAGAGATAAAAAAAATATTGTGATAATGGAAATCGGAGTAACTTGTATAATTTGAAGTCGAGGCTTGAAAATTCTGGTACGGTGCCGCACAGTCTCGTACGTATCTGCGCGATTTCCGACTGAAAGGACGAGACTGGTTGGGTGGCGTGTAATTGGTGGAAATTGATAGATAACTCCCTTGTTCGTCGCGTCGGTTCCATAAAGGATACGTATCCCGCGCGTGTAGTTTCGCAGCACGGAACATTTCATCTTAGCAATGTCACCATAACGTCGCTCGCTGGTCGCATTTTTGCATCTTTATGGTCAATTGCGTCGCGATGAAATATGAAGGAAGGAAATTAATGTATCGCGTCCACAAACATTTTCATAACTTTTAGAAAGCCTTTAGCGTAAACGAATAAAGATATTCTTATAACGATAGTTTAACGTTCTTACTAAAACTTTATGCAATCACAGTTCATACATCAGTATTTCATTTGATTTACATTGATTTGATGATTAAGATATAACTAATATTATATTCATTTTTGTTGAAAAATATTTAGACCGATATCCGTAATTTTTTTAAATAATAGTAACCGACGAAAGTTTTTCATGGTATAGTCTTTTACTTCGATGGTAATTTCCGTGTAATAAAGATACACTCAAAATACAAATTAGTATGTCCGTCTAATGATTATATTGAGATTTACGAGATGATTTCAAATGTATCGTTTATCCAAATATAACATTCAGTCTAGATCGTTTCAAAAATTAATCTAAGGTCATGCTTGAGTCTACAGGCCTTCTTAGCCCTTCCTTCGCTTTCAGTTGTCCGACGCTCGTTCTCTGCAATTTTAATCCACCGTTTTACAGGCTCCGGTAGTTCATAATAGCAGCGCATTAAAGTTCTTATCGGAATCCTATTATGTAGATAATAGGGTCTTTTGTTTATCAAGCTGATGTGGATATTTATCGAGAAAGGAGTAAATTATAAGCTGCCGGTATTTTCGAAAACGGTCCATCTCTTTGAGTCGTTCAACGACAAATCTTATCTCTCTTCGTTATTTTAAAATTATTATTAAAAATAAATATGCGAGATTTACGTTGCTAAGTCAGCATTAAAGTCAATCTCGCCGCAGTATCGTGATTAATGGAAAAAGTTACGTTCTGTCACCGGAAGCAAAATTCGGATTTTTCATTTCGCGCGAGTATACTATTGAACATAACAGTATACAGATCTATAACAGCTGCGGCAAAGTTGCATAAGTACAATGCGATTGCTGTGACGACGATGTAACCACAGAGGTTACGATTTGCTTTTCGAGCGCCATTGGGTTGGTTTATCCGGCGGTTTCCGTACCACGCCGAGGGCGATTGTGCGCGCGCGCGCGCACGTACGTCAGCAAGAGTTATTAAATAGATTCGTTTCATTCCCTCGGGGCGATCGAGATTCCCCTTCGCAGTCTGCTACATCACCGCAGCAACGCTATCATTCTATGTCGTAACACGTTTGCCTCCGTAACGTATCCTGCCCATATTTATGGAGCCGCATATGCTATCAGCCAAAGTGTAAATCTGATTTGATCTCTAATCCCCATATTAAGCTTCCGCTTAATAATCAAGTAGCATCACAAGGTGCGAATCATTGTTTCGCTCTAGATACGTCGGCAAATGCGATACATGTTGTATATACGACGGTTTTCGGCCAGAGCTTTCGGCGAAGAAATGAAAGATCATCATATCTCCATGGATAATTTTTAAACGAGAAGAAAGATTTTTGTCATTGAAGATTTTATACAAAATCTAGTTACAGTTAATTACATTTTACCAGTGTATTGTCAGAAGTTTAGTCCAATATTACGAACGAATCTGTATAGAGGAAGAAACTTTCGGTAAAGTTGAGAGATCTCCAGCGACTCCCGAGAAGACCTGTTCCTCTACTGTTACAAGGTGTAATTTTGTGGGAGCTGTTTCAAGTTCTACCACTTTAATCGGCGAACTTATATACAGTATCTTCTGTTAGTGCGAGTTATATAACGAGAGAGTAAACAGCAAACGAGGACAAAACAGAAGTGTAAAGAAAGAATGTATGTTTGAGGAAAAGTGATATGATATTATCGTGGTATATGTATTATATTTATAAAAATTTCTTTAAAAATAGCGGATCACAAAGCAGAGATAAACGATAGTTCATTACGTAAATATTTAATTGATTCAATTAATCGGCAAAATTAGAGCAATTAATATATCATGTCATTATTATCATATCATATTAATCTCAATATCTCAATATATTTTCGTCATTAAAGGATATAAATTATGTTTTGAGAAATTATAGATACAGGTACGTAATGCTATTGTGCAATATAACAAAAAATAGTACGATTGCGATTATATGAATAAAACTTTTATTCTATAATTTCATTTCAGAGGATATTATTCCTTTAAATACAGCTTGTGCTCGTCTTTTCCGTCTATTGTATTATATTATTTAATATGTACACTGCAAATATGCATCAAATTATATTAAAAAGTATCTTCTGTTATATTAAAAGAATTCTAAGAAATCATGACTTTTAAAAGGGAAAAGCCATTTTCCGAGAAGAAGATAAAAGCGTAGTACGCGCCAGGAAATCAGCGTTCTTTTTCTGTTCATGCATTTTATGATCATCATTCCTTTATATTACGCATAAAATGGCTTGATTCTCGCCAATACCTGTGTGCTCTCTCTTCAAAATTGATTTAAAGTTGCTTCGACCTTGAAGAAGATGTATAGGAGGATTTTAAAAAAATCATGTCACTTGAAAATGCACTGTTGAGAGGAACTAACGTTATCTGCTCCAATATTACCCTGCAGCTATGGGTTATGTATTTTGGCGAAGAGGGTAGGAGAGCCTTTTGAAATGTTCCATTCAGCAGCTGGGCCAAAAAATAAAAATAAGGTTTCCCCAGAGGCAATTGCAAACATATGACCAAGAAAGCATGTAATATGAAATCACAAATGCGGTGCTGTTGTCGATCTTCAGGGATGAATTGTCAGTAGCCAATAAAAAATCATGTTAATAAAAACAGTGATTTTTTTGTTAGATGAAAAATTATTTTCAGAAAAATTAGTATAACAACACAAGGTGTACTAATTTTTTAAATTTGAAGTTTTTTAATATTAATGAAGATCATATTGATCGACAAAGTATTTTACTAGTTTTCAGCAAGCTTTAGTTATCTTATAATTATAAATAAACATATTCTGTTGCAATGAAGTTATTTAAAAAATTAAATAAAGGATATATTCCGTTATTTGTATCCTCAAATCTTAAATTGCTTATAAAAAATCTCTATGGTTGTATATTTTATATTCTTGTTGTGAATCAGTTCGATTTGACAAATAACGAATCTGGGTTGGTTCGGCGAGTTTCTCGCTTGCTGCAATATTTACGATACGCTGGAACGACACCGACGGGGTAAGTCCAACTTTTTATTTGCTCCTCTCTTTCAGCCGCCCTCTCAGCCTTTCTCCTTCCAGTGCAGCCCTTCCATCCGTCCGTATGATCATGCCATTCCACGGCGATGATCCTCTGCTCACCAGGGCTTGTATAGCTTCCACCCTTTGCCACCCTCTCTCGGCATATGTACACAGACGAAACCTGCTCGCGCACATCTAAAAGGAACATGCACACAACACATTCTGTCACTGAGCGCTATTGCGCCATGGTGTTAACGAATGTCCACGCGATTCGATACACCGGCTCGGTGTCCATTCGACTGGCAAGATACTGACGTGTAGCTGGTGCGGGCTGACAAGTCACACTCAACGAATGTAGCGGGGACAATGGATTGCATGAATAAAATGGAGCAAATGCTTTTGTTTTTTTTTACTTATCAAGGTAAGCATTTGAGGAATACGACGTAAGCATGATTGTTTATGTTCAAAGTTACATAGATAACCGAAAGAATTGTTTCTATAAGTAAAAAATCTTAGAAAATGTTTTAAGACAGTATAAACAACCGAAATTATGTATATAGATTTTATAAGAGATTTTATAATAGATGTTATAAGATTTTCTTTATAGATTTTCCGAATTATACAAGTTTACTGAATATTCTTTCATTAAATCTATTGCTTTTTTAACAACTAGATTATGTGATTTAATTGGTGATATAGATTTCATATTTATTCGTTTTGTTATTTTATTATTTCCCTACTTTCATGATAAAATCGTAATAATACAGTTCTCTATATACATTTTAATTTATGTATGCGTTTTTCAAAGAATACTTTGGATATATTAAACGCATATGAATATAAATTATATATTGATTGTACATTTTTATAATAATGTTGGATACATACACTATTGTCTTGATATAAAGTAGATATTTTTAGCGTTAATAAAGCGGAGCTTCGTGTGTGAAGGTTCAGGAGGGATATCCTTCTGACGGGCTGAATCCCCTCCGTGTGTCTTACAATCCACCTGCGTGTCTCATCTTGTAACGCCCTTTGCCTTTTTCTTGCTTTTTTTCCTCTCCTGTGATTAAAAAAAAGAACTTTCTGAAATGTTGATACTATGTGCTTATGCAAATGACAGAAAGTAGTTGCTGTAATTACGTCATTTTATATTAAACCGAATTAACTCGTGCAGTTAGAGAGAGGATGTGAACGCGAACATTGGTTACAAGTTTCTTCATTATATCGCACAATTTAAGCTGGAAAATCAGTTTGTAACTCGATTTCGTCAAAATTAAGTACTTTTTTCACAGTTTAACTTGTTAAACGGATATGTTTCTCGCAAAATAAGAAACTCTATGTGATATATTGTATGATAATACTACAATAATTATAATAACAACAATTTATTAATGAAACAAGTTTTATATAAATTTCTTAATTGAGATTATTAATTGCACATACTAAATTATTAATTTTCAAAAATTAATAAAACTGATGATACAATTTTTCAAATGTTATCATTTTTCACGAGTTTGTTTCTGCTTGTATTCATGCAAACATTCCATATTATAACTGACCAAGCTTGTAACTAAATTATGATATATTGTGTTAACAAACTTTCTTTCGCCGAGTAAAAATTTTACTTTCCATTATTACAAAATTTTTTCCCGATTCTTCTTAACCAAACGATTGTACTTTCAGATAATTACAAGTGGTCGGTCCATTTTTACGAACGTTTCACAATAGTTCCATAAAGTAGAAATACAGTAACAAGGACAAGTATTTACGAATGATTTTACGGTAGAGATACACAAGAAGGATGCTCACGAATAACGAGAACAAGTATTTACTCTTGGGAAACAAAGGATTTCGTACCTCATTCTTTATTCTCTCGCGGTTCTTCAGTTACTTACACTAGAGATCTGCCATGTAATAACGTTAACGTGAGATTCATCAATTTGTAAAATTCTGAAAATAGAGCTAACCATACGGTGGGTATTAAAAGAACCGTGTTTGTAAATTTCGATATTTATCGAAGTAAAAATTACTAATTTTAATATAAAAAATGCCACAGTATAAATATAATAATAAATCGTATTAATTTTGATAAATTATAATAACCTCATTTTACTCTGAAACATATAAATTTGTATATACATAATATAATTTTATAAACTCGCAATTGTTTTATAAAAACGGCCTGGTTATCAATGTTGTTTTAAATTTAATAATGTTAAATAAAAAATTAATGTGAATTAAATAATTATTTGTATCTGTAAACATAAAATAATACTAATATAAGTACAATTATGATGTAACGTATAGAGACATATATTCACTATTTACATTATACGGATCGTGCAAAAAATTACTCGTGTATTGTGTCAATGTGCTCTATGGTGATACAATGCTTGTCGACATTGAATGCCGAACTTCAGTGCAGTCGAACTTTAGACGCGATAATCTGTGACTCGTGTTCTCCTCTCTAAAACGACTTGCTAAGCTGGAGTTAGATTTCTCATTCAACCTCATAATAGAATATCCGGAACTGCATTGGCAGCTCATGTATGAAGTGTTTGCATTATTTTAGCATCAACTGTCGGGTTGAATTGCTATTTTTAATTGTAAAATATATATTGTATATAATATTTATAAATATTATGTAATCAGATTGTATTTCGAATAACATTATACAAGACAGAGTTTCTAAGTAATTTAGAATTTCTGTAATTTATAAAAGAATTACAAATTTGATAAAGGTAATAACATTAAAATAAAACAATGTATCTCAAAAATAAAAAGATAAATGTGTAAAGTATCAATTTCTATTGTTTGTTAATATAGATATTTAATTTTCAATGTTCTCTTAATAGTTTTTATTACGAAAATGCGCGCTACACAAAAGTGAATAAAGGACAATAGCGTTTGATTCGCGTTGAAGTGGTACAATATCGATAAGAATTGTTTGATAGCTCTGATTCAAAACTATTCAGTCTCTGAATTACGAAAAGGAGGACTATTACCCGTAATTTCAGACAATGTGGGGTTCCAATCGACTACGTGAATAATTTAAAAATGATTTGGTTCACTCTCTTTAAGGTATACCCTGTCGCTTTTTGCCTACCGGCAATGAGACTAGCGCGGGGGTTGAATGTGGTTCCATTCATGCTTATTTCAAGCTCATTGTGCGCCTGGTGTATTCAGCCTTTGACTCGTTTCTCGTGTCGCTACTGTAGGGACGCTCCAGAGAGTAGGGCCGTACATGTCGCTGTGCAGAGAATCAGGAAATACCGGACGGTGTCACATTTTCTTCGATGGTAACGCACATGCAGCTACGACGAAGGAATAGGAACATTGTGATTCATCGAACTATCGAACTTCTCTTTATGCGTAAAATATAATTTACACGTGTGGATAGAAATAGCAGTCAAGCACAAATGGAATTAATCCGTGATTTCATCTCTCGTCTGTAATTACGTAAATGCTTAGTGTTTTATTTGAACGCATATCATTAGCCTAGATTTGTTCTATTGTTACAGCGAATTACGTAGAAAAATTTAGAGGTGACGGTATCTCATGCGAGAGCTATTTTATTCTCATAAAAGCTGCCGTATTCGTGTTACTTTAGACTAATTAGTGAATACAAATTTACCGTAATGGATTTTTTATTCACTCTTGTACTGATATTCGAAACGACCCTCCATTTTTCGTATTTTATGGTTCGTAGTAAAAAATTCTCCATTGTTCTTAGGAAGCTGAAGAGACAACGGGAGCGTCTGTGTCGATTCGTGTATAACCAGATTTTGACGGCGGAATGTACCCAGCTAAATGGAACATGGCCTGACCCGGATGACCCGCGCTGGAACAGCGGTGAATACGCGGAACTTCTGCCCGACTGGTTCCCGACAAACGCGACGAATACCTCGACTTTCGGAAACGCAACGACCTCGTCGACATCAGGTAATGTAATGGAAATTAAGCCATACAATTACGTGACTTGCAAAGCAAGTATGCAAGTATTAGAAACTAACAATCGGAGAGACTCATATTTTATTTATATTTAATTTCTTATTTATATTTTTTTATTTATATTTACGAGTTGAGTTCAGAATATATTCTATTGCGAAATTATATAATTGTTCTAATTCATTTCTTTAAATTATGCAATAATTTTTTAATGCAAATACATTATTAAATCCGTTGAAATTATAAATTGCCGTTGAAATTATAATTGCCATCGAGTTATAAACATCTCCATATTAAAATCATATTGCGTATGTCATTTGCTGATAAAGCCGCATGTAATAATGTTAACGTAAGCTTTACGTTTACCAAACAGATGAATCTCTGGTGCCTGTTTTGCCACCATTTACGCTCTGGCAGACCATACTGATTGCTATCTGCTTGGCAATATGCATACTGCTAACTATCGGTGGTAACATCCTCGTTCTTCTGGCGTTTATCGTAGATAAAGCCATCAGGCAACCGAGCAACTATTTCATTGCATCATTAGCTGCCACTGATATGCTTATCGGTAAGTTCTATAAAATTTCCGTATTTCATTTTCGTCTCTCCTTATTGCAAAAGTTGAATCGTAAAAATGATACCACGACGTAATTTTAATCTGTTCGGAATATCTAATCGTGTCGTATGACAAAGATATGTCAAAAACAAAAGTTTTTACAAAGACAATTTTTTTGAAAATTATCATATTTCCTATAATTAGATAAATATTTCTATAAAATTCGTGTATTTAATATAAATAAAATTTTGAAAGTCATTAATTTAATAATTTTATTATAATTATTATAAATGGTTGTAGTTTAATAATATTGTAATTTTTAATGTCACAGTAATCAGTTCATCGAAAAGATCTGTGAATAGTTCTTAAGAGATCTATAATTTTCCAGATGATACTAAACACATTTGATTGTTAATTCGTATGATAATATCAAGTGAGCTTATATCTTATGACTTTCATAGAATGTGTTAAAGCATTATTAATTATAGAATATATAAGTATCGCTGCAAAAGAATACATTTTTATGTCAAAATATTAAAATTGTCATTAATGTCATTAATTGTCGTTCATCAATCAATATTTAGATTTTAAATTTAATTGCAGTATGATTTGCAGCACGTCGCGTTTCGATTCGCTTCCTTTAATAGGATGTTTGGGCATAGCTTCACGACCGTTTGATAGTATTTCTAATGCAAATTCCTCAGTTATGAACAGATCCCGATGCATTCATCGTAATGATAATGATACGAGATGTGTAATTTGGTTATCGTGAGGTCTGTCTGAATACAGAATACGAGTAATCAGATACACGTGGCAACAGAAACCGACTATACAAGTAACGACGTAATTGTTGTGCAGGCACCGTGTCGATGCCGTTCTACACAGTCTACGTGTTAATGGGATATTGGAATCTAGGACCTCTCCTCTGCGATCTATGGCTGTCAGTGGACTATACGGTATGTCTTGTGTCCCAGTACACTGTTCTGCTGATCACGATCGATCGCTTCTGCTCGGTGAAGATAGCCGCGCAGTATCGCAGTTGGCGGACGGAGCAGCGCGTAATCTGGATGGTGACCATCATCTGGATCATACCGGCGCTACTGTTTTTCATCAGCATCTTCGGCTGGGAGCATTTCATTGGTTACAGAGACCTAAATCCGGGCCAGTGCGCCGTACAGTTCCTCAAAGATCCGGTATTCAATACCGCGTTGATAATAGGATATTATTGGACGACGTTGATCGTTCTGTTCATCCTTTATGGCGGCATATACAAAACCGCTTATGACATGCAGAAGAAAAGCGAGGCCAAGCAGCGCAAAATGCAATCGATGGTCGCGTTGAGCGCCGGCGCGATGTCCGGTATGGCCGGTCGCGCCGCCGGTATAGGTATTTCTAAAACACAGAGCACTTTGCTGAGTCAGGACAAACCGAAGATCGGAGCTACGTCAATAGATGATAGTGTTATTGGCATGGACGCGACGACTACTCAGAAAATGATCTCAAAAACTGATGGCGCAATGGCGCCGGATTCAAGCAAGAACGTTTCGAATATTACGGTCACGGAAACTGAGAAATCCGAACGCTCCAGTAGCCCTGCTTTCGACTCCGACGAGGAAAGCACCATCGGTACCTCACAGCAAGTTAATATCAGAAAAAGGTCTTCGCTGGCGGGTCTAGTAGCTCAATCCGGCGCTCTTCAAGTTTTCGCCACCAACGGACGCCTGAACGGCATTGTGCCGATCAAAGTTGAGCTGAGTGTGCCAACGACGAGGAAACTTTTGCCGACGAGTCCTACGCGCGACACGCCGAAAGCTCAAACACTGCCGAAGATACAGGAGCTTAGTCTTCTAGACACCGATAATCCCGCCGAGCCCGACAAGTCCAGCAGCCGAACGTTGACGCCAGAACAATCCTTGAAATCAAACGATGCTGATGGCAACCTACAATCGATTATCTCGATCGAGGTGACACCACCCGCTCAACTTAAGCGAACGTCGATCAGTAACAGTCAACAGAACATTATACCGCCGCCTATGCAGTTTCAAAGTAGCCCGCCAGTATCGGACAGTCCGACAACGTCCTCATCGACCGACAGACCTAGATCGTTAATCGTACGCTCCCACGGTCATGGCACTTATGATATCCTTACCGGTCTGGACGGCGGTGATTTGCGGTACATGGATGAGAGTTCCATTATCTTGCCCAGTCCTTCTTATGAGAGTCCACCGTCTTCCTTCTCCTGCAGCCTGGCTAATCCGCTGTCGACAGCACCCCCGTCACCCATTCTGGGTAACACCATGACGGCCGGCGCGAGTACAAGCCTGTTGCAAGCCGCTCTTATCAGGGCTACGGCGCAGCAAGCTGGTACCAGTCAGCTCGCTCCAATCGCACAGAGCAAACAACATCTGCACCATCCACCTATAATGTCTAATGCATCGAGTCAAACGCACCCGCCGCGCGTGTTCATCACACACCAGACGAATGTCGCGTCGCAGACATCGCCCATCAACAAGGTACACACTGAGGTCTCCGTCAACACTGATAGGATGAAGCGTCAAGCGGTGACAACGGTGATCACAACGACTGCGGCTATGCCGATAGAATCGTCTAATAGTACGGAACGATTCTCAGATCAACCCACCAAGGCGAGCAGTAATCCGCCACAGAATTCATCATCCAGCAGCATAATGCCGACAGCCTCGGCTGCCACGAATAGCCAGGAAGCGAAGAGTCAATCACAGAAGAAGAAAGAAACGTCGGACACGGAACAGAGCGGCTCCAGGCGCGATTTTGTCAAGTCTATTGGGAAACGATTGAAAGCCAAAACGCAGAAGAAGGACCTCACGGTAGGCCGGCAAAAATCACGAACGGAGAACAGAGCGCGCAAGGCCTTTCGTACGATATCCTTCATCCTGGGGGCGTTTGTCGCTTGCTGGACACCCTATCACGTATTAGCACTGGTAGAAGGGTTCTGCTCAAATCCACCGTGCACGAACGAGCATCTCTTCATGTTCTCATACTTTCTGTGCTACGCCAATAGTCCTATGAATCCTTTCTGCTACGCTCTGGCGAATCAACAATTCAAGAAGACCTTTACCAGGATACTAAAAGGTGATTTGCATATGACGTAAAGTACTGCGGATTGTTCGACAGAATATTCGTTTTGATAATGTAATTAATGTAAGCGACGCGGACTGTTTTTTTTTTTTGCGGAGAAGATGGCCTTCCATATTTAATACCGAATTACACTCACTTGTCGTAACTGTGGTGAACTCGGACAATAATAATAAATAATGAGAATAATATTTTAAGACTCGCCGGCAAAGTCAGGTGTTACGCGCCTTTTGTATATAATACGCACTCAAGCCAATCGAAAGTTATTATATTATATCGTATGTACATACGCTGTACACATGTGTGAATATTCGTTAACGTTATGTGACCAGGACGCGCGTGTATAACATGTGTATGTACATGTAGTCTTAGGCAATTATATGTGTACCACATATATATAATAAACATTTTGTTGAACCGGAGGTACAAAAAAAATGTGGTTCACGGTCCGTACTGTAGCGAGAGCTTGTAAATTTAACGCTGCGTGAAGAACGCGCGCGTTATGGTTAAAGCAGTAATTATGTAATTTAATAGTAAACATTTAATATAAGCCGAACGAAGAAACATCGTTCATTACGAAAGACGAAAAGTGAAAATATTAAGTAATATAAGACATTGATATCCGGCTGTATTATAAAATATCAGTCGCTTTTACCCAGTTTCATCAATGTAAGATTGACTTTAATCTCAGTTCAATTTACTCTTCATCTTCTTCGAATTTTTAGGATTAGAAAAAGATAAACAGTAAGTTAAACCGAAATTAAAGTTATTCTATATTGGTGGGCATTTGTGTATAAAAGATTGGCTGTATTATAAAACGCCAGTTGCTTCGAATAAAGGACTGTCTCCTCTTGTTGTATGCAGTAATCGTGAAGCGTTTTCGCGTTGCATTATTAATTCCCGTCGTATATCAAAGATTTCAGGGTTATTTGATGTACTATCTATCTTTTTTATTTTTTTATAAACAACGAATCAGCTTGAGGTAGCTCGCCTTCATAGAAGTACCGAACAATTGACGATTTTCTTACGGCTCTCGATCGTGGATCGGAAATATACACTGCCTTGAGATGGCCTAATATGCAGGCCTTTTCTCTTCGAATTTTGTGACATCTGGTACTTTCCTTACAAACGAGCTTCCATCGATATCTGATTAACATTTCGTGGCGATACGTTCGCATCTAAGATGACATGTAAAGAATATTTTTATTTTAATACATATTTAAAATTGATTAGTCAGTAAAATATTGATTATTGGCTAATTATTCAATTAATTAATTTCAAATAATTATTTCTTACTTTCATATTAGTCTGGATATTTTTATCATTAATGGCCATATTTCATATATGTTTATATTGTATGTATATTTTAATTAAAAAGTTTGTTGTGTATGCAGTTATTGTGTCACAGATGCGAACAATTATTTGAAGTTACTAGCAGACTGTGATTATAATTCGTGGCATTATGAAGCTTCGTTTTAGTATTGCTTATCTTTAAAAAATCTTTCTTCTCGATAAAATGCCTAATTTTTTCATTCTATTTTATACCAAATGTATCTCGCGATTACTGCAAATTACGAATAAAATGCATATAGACACAAATTGTAACAAATAATTCATATTCACATATTTCGTTATATTTTAATAACATTTATAAAGGCATTATCTCTATTGCCCTTGTTTACGAATGAATCAAATACACATTCTCATATATATGCAATTACAGGAAATCAAAATTGTAATTCCTGTTAATTAGTAAAACTAATTTATCAAAAACGTGTATAATTGAAGATGGCTGCAATGTTTGCGATATAAAAGCGACAAATAGTTAATAAATTAATTAGCAATTGAAGAAGCAAGTAAACGAAATGGAGATTTACATTTTTATATTTATATTATACAAAATCTATATTATAAAAATAAATTATCATTTCCCCCATTGTTATGAATTTCAAATTATCATTTGAATCATCATTTTATTAGTGTGATAATGAAGTGGATCTGTAATTAATAATATCGATATGCAAAGTTTATTGCATTAATAAAATTATCAATCAAACATTGAAATTGTTAAACAAAAAAATACTTTCTTCATCAATTGCTCTTCAGTTGTACCAGTGCATATATTTTACAAAAAAGGACAATATATATTCAATTAAATATCATTAATATATCCTAGAATCTTAAGGTCTCTGATGAGATATTATTTAAGTAAAATTCTGGCATTTTGCCAGTTTAAATAAGTCGCAAATTTAGAACTACGGACTTGTTATATGCTAAAAATCAGGCGGACAGAAAAAGTGCTTAATTAAATAAACTCATATCACACAGTTTGATCCCGTAAGATGCATGTTTCTTTCTATTATATTCTTATTTTTACATCTCGTAGTTCCAATATGTGGAATTAAAAAAACATCCAACAAGCAAACAAATCGTTCTTAATTTTCAATTAATCAGAAGTAGTAATTTTTTTCTTGCATTATAAACTTTATCATATAATTGTATCTTTATAAAATTTGATATATATGCGATTACTTTGCACGTAAACTTCATCTGATAATTCCGCCACAACATTTTACCACTAGAGAAACGCGTCATGTTCTTCCATAGAAAGTATAGAATGTCCCGAGAAGTAAATAAGGTTTTTATATTCACATGAATGAATTGTATCACATTATGAAATTCATTACGGGGATATCTTGGCACTTTGGATTCTTCCGAAATTCACTGCCAATAGTGAGAATAATCCTGTTTCTTCATTATGCTAAATATATTCATCTAAATCAGTTTTAGATATTAAGGTTATTATTTTAACATTGAAATGACAGACCTAATCGAAATGTCCCGTTTATTCGTGAAAGCACTAATAGGGTGTTCCAATTCAATTTGAGATTTTGATCTTGACGTAATCATTTGTTCATAAACACACAATTTACACAATTCACGATTAATTTATATTATTAATCGTAAGTTACGCTTTAATAAATTACTGATATGTTTGCATTATGCATTTCTTAGCCTTAAAGTATAATATATTGGAGTACACTTGTTTCTTCATGCGTCGTTAGATGTAATAATACGCGCTAATAAATTTCTCGTGAAAAAAAATATAAAGAAAGGCTCGTTGCGATAATAATTAATAACGAAAAAAAATTCTTCTGTGTTTTGGCTATCTAGAATGTAATATGTTGGCGTTATTATGATTAGTGATAGGACATAGAGTAAATGATTACTGTGTGCTTCGTCAACAAAAAATTAACTTGCATCAAAACATTTCTGTGAACGCCGGATTCTTCGATACAATCGATGCGATGATATAACGATATTCCGCTTAATAAGACTAAGTCCAGTTTACTGATCGAGAAGATCGAACGATACGTCGCAAGCTCTAACGTAGTAAACTTCTCTCTGTATGATATATGTAGGCTATATTTCATCAATATATAAAAAGTATGCGGGTACAAGTAGCGGTGCGCTTATTGTACAGAGATAACAGACTTTGCAGACTTTGTAGAAAAAAACTGATTTATTAAGTGGGCGCTGTGTGTATACAAATATGCATATCTATATACGTAGCGTGATGGATAGGCAGTAAAGGCTGCTTAGCGCTAAAAAGAGGAAGAAGATCGGTAGACGGTACAATATCTAGCGAATAAATATAATTAGCCTTAGGCAATAGCATGATTAAAAGAAGCGCAGGTAATAAAAATAGCTGCGTGGAGCCTATGTAAGTCCATATATAAAACGTATTGTCTAGATCATGGAGAAAGTATATATTTGCGCACTATATTTCCCGCCTGACGGTCATGCTTTTATTATAGATTACTCGTTGTAGGTCCGTAAAACGGATGATCATCAAAATTGTGCGCGACAAGTTGGAAAATGTGTGATTAATGTGTATTTTATGCTCGACCAATTCCAATTTAATCCTATCATGGAAAATTTAAATAGCAAATCTGTAAACAATTCACATGATGGAAATAAGTTCTGTCATATGATTTACTACTATTTGTTTACACAATTATATTAAAATGTGCCACGAATTCCCTGCACGTTCCACGAAAATAACTTTTTGTTGAAATTAAATTTACATGGATAAATGCGTGCACGTGAATGTTAATGAAAAATAACATCTATACATCTTGAAACGTAATTTTCGAAATATTTGTTTTTAAATTAGCAATATTTTATAACGTGCATATCAAGCAGAAAATTAATTTGATAATTATATATAATATTATTTTAAATGTGTCTTCTAAATATGTATAAAAACAACATGAAATCAAATTTAAAGTGTAATTGTTACTAAGTCATAGACAATATATCTTGTCTGTTTGACAAGTTTGATTTTAAAAGTCATCATAAATATTATTTTTAATTTTTCTTTATATATTTTTTTATTTTCTCGATTAAATTTATTATCTCCCGCTATTGATTTTATTTCTTACATATATATATAATTTATAAACAATATAATGTATGTTACGTGATTATTATACAAATGCATTATAATTTACTTTTAGAATAATGCAGTATGTTCTGATTGTGGATATATAATCGATATTTAGGAATGTATTCGCCACGCATATAACGTCAAATGTCTACTGCAAATTGGCAATTCAAATTAATGTATATGTGAAATAAACTAAGGTTTGAATGAAATTATGACATAGATGTTATCAAGTAGCAATCGATTTTTATCTATATTGCATCTCTATATGGAAGCCATGAAGGTGCATATATACATATATATAATATAATAAGGCGCGTCCTGAAGTATAAATGATACTTAATTGCTGAACCTGTAAGTAAAAATGAATATAATAAAGTGAGACAATGCAACGTAATAAGAAATTAGTATTTCTTCCTTTTATATGTTAATCGTATATATAATATAATGCGATTATAATAAAATTACACATTGATATATAAGGTAAGTATAAAATCTTTCAAGATTAATATTTGACGTTTCACAATGCAATAAAAGACTCAAAATATGTAATATATTAATAATATAAAACTAAATTCCTATTAGTTAAAAATAAATTCCTATTAGTTAAAAAATTGATTTTTATTTTTTCGAAATGGATTTACGAACTCAAAATATTATCATTCATGATGCTACGGTGCAAAATAATAATTTCGAGATATTTGAATTTTATTTACGGTCTTAATTAGAAGATAAAAGTCTGAAGTATTAGAGATATAATAGTTATTTACACGTGATAAGATTTCAAGAACTGCAATGTTATATACAAACGAGAACAATAAAAGTAGTGACATCTAATCGAAACTGTATCAACTTATATACACGTTTAATACCTTCATCTGTGAATTTCAATAACTTAATAACGTTTAAAAAATGTCATATCTATATAGATTTATTTTGTAATTAATAAAAATGGATAACAATAAAACATTAACGGCATAAATACAGAGATATAAAGATATAATATTTATTGACCAACTATCTCATATCACTATGTGGTATCCTATTCCTTCTGACAATTGGAATTTGTATAGAATTCATCGGGATTCATATCAAATTTCAATTTTTGGTATAGTTAACAAGTCACTGAATTCAAATAAAATTGTCAAATCAATAAAAAATAAATGGTTCAAACTTATTGTTCTTCTTTCCGCGTTCTATATTTTTTTATGAAATAAATTTCCACGTAAAGTTATATGAGAATCTTTATTCTTACTTAATCTTATTTGAGCAAAATTTATTGATTATAATGAAAGTAAATTTATAAATTAACTCTGGTCACGGAATGAAATTTTATCAACGGATGATAATCTGTTTGGTCAATAATGCAGTTAAGAGAAAGAATACTAATAACTATTAAGATTTAAAAAGATTTATTAAATTATTTTATATATTAAAGTGTTAAATATAATTAAATATCACATAAATTTCAAAATATTATTTTTTTCATATACTTTTAATAATTCAAGTTCAGTAGATAACAGTGATAAAATAAGAGAACTTATCAGAGAACTTATTGAAAGTTAGGTAGAAAGTTTTATCAAAGAATATATCCAGTCTTTATATACAATCTTTATTCATTTATTTGACTTTGTATATAGATCTTTTTTAATATGTTATATTTATTGATTAGTACATGTTGTTAATATTAATAAATACTAATTAATAACTCAAATAATTTCGTAACTAAGCTTTATTAACTTTTTTATCGTAATATGTAGTCTAAACTCATTAATATTTTAATTTTTATTTATTAATTAATTTATCAATCAATTCTTTTGCCATTATGTTCTTTCTAAGTCATTACATTGCATTATTTAAAAAATATAAAACATATTTTAATGTAAATTACACTATTATGCAAAATATAAATGATATTAGATGCAATGTTATGACATCAAAAACTTTAACGACGAAAAAATATTTTTATTATATATTATATAGTGCTTTATTATATGTACCGGATTTGTATTTATTGAGTATAACGTTACATTTTATTTGTGCATCAATAAATTTTAGTACAACAATGAGTATATATTTTCAATTATGTAAATCTTTGATAAATGTTTTGAAATATAGAATACTGTTCAATTACATCACTTTAATAAATTATATATATTGTAGTTTCAGTAATAAATTATAACATTTCTATAACAAATTATAACATTTGTATGTGAGAGTTCGTGACTTGAATCAATAGCAAATAATTTAATTAAATGCTAGTTTAATTATACCTAATGAAGGTTGTGCTACGTGTAGTCAGATGAATAGAAGCCACAAGAAGGGGAAAACAGAATATACAGAAAGGATCGAATTCGAGTAAAATCCCATGGAGTTACCGGAAATTTGCTTTTCAAATACTAGTATTTTGATACATTTAGTAATCACGTAGTGGAAACTGTTACACTATTATTAGTGCTTTGAAATCTATTGTAAATAACTTTCTTACTCCCAGTGTGAAATGACATAAAAATAAATCAGCATTAAAAGATAATTGAGGTGTACTTGAAATGTTTCAAAGTCAACATTTAAAAAAAATCAAAATGAATTTAATATGACAGCAGAATTAAAAAAGAATTTTTTTTTAAAAGTTATTGCCGTGGTTAAATAGATCTGTACAGACGGAGTAATTTCACCTTTTAAAACCGTTTTTATCGCCCTAATAATTTTGAAATTTATTTATTTATTTCATCTATGTGTATGTGTATGTTAAAGTTTCATTAAAATCAGAATTCATTTTTCTTAATAGTCATTTTGGCCACTACATTTTGAATTTGCCATTTAAAATTTTCCAATTATGAGTGCAGATTTAAAATCAATAATTTCAAAAACATTGATGTAGAGATTTTCAAAGCATGTTTATCATCATGTATTTTTAGTTCAGCAAGAATTTTTATAAAAAAAATACTCAATCTGACTGACTTTTTGGTTATAATGTATTATTAATGCTAAAAACATATTTATCTTTTATTCATGTATACATTATATAAGGAACATAACGATAAAGTCTTAGGAATATAATAATAACGTTATATGTTGAAGAATATGTTACACAACCAGTTATGAAATACGTAAAAATAGAACAACTAAGAGAAATAATAAGAAATTCTATAGGATATTATAGAACATTATGCAACATAAATATAAATTATGAAAAACAATTCCATAGTACTCTTTGCATTTTCAAGTATTATAGTAAAGTTTAAGCTCGCTTTCTAAACGTAATCTTGGATTACTTTTGCATTTAATCTGAGCTTAAACTCTTGTTTTCCTTCTTCTTGCTTAAGTACACATGAGAACACATTTCCATAGACAATTCATTTGGCTAAAATCGTACGTAACGTATTTAAAAAAATCCTATTTCTTGGTTACAGCAAAACCTGAGAATAAATTAAATAAAATCTATTTCTATAAATAGTGATTATATAAAAATATATAAGTTAAAAAATGTATAACTTATTTAAGTAAGAATTTTTTAATTATTTTTATAAAAAGCGAACTAAATGGCAAGATATTTTTTATTTAAAATTATTTACGTTAACAAATAAGTTGTTTCCGTTTTGAATTATGTCTACATCAATCATCCGGAATTTATATTTGTTTCACTTTTTTTATATCTTCTGTTCATTCCAAAAATACCTTTTGTCGTTCATAGCATGTCTGTTACTTTACATATCAAACAAGTGTTATGTGCTCCATGCGAAATACTTCGAGCGTTATACATTCAACGTCGAGTGAGAAAAGCCAATATTTTATTTCATCCTTCCAATCCATCCTTCCAACAAATATCTGCCTAGTCTCCCAGGGTCTTCTTTTGACGAATAATATATATGTTATATATACACATGATGTGGGTGCTTTCTAACTCCTAAGATATGTGTATGTATACGTATCATACTTTTCAAGTTTCTATTTAAGTCTATTTGTCGCTTGACGAAAAAGATACACGTGGCTGAAAAAAATATGAGAATAACGAGGTATTTTTAAAAAGAGCCTATATAATTAACAAATAAGTTATTAAATTCTGTCATTTGTTTAACATATCGTAAAAAATTTATAATTGCATCAGGCTAAAATAATCTTTCCTTTTGCAGAAATTTCCAAGAGAGTGATAATTTTTGAGGAAAATTTTAATCAAATTCTTTGTAAATAATGAAATTTGCTAGAGCACGATGATCTAACAATATTAGTTTATCTACAGTTTATGTGTAAAAATACAAAGATCACATTTTTAAATAAAAATAAGTTAAATATTATATATTTAGTCACAATTTAATTAATTATTAAGCATAATAATACGTCAAAATATTTTCATATTTTTTTACATACAGTTAATTGAAAATAATTCTAATATTTAAACGGTAATTTATGTAGGTTAACTAAATAGAAAAGGTTTTTTATATTTAAAATGCATTATTTATAATTTCAAATTTATGTGTTAATTACAGATGTAAATGCCATGAATTAATATTAATTCTATTAAATAAATTATTTACATATTTCAGTCACCAAATTATATTTTCTCATTCGTTTTCATTTAATAAAATTTAAGTCATGCTTATAAGCTTACTAACTCTTACTAACAAGCTTTTTAAAAGATCATTGTCCTTTAAATGCGTTACATATCTCACGAGAAACATTGTCTTTTTCATATATTACCTTGTGATTGCATAGTAATACGTTTGCAAATTCGTAATGCTGAATATACACGTATAATGTATAAAAGATATATAAAGATGTTATAAAAATATATTTAGATAAATATTATATTGCATTTATTCAATGATTTATGTGTAAGTAACAGTTTATTATATAAAAAAATGAATTGATGTATATATTTAAACTGACAATTTTATATAATTGGAATTACTTTAAAAAGATAATTGATTTATTATTAATTACGTTTGAAAAAGTTCTCTTAATAAAATTTTTGAAAGGCGATTAGAACTTTATTGCATAAATTTAATCGTTCCGGTCGATTCCTTTCAACATTATCCCTTTCAAGCTATAGAAGTGTAGAGGATACTTGAATTCATTTAGCTTCTCAGAATATCAACTGAAAAGATTAATAAATTGCGTATCTTTTTGTCGTTACATATTTAAGACATTCAGAACTTTTTCAAATTTGAATAAGTAGTCGGCATACTCGTATAATGCTACCGGAGTCTGCTTTTTTGAGATATACATAAAAAGTTTTCATAAGATCTTTCTCATATGATGAGATGTCTCAGTGAAATCAACCGGACGTGAAGAGAATACTTTTCCACTTTTTCTTAAGTGAAAAGGCTCTGATACGAATATATAGTTAACCAAGAAGAGAGAGACTCTTCTTCTTCGCTCATCTAAAGCTGCAAACTTTTAGTTTTATACAGGCGTAACAAGTTGGGTATAAAACAATACTACTTTTTGATATCTTTGCGATTTATATTGCGTCTTTTTTAAAAAAAAGTTTCCTTTCTTTTACCAACAATTGAGAAACAAGTAAGATTTATATCTCCTTATCTTATAAAAGATTTTACTTTATCATAATTAAAGACACAAATGCAGAATAGTGTACAACAGCATTGAAAAGTATAAAGTACGTATAAGTTATAAATTAAAAATTAATTATGTTAAAAATTAATTATATATATTTAATTATGTTAAAAATTAATTATATTTAATTACAAATTAAAAATAAAGTATAAATTATAAATTAAAATGTAAAATGGAAATTTGATGTTTCGTTTATAAATATAAAATTAATAGAAGGTGACACTTGTTAAGTAATTCTGAGAATTTACTGGCATTGTAAAACTGCAGATATAAAAATCTCAAAACTATTTATTATAATAATAGCATATCTGTAATAGTGCGCTATTATACTTACAAGGGAAATTTCACAATTGTCCGGAACCGATTTGATTCTCCATGAAATATGTTGTTAAACACGAAAATCTAAGAGAGAGAGATACGTATTTTTTTATACGTGCGCTAATTCATGTTTAAGGGGCGAAACATCCCTTTGAAGAAAAACGGTATTTCTATTTCGAGCCGAATACCGTCGGAAGTATAATATAAAAGATGGAAAAAAATTTTTTAAACAAAAGTTGTACGGTTTTAAGAGTACTTCAATGTGTGAAGAAAAAAAATTTTTAAAAATTTTTTGTTGTTAAACAAAAAAATTAAAAAAATTTTTTTCTTCACAAATTAAAGTACTCTAGAAACCGACAGTTGTGAAACTTCCCTTGTTAGCTGCGACTTTCCCACGCGATAGATTCTTTTTTTTTGCTTCGCGAAAACCCCTTTTACTATAACATATACTAAAGTTATACTCGGAGATGATCACAGAGTTGACGTGACAAACTTCGTCTTTCATATATCAGAGAATGAGGTTTTTTATGTATAACAAGCATGAATATATGTATATAACTCGGTCACTTTTGAAGAAATATGGTCACAATTACTATCGTTCTCATTTGCACGAAAGGAAAATGACATTTATCCATGACAAAGTTGTTAGCGCGAAGTCAGGTTCGAACGTCAAACAAATGCAATAAATGGATAAAGTTTTATCAAAGTCACGATATATGTTCTATGGAAAGGTTATTAAAATTTCGTAGAATGTTATAAAATGCAAAAAATAATTAAAACAAAATTTCTACAAAGATAATTTATCGCAAAATGATTGCTTTTCGTGTATAAGACATTTTGTTCCGTCAAAATATTTCGTTATTAAATGTTTCGTAAATTTTTGAAATTGAAAATTTATTTCCATTTATTTTATATATATTCCTATTTATATATTTGAATTCACAAAACGAGAAGCTCTGTTTGTAAAGCAAATATTCACGTACTTTATACCAGTAACTTCTTTACAATGTTTAGTACGCTTATCGATGCATATTTGCTGATGCAAATTTTCAGGTTAAAAGAGGATAAATTTTACGTGTAATGTTATCTTTATTAGCGTAAGGTTCTATAATATTTAAGTTTATCTATAATTAATTCAACTTTTGCTTGTTGAAAAGATAGCATTACTAAGAGCTCGATGTAATATAATATAAATTAATTTATAGTAAGTAATGTGTTTTATTAAATTAAAAATAATTTAACAAACTATATAACTTAGCATGTATGATTGTGAATGATTTTGTAAGGTATATAATTGTGTAATAAAAAAGCTTTTCAGAGCCATTCCACTATGCGTTTAAATTAAGCTAGTACTTTTCTAAAATATAAGCTTGGAATCTCCTTAAAATCGTATAAAATCTAAAGAATAATTGAAAATCTGTGAGAAACGTGATACTGTAGCATATCGTGAATTTAACATGTTGAGATCGGAATCTTAAATTTTGAAAAATGCTAGATCCCGTGTGCATTACACTATACGTGATGGGAGTCTCTTAACTTTTACCTTGAAGAATAGCTATCATAAATCGGCAAACGTATCCAGCTCGAATCGGTGTAGACATTCGCGTATTTTCCCATCAGCTGACACTTGTGCCCAAGTGGAAAGTCTCGGTGAGGTGGGTGACAAGGAAAGGGGTGCGAGATTGTTCATGGTGCGCACGCACCACTGAATGAACGCGCTTTTGAGCCTTTCAGTATCGCCGACGAGGTTCTTCAGTGCGGTACATCGGTTTGATCCACTGGCGAACGATGTAAATTGAATAATCATCTATAAATCTCTAGTCGTTTACGTGACAGGTGTGCACATAACTGTCTCCGATAATCCTGCGACAATAATGTTAACAATTGACAAATCGATGGACAAATCGCGCGCAAATAAATAGGTGCCGATTGACAAGAGACAATCGATATTCGACGAACATGCGGACACATATTGTCAAGTTCTCGGACGTAACGTGATAAACGTCGTCTGTTACTGTCAGTGATAATGACTTTGAAACGATCGTGTCTTTAATGATTTGCGCTTTCTATTAACTGATTATAAAACTAGGGAAATGTACTGGTTATAAATGAAATTGTGCTTTTAAAGTGTACGAAGTGCAAAGCGCATTTTAGTAATGGAAAAGAGTCTTACAAAAAAGCTTTCATTGGCAATCGTTTAACACGCGCGTGTAGAAAGTGCTTAAAAGTTTAAGTGCTATTTTATTCATTGAAAAACACGGCGATAAAAATATAATGCTTTGAAAGAAAAACGATTTAAAAGATGCTATACCTACAATTAGTGTCGAAAAAGAATTAAAAAAGCATTAAATATTTCAATATATAAAGATTCCAAGAAGATTAAACTAATTTGCAAAATCTACGTAAAGATAAAGCAGAGATCTCTACAGATTAAATATAATATAGATTTTCAAGTGAATAGTTAAATATCCGCGAATCTCCATGGCAAAGTTACCTAATTATGAGATATAATCATTTCGCGTTTATTCTGATTTCAAAGACAATTTTATATCGACAGACAATGAATTTAACAGAAGTATTTGGAAGTAAAAAAGTAAATCGAAAATAAAGGAATGAAATGCGTTTATCAAATTTTGTATTGGAAAATTAATTATTAATATCAAGTGCACTGATTAAACAATAAACCGTGTGAGATTTTCAATCAAGTACCACAAATTCGTATCAATTACATGTATACTTTTCCAATAAAAAATGAGCAATCAAGTTAAGGAACCATAATGATAGTTACTCGCCAGTTTATTGTGCGTCACGTAGGAGGAAATAATATTTATAATAGCTCATAAAATCGATTTAACGTGTAGTTTGGAGGAAACAAATAGAAATCAACAGAGATACAATAGTCAAACAAAGTCCCGGGATTATCCCTACAATCGCTAAAGACAATCCTTACAAATATGAATGGTCTAAATCTAGAACATTTATATAACTGCACTGCATCAATTCTGGAGCGCAATGTTACGTTGCTAAATCTTAGTGAGATACGTTATTTTATTGACGAGACATTAAACAAGTCAACTAGACGTGAAATTCTGCGGCAGGAACTCTTTGACTGCATCCTTGTTAATCAGGAACGGCCATTCGATTTGCCATGGTGGCAAAAGCTCTTCTGGTCTTTGATATTTGCGGTGATACTGCTCGTCGCAACTGGTGGCAATATTATCGTTATGTGGATCGTACTTGGTAAGAAGACTGATTGTATAAATGTGATATAGCATGCTCGAGAAGTTTCCTCTTGTTAGCGAGCTTCGCGTTCCTATGAATATAAATTATTTCAAAGCGAAACTTTTTGAGATTAAAATCCTTATATTACGATTAACAATGATTATGTACAGCTTTTACTTACAATTAATAATCCAATTTTTATTATAAATCAGTTGCAGAAAGTATATAAATTAAAATAATAATACATAATTACATATGACGATAAAATTAACATCAAATTAAAATTTTTGGACAGTAATTAAATATTATTATAGAGTTACTTAGGTAAAAATTTTTTTTTAATATTCATATATTCAACTAAAAAATAAATTTCTAATATTTATGTAAATGCAATCACAATGTTTTATTTACATATGAATTTTATTTATAAGAATTATTATCCGTACATGATAAATAAGATAAATAAAAAAAGATTCAGATTGAAACAAATCTTAACGATGTGTTGCTATTATTAAACATTTAATTAATTAGAATTATGTGAGCTATTTAACAAGACTTGCTAGAAAATAACTAAGTATAGACATAAAAAAAAACAGTGACTGTTATGAATTTCTTATCAAGATGGTATTATTTGAGAAATTGCATACAGTGGATAATTATCCAAATAAATAGAATAGTAATCTATTAAGACGAAAATTGATTGTGTTTTGTCATCCCAAATTAAATATATATTTGTATAAGCATCTATATATTCAAAATAAAAAAAATCACTTCTTTAATATAAATATTTCTTCGTTCTCGTAGCGTTATGTATTATAAACATTACATAGAATTACTTATTTAATAGTAATATTTCTTCACTCTTCTTCTCTTCTCTTCTCTTCTCTCTTCTCTTCTCTTCTTATAGGTATTATGTAGTATGAACATTTACATAAAATCTTTGAAATATTCAGTTGTTTAATTTAGGCGACTGAATATTTTATTTCTTATGCATTTTATGCTGAAAACTGTTCCTCTTGATACGTGATACAAACACTCAATAAAAACAAATAGAGCATGAAACGAGATAAACCTTTACATACGAAAACACGTCACATTGTCTACATCAGAAGAGCAATTTGACGGTTATAGCTTATATAAATTTTATTTATATGACTGAAGAAAAATATTTTGCTGAATGCTTAATAATTGCAAATGGTCCAATGCGTATTAAGCTACAGTTAGTATTAAGCTACTATCAACTTTTATATGTTAAAAACGTATATAACAAAAATAGACGTAGCACTTTTCTGTTAAAAAAACTGGTAAATTTTTATCATTTTAAAATCATAATAGAAATTCACAAATAATAACTATCGTTTTCAATAATTGATAAAGATATATTGTTGTGAATTTCTATATCATAAAAGATTGATATTTCGCAAAGATACTTTTTTCGCAATTAGAATTTAACTTAATAAATAAAAAAATAAATTTATATATAAGAAAGATTTCATGTATTTTTATATAAATCGTGCATATTTCGATTATCTTATTCTTTTTTCTTTTTCTTTATGTAAACTACTGTCTTTTGTTATATGTATATCTGGCTTTGATCCGTATCTACGTGACAAGCATCTTTATAATCAAAGACAAACAATTCATTTTCACTATAGTGAATCAATACAATAACTTTTTATACGAGCCACGTGTAACAGATTTATGTATTTTTATATAAAGTGTATAGTAAATAGTTATGTGTACTAACATACAAACAAAACATACGTATACTAAATATGTCACTATATCTGTATCTGATTAAATTTGGCATATTCATGATTTCACATTTATGATACAAAATATATTTTTACACACGCTGAAGAAAATAAAATATTAAAAAATTGTGTAAAAAAACTTATGATACATCGTATATTTTAAAAAATCATTGTATAGAATTTACTTTATTATCCATATATCGTACACAGAAATACTAAGTTTATTTATATATTATTCATATATTATTTGGATATTGTAAATTTATGTATAATTATATGTGATCATATTTTATAATAATAAACAGTAATTAATTTACAAAGTTTTTAAGATCTTAGGTACGATGAATATAAGATATAGAGTATATTGTATAAACAAACTCGAGTTTTATTGACAAAGTCTTTGATATATTTCTGACGTTATTTTCTATATAGGTAATATAAATTAATAATCACATAAAAACATATTATTTTAAAGAACACGTAATGTATATTAAATTTCCCCACACGTACTTTATACCGGTTGCTTTCGAACAATTAAAATTTTCTCTCTCTCTCTCTCTCTCTTCAATTTTACCATTTACATATATATGTATATCTATCCGTTTAGCATTTGAATAACTATTATGCCGGTACTGGTTGCATTTTAATTTTTTTCTTGCTTCGTTTCCGCAACCTTTAGAATTTGTCGCGAATCCGTAAAGGTACGTTTATATGCACGTGCAACATTTTATGCACGCGCAACATTTTATGTTACAATAGAATTATATAACTTATAATAACAAGAGTACACATCATAAAATAAAGTACACATTATTATGTAACATTGTATAAATAGTCACATAAAATCCATAGAAGATTTAATCGTAATAAAGTGTTTTTGTTTTAACACAACGCAGTTTAGTGCGTGCAATCTGTATATACATATGTATATATGCATACACGCATATATATATAATACGTATATACATATACGTATATCTATATGTATATTAATATTTTGTAATAAATGCTACTACTTTAGCTAGGGAAGAACTAGCTAGATGCAAAGACCTAATGTAATAGTGAAAACGCTGTGAAATAATTTAGTACAAAAAGGCTTGTATAGCTAATTAACTACGTATTTTGTATGGAGTTGCACTTAAGTGTGTATAATAGGAGAAATTTCCATGAAGAAACGTAATTTTGCTATAAATAGAATTGTTACAGTAATTTTATTACTTTTTCATATTTAAAAATTTGGAACAAATTAATGCAAAAATAATAAATATATGTTATCAACGATTAATCTGCATTTGTTAAATAGCTATAGTAATAGTTACGTTGCTCATGCTTATTTGATCATGGAAAGTTTTTGTTCTTTCTATATGCATATATATATTTACAGATATAATCGAAAATATAATATGAAACTTTTTTAATTGTGTTTTTATGTGTAAATTTACATTTAAAGCTAAATTAATATAATTATCTAGAATTGTGACTTATAGGATCCATAAATTTTATTAATATCAATATTTTCAATTTTCAGAATACACATCATTTATCTCAAGATATTGCATTACTCTAAAAACACATATCAGACATTTCAAACTTGCCTAATACAATATAATTCTTCGGTTACTTTTCCGATTACTAAGAAACTTATTAGTTAAACTTTTCTCCAACCTTCTCTCTAACCTTTAATGAAGTTATGAAATTGATGGATGTTGATTTGCTGAACGCCGTGCTATAAAATTTTTCTCACCATACGGTAAAGAAATGTGTCACTCATATCTATGTATGTAATCATGTGTGTGTACGTATGATGTACACATATATGATGTGATAACAATGAGACATACCCATTTATAAGGATACAGGAGCAGATGGCATCGAAAAGCTCAATAATCACATACAAATGTTTTGTTTAAAAAGCTACACGGAAAAAAAACACAGCTGAAAACTTCACTGATTCAGCAAATCTACAGTCATAATATACAGACAGTTTTCTATGTTAAAGTAGCAAAGTTGACAGCTGAATAACATTAGCGATTTGTTAAACTATCATATCTTCTTAATTACAGATATTGAATTCGCGCAGTAAGTTATAAGTTTGCTGTACTACTCAATTTACTTTTTTTCCGTGATATAATTAAGTGCAATATTTATTATATTGCTTTATTCCTAGTTTTTAAATATTTAAATTAGTTATTTTAATGATAAAGTCAATTATATAAATACATTATATAATGATTAAAATAAATATATATAGAGCAAAAATCAACGAGAGAGATTATGTAAAAAAAATATTAACATATTTTATAATTTTATTATAATAATATATTGTAATATCAAAATATAAATTGTATCATTGTTAAAAAGATGATGCTTATCTATAATACAAGAAATGTGCATAGATATTGTTCCACAATTCTGTACCAATTCGATAAAGCTTCCTTCATTGTTCATAAATGTCACTTAACTTCGAATCAGATAAAACTGATAAAAGATTAGAATGGGAGTTCGAATCGCGGAAAATTTGAAACTTTCACTGTGATAACGATATTATACAAAAGTTTTATATTCCACAGTTTTATAGACGCAAGTAGTTTCAAATGTTACAAAGTGTTATCAAATCTGTGTTTTGCAAGTCATAAAATAAATAAAATTAATCGCGTTGAATTAAATATATGGCGACATATCGATATATCGACATTATTTTGTCTTTTTTTGCATACGTGCTAAAGCAATCTGTTCCTCGACATAAAACAAAGAAACAGTATTTACGAGCAGGAATTTATCAGTAAGAGAAGCTGTGATCTTTTACGCATTATTTCTAATGCTTCTCGACATCGCACCGATGGAATTCGTGATGAAACTTTTGCCGTGCGAGCACTGTCTGCAGGTACGGCTAAGGAAGTTTCTATCGATCAGGGGTGGGAAAACTTTAGTGGTTCGGCAGATTAAGACTAGGATGGCACGAACATAAAATTTCGCAGAAATCTAGCTTTATAACGAGCAACCGTATTTCTCGGATATACTGGTCCTACAGCTTGTCCGCATCGGAAAAGAAGGATCTGTAATGGTGAAGCCGTGCTTTGTCGTGACAAGTAATAGCTGAAAATATATCTCAGAAGGTTTGTCGCGAAAAAGCAGAAGCTTTAAATGGCATTACAGTTGCAACGATTCATCCCCGTGAAAACATGCGTTCACAAAATGCTTTCTGCCACAAACGGAATTGCTGAGCTTTTACCTTTTCTTAAATGTATGACGTGTATTGTAAAATCATTGCATTATGCATGCTATTTCAGTAACATACGATGTTGTATTGAAATTTGTTTCTTATAAAAAAATTTTCTTAAAAGAAACGTTTAATATAAATAAAATTTTTCGGTAAAAATAATTATTTACAATATTTTAAATTTGTTAATGCACTTGTCAAACTTTATTTTTTTATTACTTATTCTGTCTTATTAAATGTCAGTTACTCTTCGCAAAAATCTTTCCTTTAATTAGAATTTTAATTAAAATTTAATTTAAAAATTATAGAACTATTTCTAAAGCTCTGTGCGACGCACAATTCATTTTTATAAGAAGGAAGATTATTCAATGCAATATTTTGCAAACATTGTACTATTACATATACACTATTACATATACACGTTGCTTCTTTATTTCTGATACATTTGCTCAAAGTTAATATTTACAGATTGATTATGCCTGCGAGCAAAATTTGAAATATCTTTTTCTATACGTGAATATATGATATATTCTCAGATATATTAGATATTTTTAAGATACCCCAGGGAGATTAGATTGAAATTCATTTCGTTATTGGTTAGCGTAACAAAACCCTTATGATTTATAGATGTAGTCCCGAAGACAAGTAAAATATATGCAAAACCGGACATTTTCATCAGGTTTTCGGAAATAATATACAACACTATATATACATATATAGTGATAATTCTTTCGACTGTTAAAAACTCTTTCCCAATTTTATGTAGATGATGCGTTCTCTTCAAGAAAATTTCGTCGTAGCGTCATATTACTTACAGAATTTCAAACACATGCTATATTAAAATGTACATCGTGTTACTAAACTAACAATTATAATTGACAGAAAGAACAGCACGTTTCTATTTTGTCAACAAAATTAATATATTATTTGATATTATTTTGAAACGTTTTGTTATAAAAAAAAATATCATTACGATTTATTTAGAATACATGAAATTAATTGAAATATTTGTTTTATTGTTTCTGGACTTTATTTATGCTATTTATTTTTAAATTGTTATTGTAAATTAATATCTATTTTTGAAAGTTTGTGTGCATGTTTATATATTTATTAACCTGTAAATATTATAATATTTATAATTATATTTATACTTATATTATACTTATATTAATTTATACTTATATTATAATTAGTAAATATTATAATTTATACGTACGGACGCAACAAATTTTATAAAATACATCATTTTATCATTTTCATTAACACAGAAAGAATAATAATTAATTTTTATTTTAAAGTTATTTTTATTAAAGGGAAAACAAATATATACTAATATTTCCCAAATATTCTAAATGTTACATATTTGTTTGTAACAATCCATGAATAAGAATAATGTGTTAATTTAATAGTAGAAACCAAGAAGCAATCCTTTTGGATTTAATACTATCGTGGTCGAAGAAACTGACTTCGGAGACGTTAAGTTAATGAAACTTTATCTCTTGAGTGACAATCAAAGTTACGCGAAAAAAGTATTCGACGAACACGATTGTATTAGTTGCGGCTACATACACAATCTCATTTAGTTCGATGTAGACAAGTCTGTAGTATAAATTTGCGAAATTTCTTCTAAATCAACAAATATTAAAACAAATAATTTATCCAAATACTTCAGAAATTTATATAAATAAAGCCGCAATAATGGTAAAAATAAATAGTAAAATAGTAGTAAAAATGAAATATGAAAAATACGATAAACTTCTGTCTCCGTGAAAAATATGACATAATATTTGATAAATTTCATAAAAAATACAAATATTTTTTGCTAGCTTAATAACAAATATATGGAAAAATTTATATCCTTCATACATATTTTTATGTACGTGAATTAAGCATTTTATAAAAACTAATTGTTCTATACATTACATGTACACATATTACCTATATGTACATACATATATTAAAATCAATATATGATACGACAGATAATATATCAGCATTAAATACGAATTTATATGCAATTTTTCTCAGTAAAGAGCATTTCTAATTACTTAATGTACGTATGTCAAATGTTTAAATTAATTTAACAACACGCACAATAACGTCGTATCATTAATGCAATCGCACATAAGTGCATTCGCTTAATGTATTCTAAGAATAAAAGTTTAAATCCAAAATAATGATATAAACTGCATCATTTTAATATCAATCAGATACTTTTAGCAATTTTACTTTTGTTTGAATTAAAACATTTGTCTGATTTTTATTTCCTTTTAAAGCTAATGTGATTTATTTTCATTGGTTACATAATTTCAAGATAATGCTTTGAATATATTTTAAGCTCATATCAATATAGAATTGAAATACTTCCCCTACAAGATGTATATCTGATATCATTGATATTTTATTTTACAAATGTCATTGTCAAAAGATCTTTCAAATTTGCTCACAAATTTATATCCGCTATCAGATTATCTCGAACTAGACTTCGCGCTCAATTTACTACAAGTAGGACGATCGTTGGCGAATAGAAGAGCCCTCAAAAGGAAAGTATAGAATGCAATCCTCTTGAACTTCACATCTAAATCTTAGTAAGGAGTAGCAGATTATTCCATGGATTGAGGAGAAAATTTATTCTTTCATTTAATCTTATATGTCAAGAACAATTAAGTTATAACTTTGAAAAGAATAAAGCTGCACATGATTAGTATTTATATAATATAAAAAATAATAATATTGTTCTGACAGCGAATTATACAATATTTAAAAAAGTTTATTCGATCAATAAGTTAATTTGAAAATGAATACCTACAATGTATTATACTCATGATATAATTGTATAAACACGTTAAGTCTCCAAACAAATATACTACTTTAGTTCAGATTTATTTATCAGTCCATTAGTTTATTAACGTTAAGAAAACTTGTAGCTGGCTTTACTAATGTTACTTAACTGCAACTGTGGCTTAACTACTTTTTTCATTGTTTTTTAAATAAAAATTTTTTAAATATAGAGCTATATTAACTTCTTACCATTAAGTAAAAATGCAATTAATTAATATATAAAACTAACAAAATTATAATAAATTAAAATAAATAAAATAACAAATAAATCTTATAATAATTGTAATGCATACGCTTCAAAAAACTTAATAAAGTTGATAATTAACTAAAATATTGAATTAATTTTAATAACGTCACAATAACATTCGTATATATAAATACATATATTATATAAAAGTACTATATTTATAATTCATTTAAAGCAAGAATTGTTCACTCGATCAGTACCGCCAATTACTTTACAATTAATAGCACGCGCACAGTTGATACAATTGCAATAGTTTTGTTGAAAACAAACAAAATTAAAATGATGTTATTATTATTTTTCAAAATATATGCGAAATATATAACATGACTAATTTTGGCAATATTCAGAAATAATTTAGAATGAATACACATTTTGTAGGAGTTATAATATATTTATACAATACATTATATTACGATCCTCTTCGTATGAGAGACGTGCGTTTCTAAAATTCTGTCGGATCATCTAACTATTCAGTATAAGTATGTGAAGCTTAGTCTGTCTAAAGCAATTTCATGCACTTGAATAAATGTAGGTATAATACAATAGCTTCAAGAAAGCACGGATACAAGCTTGCGAAAATTAGAAAGTAAACTATGAAACAACTGTACATTAATGCAATTATCTCAATATTATTTTAGAACATATTTGTACATCTATTCTGTTAATTAAAGTGTAAATAAAGTAATACGTTTACAAAAGACAGCCATTACGAAAAGTTAATTTCATTTTAAACATATATGAATAATTAATAGTTACTTGCATTTATTATAACGTAATTTCACGTAATTTGTGCAAAAAGTATATATACTAAAAAAGAAGTGAATATATATTTTTATTCAGACACGAAGATAAATGTTATCATCATTAATAAAAAAATTGAAATTAAAAATTCTCCATTTAAATTTGCGTACGGGTCAACGTTTAAAAAATGTATTCAAAAGAACAATTTTTCATGCTAACGTGCATTAACGTGCATTAATATGCGTATATAATGTTCATTGCATCGAATCATAGCCACATTTGTTTAAGCATAAACGTTCTCAAAGAGGATAATTAATGAGCTCTGATTGCAGAAGATTCCTATCTTAGTGAGATATGTTTGATGAGTGATATGAGAGTGTCTGCGCTGGGCAGTAGAAATTAGCATAATAGCTTACAATTTGCTGCATGGGCAGACGCAACTAAACTGTCGTTATAATATTAATAATACAAAAAATAAGTAAATCACTCATTAAGAATGCGTTTATAATCATGTAATAATTTAATTGAAAAAAGCAAATAATATACCCGTTAGTATCCTGAAATAGGCAATGTCACTCAATTAGAAATGGCGACAATTGCTCTCCTAATGGTATTGTATTATAAAAATTAATTACAAATCAAATATATTAAATGTGTTTCGTTTAATATTATGAGTCAAAATGAACATTTTCAACTTGGAAAAACTGTTATAATGACAATATTATAATTACGACTAAATCTCTTTACGACAATATCAGAGATATATTGTAATACTTAATATTATGTAATTTCGGCAATATATAGGCATAAGGTTAAAGGAAAAACTAAACAGGAGCAGTAAAAGAAGAAAAAGAACTACCGGAGATTGTATGTCACAAAAAAGCTTAATTAACGTTTCTGTATGTACTTATAATTTCTGTACGTAATTACAGTTTAAAAGGCGGAGAAGATGCTTAATTATACTACTTATGATCGTTTAACTATGCATCATTCCGAATATTTCGAAAAAATTAAATCGCCACAGTACTTTAATCTTCAGTATTCAGCATCGTTATATTTTCAAAGTAGCGTGAAATAATAAACATATAAACTCTCTCTCTCTTTCACAAAAAATAGAGCAAAGCACTCAGCTGATGAAAGATAGCTAACCCAGTTTTTGTATAATATGGAACTGCAACATGTGGTTAATGTATTGTACACGATATATGTATTATGTTATGAGAATTATGATATTTTAGATATTCATATAATACTTTTAACTCTCACAAATTGATGCTACAATTGATGCTATAAATGATACTATGGTTTTCTCCATAAAGCTCGATTTTTCTTTCCCGAAGAAACAAGAACATTTTTTAAAAGAAATATATATTGTTTTCTCGTTAATTCTTATCTTCTCGTTATTTATATGTAATAAAAATTCGTATATATTAATATTTTGTATATAATATATATAAATAATATTGCAAAATATAATATTATAATTTTATAAAATATAAAATTGCTTTATTAAAATTTAGTTGCAACATCATTATTTTTTTATATTATCAAATGCATTTAACAGGTAAACGAAATTAAATTAAAAGAAAAATATTTTATCCAAAGAATTCAACGAGTATTCTATTAGAAATGTTAAAAATGAGAATTCATTTAATTCGTGAAATATATGCTATGGTTTTATTTTGTAACTTAAACTAATAATCGATTTTTATAATTATATCAATTTCAACTATTCTTTTCACTTTTGACATACTAGAAATTTTGAAGCTAGGTAGCTTGGCTGTAATTATTATCTTTTGCGTTGGTTTTTCTTATTTCTATACTAAATTATATTTATCTTTTATATTTTCTATAAATCGAGCGTCAAATATAGTCGTATGTAGAAACCATTATCATTTTTAATATTTAAATTATGTACTTTACTGCGACTATTTTTAATATTGTACAAATATATTATAAAAATTAAGTAAATTATTATTAACGTTACGAATATTCGTACAAATTCGTACGTATTAAAAATAGTCGCAGTGAAGTACATAATTTAAATATTAAAAATGATAATGGTTTCTACATATGACTATATTTGACGCTCGATTTATAGAAAATATAAAAGGTAAATATAATTTAGTATAGAAATAAGAAAAACCAACGCAAAAGATAATAATAACAGCCAAGCTACCTAGCTTCAAAATTTTTAGTACGTCAAAAGTGAAAAAAATAGTTGAAATTGATATAATTATAAAAATCGATTATTATTAGTTTAAGTTACAAAATAAAACCATAGCATATATTTCACGAATTAAATGAATTCTCATTTTTAACATTTCTAATAAAATACTCGTTGAATTCTTTGGATAAAGTAGTTTTAAAAAGTTATACACATCAAGTTAAATTAAAACTGGAAATATTGTGAGAGGCAATTCTCAAGACAAAACAACATAACTACAATTTAAAAAGAATTTAAACTAAAAGTATAAAAACTAAAAGTATAAACACATTTAGAGAACACAAGAATAAAAGATCATTTTTATTAATTTCTAGAAATCTAATGTCAAATGTCAATGACAAATTTCGAACAATTTTACCTTTCATGCAATTATCGTTAATCCATAAATCGTCATATCCTAAATTCCTACTGCATTGAAGTTTCTGCATGGATATGCTAGAAATCCGCTTACGTTTATTACAAGCGGTCGATTTTCACTAATAGCACAAAACGAGAAGTCCACATCTCAAAATGTTATTACATATTACCTTTCGTAAAGAGAGATCTTTTATAAGATTTTATTTATTTTTTTAACAAATCGATAGATGTAATTAAAATTTTTTTAAGTACTCCATCACAATTAAAATTAATAAGAATAAAGTACTCTTGATATCAATAAACAATAATATAATAAAGGGCATATAACAGTCTAAATTACAAATTTTATGTTAAGAAAAATCGAGATATTACAAAATAAAAATCATTATATTCTATAATTATAACATATTTCGGCCTTTCGATTAGGCCCTCTTCAGATATACGTAACAAAAAACGCAGTGATGTTACCCAAATAAGACAGTATTAATACACATGGGATTTATTGTATGCGTATGCCTAGAGACCAGTTGAAAGTTTCACAGAGGAACGGAAATTGCTCGCCAAAGGTTGGACGATCGATTGAAAAGAATTTCTTGATGTTCGATCTGTCTGAAGTATTATTAAAATTCCATGATACGATACTCGTCGAAATTCCAACAGTCATTCCAATATTATCACACTGATTATCGATTTCAATATTATCACACTGACTATTGGAATTTTGACGAGTATCGTATCATCGAATTTTAATAATACTTCAGACAGATAGAACATAAAGAAATTTTTTTCAATCGGTCATCCAACTTTTTGGCGAGTAATTTCCGTTCCTCTGTGAAACTTTCAACTGGTCTTTCGACATACGCATATACAATGAATTCCATGTGTATTAATACTGTCTTATTTGAATATCATTACTGCGTTTTTTTGTTATATATCTAAAGAGGACCTAATCGAAAAACCGAAATATGTTATAATTATAGAATATAATGATTTTTATTTTGTAATATCTCGATTTTTTTAACATAAAATTTATAATTTTGACTCTTATATGCCCTTTATTAATTATTGTTTAATTATTGTTTACTCTATCACAATAATAAAGATTTTCATTAAACGTAATATTTTAAAATATGTTATGATACTGTATATTTATTTACCGTAGTACAGAGATTGGGTTATGAATCAGTAGACATAATGAAAATTTCTGTTTTTAATATCATTAATATTTATATATATACTTTTGTTGCATGACGTAAAAAAAATTTTCAATTTTAATAATATTTCTTTTCATAAAATGTTTTATATTTAATATATTATATATATTTATATGTTTCTCTTTTTTGAGTAAATAATATTCTAATGTACCTGTAAATAAAATTGAATAAAAATATACGGGATAAGAAATATTCCATACTTATTTACATCTTTCTCGTATATATATAAACAAAAAAATGTAAAAAAAAGAATTTCAGTTTTGAAGTGAGCAACAAAAATTGTAACCTTTTCTTAAAAGCGTAATTATTTTATTCATTGTTATAATTTTAATTTATAAATTTTTCAAGCATTATATATGTATTATTTTAAATAATCATTGCTTATTTTATTATACATATTTCAATTAATTTTAGGGTTGACAAAGCTTTATATATAAATTATAATAAATTAACAACTTTTAATAAAACATAAGTATCTCATCTTTGTATACAAGCTTCTAATTCGATAATAACTTTATATAAGCACTATGGAAGATCTCCAACGCAAAGAATTTCAGAAGTGAAAATTCCGAGTGATGACAATTCGAACTTCAGATATTTCTCATGAAAATATATTACACGATAAGCATTTTAAACTGATTGTTACAGTTTAAATTAAAATAATTAAACTGTATTTTTGTATTATAAATTAAAATGGAATATTTTGTATTATAAATTAAAATGGGATATATTGTTTTGAGGATACGTTATTACCAACAATCGATGAAGTTTAAATTAAATTTTGAATATATAGATGTATACCATATTTACAAAAATTTCACCACAGAATATAATAATCGATCGTTCAGTAATTTTATTATATTTTACATATATTTTTCATCTTTAACATAGAATCTATTATTAACTAATTGATCAATTAGTGTCTTCATCTCTATAATATAATTTTAGACAATCAGTATATTTTAAATTCATATTGTATATTTAAAAAATAAAATTTTTTTCCCCCCTTTTTTTCTAATACACATGTCAAGTTCTATTTTTTTATATAAAAATCTTTTATACAGGGTGTATCTGAAATAACGTACACTAATCATACAGTGCTATTCCTAATAAAAAACTGAGTGCAAAATGCTAAAGGACTTTTCGACTCAGTTTTTTATTAGGAATAGCTGTATGATTAGTGTGCGTTATTTTAGATACACTCTGTATATATAAAAATATGTGGTGTATTGCTAGTATTGGAAAAATTATAACGTAAATACAATAGTAAATACAATAGTAAATACAATAGGCAACTCTAATATAACAATTTTGAAAATTTTTAGAAATGAAATAAATCTGTTTAAATAAGAGGAAGATATACATGCCCTCGTTATATGCGATGACGTTCTCATGTATCGCCATCGAATTCACGTAACAAGAGTGGAAGTATTATTTATATCTATTAAAGAAGACGTATAGTTGAATCATGTCTATTATACAAACAATATTATATAATATATAACAAGATTTTTCCTTTGCGCGAAAATTTATGCTATTATTTGTATTCTCAAATCACATAAAAAATTATATTAATTACGACAAATACGTTTTATCATATTGTAAATATGCATGACAAAATATTACTCTAGTGCTAAATGATATAAAAGTTAATACGTCATACACGGACAAAAATGCTTGTCAGTCGATTTATGCTTACCGTTATCTGAATGATAAAGCAGAAGACTAAATCAGGTTCACATTTGACAGAGACAAATTATATTTTAAAATTCTAATAATTCGATTTGAAGTACAGTAAAGATTTCTTTTCAAAATGTGACCTGTGCTTTACATAGTACAAATGTGAATTTACTATTTATCAAGATTACATATCCTTAAATAAATAAATTTATTTACTTAAAAAATAAATAATAACAGAATTTCCACCGAGTAAAAAAAACTAATACTACACAAATACAGTTTTAATGAAATATTATAATAAAGTGGTATGACACTTCGCGTGTTACCTTGTTATGTTACATATGTAACGTACCAAGAAATACATAAATTTATGTACTCCCAATATTGTATAAAAGAAAATAAATTCAAACTTTTAATTATTTGAATGTTCTCATCTAAATAGTTAAGTGCGTATATTTTTGAAAGATACCAAACTAATTTCGAATTTCTACTTTAAATTTCACATATAAATCTTTGTTGCCATACATTACTAAGATCGTGTTATTGTTCTATTCTTTTTATGATACTAGCTTAACTTTTCGAACTTGCGATACACTACTTGGTAAAGTTTTCAGCGCAGTAATAACCTCCGTAAAAGATATTAGATTATCATGAAAAACAAATGATGTATTATAAAATATATCTCATGCGCAAAAGTCGATACAGAGCCCTGTATCTTTTACGGGTATGTTATGTGTATTTTGTATTATGTATTTGTTTTCTTAAAAGATATTCAGTGTTCTTAAGAGATATTCAGTATTCTTAAGAGATATTTGGTATACACATATGCCTGCGTATATCGTCTATCAATATTTATGTACTGTGAGATATCATTAATTAACAGATACGGTAAATGTAATAACAATTTTATCTAACAAGGGAAGTTTCACAACTGTCCGGAACCGATTTGATTCTCCATGAAATATGTTGTTAAACACGAAAATCTAAGAGACACGTATCTTTTTATACATGCGCTAACTCATGTTTAAGGGGTGAAACACCCCTTTGAAAAAAAACGGTATTTTTATTTCGAGCCGAATACCGTCGGAAGTATAAAAGATGGAAAAAAATTTTTTTAAACAAAAGTTGTACGGTTTCAAGAGTACTTTAATGTTGTGAAGAAAACAAATTTTTTCCTCACAATGTTGAAGTACTTTTGAAACCGTACAACTTTTGTTTAAAAAAATTTTTTTCCATCTTTTATACTTCCGACGGTATTCGGCTCGAAATAAAAATACCGTTTTTTTTCAAAGGGGTGTTTCACCCCTTAAACATGAGTTAGCGCATGTATAAAAAGATACGTGTCTCTTAGATTTTCGTGTTTAACAACATATTTCATGGAGAATCAAATCGATTCCGGATAGTAAAACTTCCCTTGCAAATCACATAATACTATATTTGACTTTTTATAAATATTGCGATAATACTGTATATCATGATATATTTTAATTTATACGAAATAATATTAATATCAAAGTATATGATTCAAATGCAAAATATAATTAAAATAAAATTTTAATGTAATTAAAATTGATGTTTGTGTGTGCGTGGCAATATATAAAACAGAATAACCTTTAAAAATATCCTTCTATGAAAAATTAGTTAAGAATAGAATTATATATCAATTGAAAGCATAATTGTTTAGAATAATAAACTGATGTTCAACGAATGATATATGTTATAATGCATCTCATTAACAAAAGTAAGTTCCGGTTTTCTGTAGTCAGTATGAAATAGTTTAATGGTTTTCACTCTTTCTTCGTAAGGTGGTAACTTCGGAAAGACAAATAGGACAGAGATAGCAAGAAAGAAAAAAATATCATGTACAGACGTTTCATTTTTAAAGATATTTCCTTGGATATCTTATGATAAATGTTTGGAATTTTAATATTGGCGAAAGCATACTAGGACGTGAGCGGAAAAATTTACTGTTAGTTGTAGTAGTCAAGTAACAGCAAAAAATCACCATAATGCTTTTGCGGAAAGTGAACAATTTGTAAATAGGAAATAAAAACTGAAATGTTAAATACATCTTCTAAAACATTTCCATTAACACTCATAAAAATATTAACACGGTTTTTATAAGTTTTCCTTTTTTTTGCTTGTTTCAGCTCATCGGCGAATGCGAACAATAACTAATTATTTCTTAGTAAATCTTTCCATTGCGGATCTTATGATGTCATTGCTCAACTGCGCATTCAACTTCATCTTCCTTCTTAACTCTAATTGGCCCTTCGGAATGGTGTATTGCACCATCAACAACTTCGTAGCACACGTGACCGTTGCTTCCAGTGTTTTTACTCTCGTCGTAATTTCATTTGACAGGTAAGGTTTTATTAGAAACTTATTTACACACACATACACGTATCTCTTTCTTTCTCAACCTCTTTTCTCATGTAACATCATTACCAATATTAGTCATCTAAGGTTATTATGTAATTTATTATAAAAAATATTCAAATATACAAACAATAATTCGTTGTAGTTTCTCAATTTTTAACGATAAATCATTTGCTTAATTTGAAACATTAAAGAAAGAAAATAGATTATAGCTATATGTAAAATGTTTTATAATGATACATTATAAAAGTAAGAGTTACATATATTTAATAAAAGATTAAAGATGCAAATTAAACAACTGTAGTATACATATTTTTTTATTTTATAAAACAGTAATATTGTTCATTATAATTCCAATCATATGGACACAACTAATAATTTATTGTATAATAAATACGTATTTGTATAAACTACTTTTTTCTATTCTCTCCAACATTTTTATTTATTTATAACAGATGTGGTTTTAGGTTCCGTTTTCTTCATTGGTTTATTTTATATGGAATAAAATAATCTTTTCCGTCGATATACGGAGTTTACGCAATTAATCGTGAGATACGTCGAGAAAATAGAGACACACGAACACTTGGTTCCATAGATCCTTTTTAATAGCGACACGCGGGGAAAAGCCACCAATGCAGTGAAATCGCTGTATGTAAACCGTGGAGGAAATGCTAGCAGAACGTCGTCATTTGAATTGATATCATTCGCATGCAATCAATATCGAATGCAATCTGATAGAGATAGTCGAAAGTGTACGTACTGAATCGTACCACTTCACACATTTGATCAGGAAGCGAGTAAAATGTGTAAATGTATTATACTATAATACATTCTAATAAATTCACTTTTCTTCCTTTTTATATTTGATATTGTTTTTATCTCATATTGTTTTATTTTGTTATGCATTCTTCCATTTTTCAATAAAGCCTAAAATGATAATTTTATTTCCTTTATATCTTCAATCGTAATTTATTTCTTCAATAGACGTGCATATGGTTAATTCTATTTTATATATCACTAATATAAATAAAACATATGTAATAAAAATATTCTCTTAAAATTTGTGTAATTGCATTGAAATGTTTCATTCATAATATAAACATTATTTTTTTTACATAGCACAAAATAAAATATATCTTAAATTTATATATATACATCTACAACTATTAAGTTTTTATTTAATGCAATTTTTTTTAAATCATGTAAGTACGTGAATATGTTAGGTACTTTTTTATTTCCCATGTATTAAAAAATCATTTAAATAGTTAAAATCTAATCATAAAGTAACATTATCTAATCTGATCTACTGATAAAGATTAATCGGTCAATTATTACATCCTGTTTGATTGATAAACATGGTAAACGTGGTAAACTGTTATTATTGCATGCATGCGGGAAGTATAAGGGTAATAATGTTAATATCCAAACACTGGAGACGTGTTTATAATCTAGTAAATGTTTGCGAGAAACACACGATAATTTATGGATTATACACTGTATCATTCTGTTGGTGAGATAATTCTAATTAGTGTTAATATCATGTTAATAACGTAATTATGTTTAATCGTCGATTTCAGCTCTCAGATGCTATCGATTATGAATAAGATGCTAAACGATTATGAATAAGATTTTATTTTATTATTCAACATGTTAATGTAACGTTTTACGATATATTTTATTTTACATTTTTCTTTGAAAATATGATCGTATGTGTATTTAATATCTATCTTCTTTCACATAACTTAAATTAGACGTTTTGATCGTAGGTATCTATTAATATGCTTCTCATATTGGGCACAATTGTGGAATTATTGTATCTATGTTCGGAATGGATTCCGATCGGAATTATTCCATTTTATTAAACAATTTCAATTGCAACCCAAATATATGCTCTAATCTCTCTATCTCTTATTTTTTACAATATTACCTTTTATTCGGGGATTAAATTCTGAAGGCTTCCAAAAGTTTATTTGCGCGTATGACATTAATTCTCTAAAGTTTCAGGGTTACTAAAACCAATTTATTGATTCGCTTTCAAAATATTTTACTCAGATAATTGTTTATGATAACCTTGACATTCGTTTAGTTTTTCATGTATTTTCTACATTAAAATATGAAAGAATTAAAGTAATAAATAATTATTACAAAGTAATAAAATTAATAATTTAATTAAATGTAAATATATTTATTAAAAAATTATTATTAATTATTATTATTAACTATTATGTTTAAAATCATTATTACATTAATTATTCTTTCAATAATCTTATTAAATATATGTCGTATTGTTAGTTTGCAATTATATTAATAATCAACTTATAACAAATTGACTAGAAGACTCATTTCTTTAATATATTTTTGTATAATAAATTATTTTAACGTATAGTAATTTTTACGAAGAATGTTCAAATTTTTAATCATTTTGATTTTTTAATATCTCATTGTTTTCTTTTTATTATTGATCTTCTTCATACATTTATAATGTATTGTTCCTATATTTAGCTTGTTTATCCATTAAGTTTACAAATATAATTTTAAAGTACACTGTTAGAAATTTCTTAATGACTTTTAATTAACATATAAAGGAAGCTTGATTCAAGCCCGTCAATGAAAAATAATGAATATTGTATATGAATATTCATTTACTGATGCTTAAATTTCATTAACGTGTGTGTTACTTTTAATGTATATACTTTTATTGAATTTAATATACATGTTCATTACTTTTACATGGTGTGTGTGTGTGTGTGTGTGTGTGTGTGTGTGTGTGTGTGTGTGTGTGTGTGTGTATTTCACGCATATCGCAGCGTCAGCTAAAAGTCACTGCAAATTACAAGCATGTATAATACTTTCATATACATACAAGAATATAAGAATGTGAATTCATCAATGAAAATATAATGTTGATTCTACAATGAGTCGGTAGTCAGAAATCTCAAATCTTAACCAGCCTTAACCTAAATAAGTGATTATGATTTTTCCCATCTACAAACTGTTAATTATACAGCAAGTCGTTTAGTTCGACTAATGAGAAGGAATAAAGTCGAATTTGGCCAGACTTAAGAAAATCGGTTATAATCTTATTGTTAGTCGCACAAGTCGACTATTGACCAACTTCACCGCGATTCATCGATAAGACCGACTACCGATTCATTATAGAATCAACATTATACTTACATTGATGTGTACTTACATTCTTATATTCACGATATGCACTAATAAACATAGCACTTTCCGCGGCAATCATAATCTCAATACAAGTGGGTGTCCATAATAGTCTAGAAATCAGTAAAAAAACAGTTGATGGATTTGTTTCGCACAAGAGCCGCAGAAAGCGCCAAAATTTAATGAACATGTACATTAAAGTTTATTTAATTTACAGTGAATTGAAATATTATTTATCTCCGTATATTAAAAGTATATATTAAATTTCAATACACTTATATATTTTAATTTACTTGAATTTAATTTCATTAACATATACATTAAATATCGTTTCAGTTACGAGTGATTTAAATATCATTTATCATTGTATATTAAAAGTTCATGTCTTAAATATCATTTACCATTGTATATTAAAAGTTCATGAAATTTCATGACATTTTTAACAGTGTAGATATTCAATTTTAGCTTTTCTCATTCAATTTCACTGATTTACTTTACTACTTATCTTTTACAAAATGTAATATTTTAACAAAAGATTAATACAAGCAAGCGTAAAAAAAAATATGCTTCAACGCATTGAATACTTCATTCAACTTTATATATATGTATAATTAGCCATTATAAGTACAGAAATCCGTTTCAGAAACATGTAATATTTTATCTTTTATTAAAGAATTTTTTTTTCATCTTCATTGCGAAAATAAAAAAATTAAATTTATTACGAATAAAATTCCAACGCGCAACTTTCATCCTTCACTGCATAGATATTAAAAATGCTGATAAGCAATTTTATAGAAATCACATCACATTAATAAAAATCAATATATCATCTCGCCATTAATCACGTGCTCCGAACTTGTTATTAATATGGAACATATAGATTAGGAGGAATGTTTATTCATAATATTATAGAACCATTCATAATATTTTTTAAAATGAATTAAAATGCATAACGTTAATATATGTTCAAGAAATATGCATTAAATATATGCGTATAACAATTTCTAGTTATGCTCTTTGTGTAACGGTGACTTGATGTATCTATACGATAGTTTTAATAAAAAAAAAACAAAACATTTGCGAATTGGAAATTGCACGCTAGTATGTAGAAATCAAGTTACACATATGCCATACTGACGCGTAACTAGAACAATGTACTGAGCATTATTAATCAATGTCTGTGGTGTGCGATAAATATAGTTTACCCTTGGCAAAATCGAATGAATTAATTGCAACATTCTCATTAATGAAAATGTTATACCAATACACTATTAGTATCGATTTATGTAAACACCACGAAAACATTGCAAATAAAAAATAAAAGCAATTGAATACATAAAATATAAAATATTAGAGAATGTGTTACATACTGTCAGGTACAATATATTTTCATATCAATCACATTTCCTATTTTTTAATATTGTTTTCTCTCTTTTCGTAGTAAAATAAAGTATACATAATGTAGCAAATAAATATTATAAATTAAATAAAGACAACATTTGTTAGGTAAAATATGGAATTTAATATTTTAATTATTAAAATATTTCGTATCAAGAATTAATAAGTCATTAAAAATTATTGAATTTAAGTTTTTGTGAAAGAGCAAATAAGATCATTTTTCTATAAAAATTAAAGATAGAAAATTTTCAGATAGAAAACAAACTTCTACATTCTCTCTTTCCTCTGCGTTATATTGTACTAATATATTATTATAATAGTGTATGCAATAGTGCACGCAAACAATAAATCAAATTTAGAAGCATTTAACATATAAAGCAGATTCCTTTAATTTTTTCTTTATAATTAAAGTTAGAACATAAATTATTTGTCACGACAGCTCTCAAGATGGTAGAGAAAAGATAAGATACAAAATTCATGCTCGTCGATCATTCCATTACTCTCAACTATCGGTGCAGTTAACCCGAAGGCCACAGATTAGTATCTGATTCGTTCCACATAAAGCGTTTAAAGAAAAAAGACTATCACATTACTTTTTTATCAATCTTATATTTTCATTTCGATTATTACCATATATTCTGATGATTATTTATTGTAGAGAGATTTGATTAAATATATTTGTCTATATATTTAAAGATTCAGTAATAAAGAATTCAAAATATATTGATCGTAAAAAATGTTGCCTTTCTCGTCATGTAAATGATAGATGATTTTACGAATTAATTTTATTTTATTTCTTTAAACTTCAAAAAAATACAAGCCTGGTATAAGCGTGTTAAAATATAAAATGTAAAGTTTTAAGACTTTTCAAAAAGTTTTTTAAACTTCTTATTTTCAATGGCCATATCAAATTCGTCGAAATATTTTACTAAGAGTATTTCGTCTATAAATTTCGACCATCTAGTATAATGATCGTTAACAAGAACAATCAGATTATAACAAGAGTTATCCATAAAATAAAGTTAGAAAATTTTTGCCGTCCATTTAACAGAATAATTGTACATAAATTATATTTCAATGTTATCGTAGTTGTCAATTAATTACTTGTGGCAAGACAACAGCAAAACAAGAATTTTAAAGTTCCATACTTAAATTATTTTACGGTAAATTAACTGCGCACTGGAAATTGAGGGTGAAGTTATACAGAACTTTAAGACTAGAAATGGGTAAGGGATGAATATAATGAACACTAATTGATGTAGGAGGATCAGAACTGCCTTTTGAAGTGCCTGTTATTGGAAAGATTATAGTAATTAACAATCACTTAAATTGTCAAATAACTGGAGACTGGAGAGAATAAACTGTAATTGGATTAACTTACATACGTTTATAAGAAACTGTAGCCTTTAACTTTTCTAGGTTTTAGTTTGTTCAATTTGTGCAATAAATAAACAAATTATATATTACTCTAAGAACCCGTTAAAGTAATTAAGAAAAACGGAATAATGATTTAAATTAGAATGCTCTTCTTGTATGCAAACTGATTAATTTTCGATAGTTCGCTACACTTGACATAAAATAAAAACTATATTAAGTATTGAATTAAAATATAGATTAATTCGTCACAATTTTTCATTATGTTTTTGTAAAAAGAATGAAATTAAATAAACGTCTAATCAATAATGAAATTCGAAATTTTATACACGCATATCGCAGTTTATATGTTACATCGAGATGGAATAAAAGGTTATTGATATTGAAATCGTAACTATAATAATTAAGTTTATCAGTATTCTACAAATTCGAATTTTCGATCCGATTGACGATTCATCAATTAATAACAGCTCATTAAAGATAAAAGTGAATTAACAATCAATCAATGCCAACAGTCAATAATCCAATTTTACCAAAGGTTTTGCCGACGGAGCCATAAAATATCCAATTTTCGATTCGTATTTTATAAATATTGAATTATCGATTTGCATGTCAATATTTCGCGCTTTACTGCTTTTTATATTACATTATTCTCCTTTTATCAGCAAAAAATCAATAAATACTCTTAAAGATAAGAACGGAATCAATTTTAAGCAGCATATAATAATAATAATTCAGTGTCCGCATATTAAAGATTGTTTAAAGAATTTAGAGCTTCGGTAACATTAAAATTTACTTTAATATTTAGTTAGCTGTAGTTGGAAATAAAAGTGGATTATCTTGAACATCTTGGCACATTAAACAAGTTCAGTATTACAATGCTTTTCACGTCCTGATCGATGAACGAGAAATCGAAGTTCGAACAGTTCTAGGTAGCTACATATGCTTCTCACGTACTGCGGTTTGTATATGCACGGGTTGGACTGACAAAGTACCAGAAATTAGATTTGCTACTCATTAAACATTCATTAGACACTACACTTTACAGCCTCTTCGTACCATGCCATATCATATATCATATCTATATATCTCGATACGCTTCATTGACTCATAAATAACTCAATAAGAGTTATAACAAAGTTAACTATAATGTAACTTCTAATGTAGGAAATAATAAATTTAATTATTGCAAAATAATAAAGTGAGGAAGTCCGTGGAAAATTTATCTCTTTTCTAGTCTGTATTATTGCTTTGATTAGAAATATTCTTTATTTCATTCTTTTGTTAGTTAATACCATTGGTTTTTCTTTTACTTGGTACTCAAAGAGTATTCTCTTGTGACAACGACGTTTCTTTTCGTAATGCAATGTATTAATAACTTTATTATATGACTCAAAATAAAAATAGAAATTAATCTTTTCACGTATCATTTCATCACATTAAAACATTTTGAAGTCGGAAACATGTAGGATGACTTATGTATATCGATTAATGAATACATAAAGAAAATTTGTGTTAAGTTTAACTAGCATGTTAATTACTAGTTAAAGTTACTTCTAATGCAAATTTACTTCTAATATAACTTTTTACAATATTAAGAAGAATATTTACAATATTAAGTGAAAATATTACGTTAGTCACCTTTAAAGTGAATATTCATTTGCAATTTTCGCGCCTAGACATGCTCATGTATTAATATTTCACCTGCGATAAATGACTTAACATGTTTTCGGAGACAGCTCATCGTACAGCTATTTGCGAACGGGTTTCAGGCTGTAATTCTTATTACATATACAGAATGCTTCACGTTCTCGTGATGTGAAATGTCCTTATGGTTTCAACGGCTTTACTAAAACAAATATCATAGTTTTCCATGCGTGAAAAAACTCACGAAGAAAACAATGCAACCATTTTGTCTATGTCACTTATTGTTTTGTTGTTTTGGTTTGTACAATACTACAGGACGGCTGCATTTATCTGATTTTTGCGTGGTCAAAGAATGATAAAGGTCACAGTAGAAAATGCGTTTCAGAAGTAATTTTTCACTAAAATTTAATGTTAGTGATTATTAATTGTTGTAATTTTCTTTTATTTGCATTGTTAAATATCTTGACAATAATATCAAATTTCTATTGAAAATAAATTTTTTTCTATTAAAATAAATTTAAGAAAATTTAAATATATAGAAATAAAAATCGAAAAATATCAATAGACAATGTGGAATCGGAGCAGAAGGTAAAGTACAACGATTGATAATTCTTTTAATAATGTGACAAAAATTTAAATAACAAATTCTGGACGTTTCAATTTCTTTTTTAGTTATTTTCAGCAGATAATAAATAATATTTTTCCTACCGTGACGCAAATGTACTATGCATTAACATTATGTAACGCTCTTCATGTATCATTGCGCTTTACCTTCCACGCCGACTCCACATCGCCCATTGACATTTTTCGATTTTTATTGAAGATTAGGAGTCCTATAATTTAATTTATTGTACATATTGAAGTAAATTTATATTGAATTATTCAAATATTTTTATTTAGATTTCTCTTTATAAATCTAAAGATAAGATAATTAATTGTGCTGTTAAAATTTTAATAAAGATTGAAAATTATTAAAATAATACTTGTATGTTTCAATAAATGTTTTGAAAGGCATCTTTACTAATATTTTTTATAACAGATTACTAATTCATAATTTTTTAAATGTTAAATGTTATTTACAAATTACAAAAATAAATTTGTTTTATATTTATTAAGCTGACTTTTTTAATGCTGAGTATTTTCAATATTAACAGCTAATAAATAATAGCGACAAAATGTGATATGAGAGATTTTATCATTTGGTTCAATTATTCACGATTTTCGTCGTTTGTCTGACGACATTAAACAGAGAAATTTCTTGGAGTAGTAGTAAAGCGTTAAGATTTCAAAGAACATCAAGTTTTCATTATTAGCATACGATGTATAATGATACGATGTATAATGACAGGCACAAAATGCGAGCATTTGGCATACATACATGCGGCAAATAAACTATCCTGTTTTCAAATACGCATTCGGTAGCATTACTTATTAGAAATTAAGGTCTAATTTGTAATATCTTTGTAAACTTAATAAAGAAGAGTAGAGACAGTCTCGTTTCTTTGATTATAATTTATACGCCGATATAGAAACTTACGTAAGAAATTCTATTGTAGATTTATTTCTAAAACTTCCTCCGATCTTACAAGAACATAAAGCGTAGAAGTAATTGTCAAGTTTAGTTTCCTCGAAAACTCGCTGAGCAGTTTATTGCATGGCAAATGAACAATCTGTATTTCAAACGTAGATTATTTATTGTCTCACTAAAACTATATAAATCGACAATAACTGAATAAAACTATGAAACATATAATTAAATTCATGAACTTTTGTTTATTGTAAAGATGGTATCATGTATGTAACTTTTTTGTTCATTCTCGCATTCGACTAATTAATAAAACATGTTATACTGAAATAAATCCGTATTCAATAAGAGTATTCAAATAATTTTCAAATTAAAATAAAATTTTAATAAAGATATATGTATAAATCAAATTTGCGATTGTTTAATGGACTTTATTTTATTTGTGTTTTTAGTCGGATAAAAATGAGAAGAAATAATTCCGCTTTCGCAAATTTTACATTTTATACTTCCCCTCCCCTGCGCGCGCGCGTGTGTTGCATTCAAAAATTATTTAAATAATTAAAATCAAATCCTGAAATAATTGACTAATTTAGTTCATCAATAAGAGTTAGTCATCTATTATATCCTCTTTGATTGGTAAGCGTACAAACGCGGTTAAACTAATGTTATTGCGTGCATGTGGGAGATATAAAAGCAATAATGTTAATGTTGAAGCACAAGGGACATGTTTATAATCTGGTGAATGTTTGTGAGGAACACGCAATAATTTATGAATTATACATTGCATCATTCTGTCTGCGTGATAATTCTAATTACTTTTATATATATATATATATAACATCACGTCATAATAATGTTATAATTACGTTCAATTGTCTATTTTAATACTTAGACGCTAAACAATCTTGAATGAGATTTTATTGTATTATACAAAATGTAATGTCAGTTATATAAAATACATATTTAAAGTTTATTTAGGATATTTATATCGTTAAATACATATATCATGTTTTGTTTTGTTATACTTATTATATATGCATACATACATAGGCAGTAAGAGAACATAGATTTTGTACTACTGATTCTAAAATGTGCACCGTATTACATTGCACGTACATATATAACATACTTCAATCCTGAGTACTTACGAGTATGTTTTACGAGATATAGCATTACGTGTAGCATATGAGAAATATTTTCGATCTAAAATATCAGTACAATTCGCAGCAGAGCAATTTACACTTTTATTACACGCAACTACATTTCCTAACGTAAAATTATTTCGCTTCGCATGATTGCATTTTGAATTTCTAGTTTACATGCGAAATAGCTATTATATAAAGCACACATATAATTATATGTATACTTTATGTAATAAATATGCATAATAAATAATATGTGAATAGAAATATACATATAGAAATTAATAATAAAATCTTTAATAAAATAATTTAATAAAATTTTGGAGTAACGATCGCTTATATAAAATGGTAAAATAAGAAATAAATAAAAATACTATATATACTATATACAGGGTGTCCCATTTTAAAGGATCCATTCAAATATCTCAGAAACACTGCGTTAAATCGAAAAATGTTTCAGACAAAAGTTTTGTGACTTCGAGGGGGACATAAGATGGTACCATTGGTTTGATCTTGGGTGGCGTTGCCAAGATCAGGGCATGGTGACTTTGAATTTTTTAAATGGAACCCCCATTTTTCATTATATATTCTTGTAATTTACCTCGAAAGCTTTTCAAAATACTAAAATATTTTTTCATTGAGTACTTTTCGAGTTATAAGGCTCGAAAGTTACAGTACAGTCGGCATTAGCATTACCCAAGATGTCCGACGATTAAAACCTTTTGAATGTTGTTCAGGATCACGACCTGGATAACATTTGTCAAGATCAAGGCCATTGGAGGTTGTATCTCTTATTTTCATTTTTACGTAGAAATGAATTTTTAGTGCAAAAATGAAAATAAGAGGAACAACTTCCAATGGCCTTGATCTTGACAAATGTTATCCAGGTCGTGATCCTGAACAACATTCAAAAGGTTTTAGCCGTCGGTCGGATACCTTAGGTAATGCTAATGCCGGCGGTACTGTAACTTTTAAGCCTTATAACTCGAAAAGTACTTAATGAAAATTAATTTAATTATAGTGTTTTGGAAAGCTCTCGAGATTAGCTACAAGAATATCTAATGAAAAATGAGGGATTCCATTTAAAAAATTCAAAGTGACCTTGCCCTGATCTTGACAACGCCATCATAGGTAAAACCAATGGTACCCCATCTTATCCCCCTCGAAGTCACAAAACTTTTGTCTGAAACATTTTTCGATTTAACGCAATGTTTCTGAGACATTTGAATGGATCTTTTAAGATAGGACACCCAGTATACCTTTCTTATATTATAATTTTACTAAAGTTTTATAATAAAGTACTGTCAAATCTTATTTTGTTTGGTAATAGTAAATATACATAGTTATGTCTAAAGTTATTATGCAACAAAACTTGTAAAAATAAAAAAAATCTTATCGAAAGGGGTAATAATAGCACACACAAGATTAAATACAATAAATCTCAGTATCGTTTGGATCTGTTAGGAGATATTAAACAGCATCGTTATGCCGTTTGTTGCAGATACATGGCCATTATGTATCCTCTTAAACACCATATGTCTCGCAAGAGGACAGTGATTACTTTGATTTTAATCTGGGGCATTTCATCTGCACTAGCAACTCCGTGTCTTTTATATTCCACAACATCATTGCGCAGGTAATTATAATAAACGAATCGCTAAGCAAACTTTTGTTAATTTTGTATTTATGAACAATTTGACTTTAATATTTTATCTTATCTTAAAATATTATAAATTTATATTACAAAATTATCTACACGTAATTAAAGAACTAATCTAACATAATAAGAGAAAAAAAGTGCAATAGCAGCTATAAGTTTCACGTTTATTTTCGCAATAACAATTGATACATATGCCAATAACAGGGTCTTCATATTGTGTATCCCATATTTCTCATAATTTATATGTGCATTTCAGTGTTATTTAAGGTAAATATGCAGTTTAGGGGAGCCCCTCCATGACCTTGACCTTGACATATATTGTCAAAGGTTATCGCCCTGAGTGGTCTTGAGGAAGTTTTAGCCGTCTGACGTTACTCGTTAGAAAGTTATAAACAAAAAAAGTTTAAGAAATAATGTCTCATTTCTGCTACATAAAACCAAAATTTCCTGCTTTAAAATGAATTTCCTGCTATAAAAACATTATTTTCTTATATAATTTTTGTTCTTAAAGCAGTTTATTATAAGCTGTAGCGGATTAAAGAACACTTAAAAATCTTATTTACGTTTTAGATAGATAGTATGTCTCACGTTGCAAATATGAAATGCTAGTCAAGTTTACAAGGATGCATTACCATAGGGCATGATGCCAAATCACTTATACAGTGTAATATAAAAAATAGAGAATTCTATAAAAAAGTTAAAAGTAATACTTTGTATTTTTTATTTTACTTATGTATGTACATATTATTTTCATAATTTTTAATTTTTAAACTAGAAATATCAATAAATTCTTATAAACAAGAAGTATAAATTTTCTGAATACTATGTATGAGAGAAGATGTGACAGTACAGTTGTCATAACTATAAAATTATTATCATATTATTATATTACTAGTATTTTATTTTATGTACTTTCATGTAATGATCTTTTTGTTCTGCAGAAATAAAAAAATAGCTCATAATTTATAATTTTAAAAATATCTACAATTAGTTATATAGGTATATATAACTGTAACGTTATATTTTATTGAAAATTAGTAAAAAGTTTGAAGAAAGTAAGTTTTACTTAAAATATTCTTTCTTCCTATGACAGAAATGAAGTTTTTATTATACATTATAGTTGGAGCATAATTTAGCTTAATCCTTTTATCAGGTAACGGCTGAGTTATAATGCCTTAGCTTCATGGCTTATACATATTTACTCGTATATAATCTGCATCAAACGATAGCTATAAAGCGTTTAAAAATTTACACGATTTTATCATCTTTATAAATTATTTCACATAAATTCGTGCATTGTGCATTGTTCTTGTATGTATGTATATTTATACATTTCATATTTTCCAAATAAATTATTATCGTTACAAACACTAATATTTACTAAAACAACGAAAGAAACATGTTTTATTTTATTAAATAAATAATGTAAATTAATAAATAAAACCTTATTTACATTGGAATAACAAATCAAAATGTAAGAGATTAAAATTTAAAGATAGAATTAAAAAATTTAAAGATATATAAGAATAGTTTTAATAACATTTTGTATTTTCTGTAGATTCAAATCATTCTCGTGAACTATTCTTATATGTATACAGTACATCTCTGCGTATCGATCATGATTTTTTGCATATTCTCAGAATTTTAAGAGATTCCTTAGTTACTTGACAGTTACAACTAACCGTGATGGGACATATCGGCCTTTGCTGCAATTTGGCCTTTGCTATGTACTAGATATTAATACAACACGTTACCTACTTCGGACTTATGTTAGAATAAATCAGCCAGTTAATTATTATAAATTAGATTATAAATTAGATTAGATAAGAAAAATTTGATCTGCCTGATGTCTATTCGACTCCAATACATCAACTAGAGGTACATATCTCATTTGTATTCTCGTAGATTTACCTAAGGCTTACATAAAATACTTACTCGACAAATAATAATATAAATTTGGAAAAAAATTTGACATTTTGTATTTTAATATAAAACATTGCAAAATTTACAGATTATATATTTGTTCAATAATCTGCTCGCAGCCGGGCAAAGCTTTAAATTTCTTATCATTCTGAGCCAGCTGTTTCTTTCCTCGCCTATAAATTTCTCACTTATTTTCTTTTTGCTTATGATTTTTTTGTATATTTATAATATATATTTATCGTTTGATATTATTTAAAAAAACAAAAAATTGCTATTTATAATGAAAGAAAGATTTTAGTATACATTCTATTTTCATCTTCCAAAATGTAACATCTGATGAAAAAAATATCTAACCAAAATTTTCTACTTTTTTCATTCTAAGTACATTATGTATCTGCTTTACAGGTTCCTAAAGCTAGTACTATCCTTTAAAGCCGAGCATCTGTTTCTACTAAAGCCGTTCATATGTTCCCAAAATCGCCTGTATTTCTTTTCTATAATAAATAATTTTCCATAAATTTTAACAAACTAAAAATAATTTTGTAATAAAAAATAAATTGTGCACTTATCGTGTTGTTAAATATTAAAAACGTTAAATATTATTACACATATTACATGATTGCATGTAATAAACTTAAAGATGCGAAATTTCGAAATCACATTTCGAAATTAAATAACAAGAGAATATTTAACATATTTATGATTAAATTTTTTCTATTAATAAAAAAAAGTGAAATTCGTATTCGCAAGCATTTTTGCTTTGCTTCCTACCGTGTAGTCAATATTTCATACGAATAACTTCCACCCTCACATTGTTTTTCTTTTTATAGGTATCCATATCCCTAAACCCGTTTTTCCCTGGCTTTAAAATTTAAAGATAGAATAATTTTAATAACATTTTGTATTTTCTGTAGATTTAAATCATTCTCGTTAACATTCTTATATGTATACAGTAATCTTATGAGAGATTTTTTTTCTCATATCCCTCCAAGAGACTTTACGAAAAATAAACTTTTTTTAATAATTAATATTCGAGAATATGAGGAGTACATATATAATTGATAAATTTTATTTAAAAGTTTAATCTTCTCAATATATTTATTACTACTGGTCCATATTTGTTTCAATATCCTCAGAGAAATTGATGTATAATCAATTGCAGATATTCAAATGGAACAACTAGAATCTCTTGTTACTTATTATGGCCTGATGGTGGCTATTTACATAGCAAAACGGAATATTGGTGAGTAATAACAGTTTCATTCTACTAAAATTCTCTTAAGCAAAACCTAACGGGTTTCGATGTAATAAACTTCAAAAATATGTAAATCTATATGTCGAATAGGGATTGCTTTTTTAATGGGAAAGGCGCGCACATAAAATGTGTGTGAAAAAAGTTCCTGTAAACATCACATATACAATTTATAAATATAAAAGAGATTGAATCGACGATAATTCTAAGGAGATAAGACAGAAAATTGCAGTATATTTGTTAGCATCGTATCACTGGAGATGATAAGAGAAGTTCGACCTAATTAGAGTGGTCGCATTTGTTCCACTGCATTACCATAGTTTGAGAATTAATTTATTTATTAAAGAGAGAGAGATTTGACTTGTATTGCCTTGCTATTTATTATAACTTATATAAAATATTTTTTTGTACAAAATAAGATTAAAATTATAAATAATTATTAATATAAGTCAGAAAACGGAAAATTACTTATTAAAAGTACTAGTTATTGTTATTCGTTACCGGGTCAAAATAGTAATAAAATAGTAAGCATTAATTCACTAATTGCAAATGACATATAATGTGTCTCAATATACGGATGAAACATTTAAATAGTTATATTAGGATTTCTCTCAATCGGCTTTAATAGAATGATACTTTATGATTAAATAATTATTTAATGTTAATAATACGAAAATAAAAAAAAAGAAATTCAGTCACAAATGTTTGCTAAAACAGAATTAGTTAATTTAAGGTATGACAAAAGAAAAAATTCGCTTTTAATTAAAGTATAACAACAGAAAAAGCACAATGCAAAAGTTTTGTCCATACAATATATAATAAAATATACGAAATGTAAATCCAGTCATGTAAATTTTTATATATACATATATATGTATATGTATATATTTTGCTATAATTGTTATAAATAAATAATTCAATACTAAACGATTTGATACTAAAAAAATTGAATTTTTTATATTTTATAAAAGCTTTCAATTATTTTCAAAACTTAGTCAAGCTAATTGACAGTATCTATGGGTTAAATTGCTAAACTAACAAAAATAGAAAAGTTGAAAACATAAAACTAGTAGGTATTGAATGTGAAGCGTCAATATTAAATATACTATCCTTTTCTGCATGAACAATAAACAACACGAGTTCAATTTACAGAGCAAAATAAAATTCGAGATTTTTTTCTTCATAAAGAAAAGTTTAAATTGGCGTAAAAAATATTGTGTAGAAAATATAGATTTCCCAAAGATTAATTCTCAAAAGAAAACATTATTCAATTCACAATAAAATTGGTGATTTTATTGTGAATTAAATAAACATTTGTTAATAATTATATCGCGTACCGTGCCAGTTACTCTATTCTCTATTTATTATTCAAAAGAACAAAATATTCAAAGGCTATAAGACCAAATCAGTACATTATACATATTTTTTTTATTATTTTAATTTCATTCTATTAATTAAAAGCTTAATTTTATACATGTAATAATATAATTTATAAATATTTTAATTTAATAACTTTTTTATCCAAAGAATAATCATTATAGTTATATATTTGACTATCAAATTTTGTATCAAATTTCTTATCAGAAAATATCAATTCCTATTGAATATCCCTTTGAACATAAATCTTAATCATTCAGAATAACATTTCGTCCATCACGTAAGTACAACTTTAGATATACATCTAAAGTTTTCATTTATCGAATAGTCCGCAAACTTACTATCATTAGAGTACGGCTGCTTTCCACTTACGAAGAACATCGCGTAAAGCTAAAGTTTACACAGAATACCGCTGTTTCTATATATGTACGAAGCAGCTCCAAGTTAAGGTTATTTAACGGATGTAACAATATCATTGGGTCTGATAGCGTGCAATAGGATAATTTAAAATACTCAAACCCATCAGGGAGTGACGTACAGTTCTATATGTACCAAATGGAAAATTCAAGTTATGCATAGATCCTATCTATATCACAAATTCCAAGTAATTTCACAGAATAATTCTCTTATGTGCAATTTAACACATTCAGCGAATGTAATTGCCACATTTACTCTTGGGATTTTGAATTGATACTCAAATTAAAAATGTCGAGAAAAATAAAATCGAAATTGTATTACCTGTTCCGGAATATAATTCTCGCAATATTCCGAGTAAGAAATAGCTAATAATTAATGTAGTATTTAATTCAAGCTTGTTACATCAAACGTTATGGTCATACTGTATGCTAAAACTTTTTTTAATAAAACTTTTTTTTTATTAAGTCTCATTCCTTAAATTAAAAAAAATAAACGCCTATTTAATCTTATTGAACAACGTTATTCAACATTATTGAACTTTAAATGCTAAATAACCGATTTCTTAAAAATAATTAAACTGCCTTAATCTTTAGTCCAAGTTTTACTATCGCTACGACAATACCTTAACTTTAATTGCCTAATTTGAATTCTCCATCTTAAATATACATATATAAACAATACTAATCAAAAATAAATATAATATTTACAACAATTACATTGTGCTACATTGAATTTTAAACATCACAATTAATAAAAACGGATTTCCTTCCTTCTTTCTTGAATAATCGGCCAATTCGTGTATCTTATAAAACGAGTTACGGTTTTAATAAAACTTGGCGTAGTAAGTTTCTCTCAGTATATACCTCGGCATTTTTATGGTTTTACATAAATAATTTATTACAGCTACAATCTTCTATTCCTTACTGTAACGTATCTGGTTCCCATGTCAGTGATGGCAATCTGTTACACGTGCATGGGACGAAAATTATGGGGCTCAAAATCGATTGGTGAACTTACGCATTACCAGAAAGAAGCGATGAAATCTAAACGCAAGGTACGTTATTGAATACTTCCATATTATTATGTCAATAATATTTTACAATGTAATGACAGTAAACTCGTAAAATGTATCAATAAGCACACAATTGCAATGTATCAAAATTAAAAAAGAAATGTTTTCCCACATATTACTGTTTTGCATCAAATTTTTCGAATTTTTCAAAAAGACAAAAATGTATTTAAAAAATTCTAAAAAATAGCCGCAAATAACAACAATAAGAAATCTTCATATAAATCTTTACAGAAAGTAAAATAAACATAGAGTAGCAAATTTTTCTACTATTATACATTTACATGCGAAAATCTTAAAATATACTCGTACTTCTATAAAATAGGTCACCGTTGCATTATGATTATAAAATTATTCGCAATGTTATCTAGGATTCACTTGCATACAAATTAAATGTTTTTACAGTTATCTATTTAAATATTAATAAAAGCTATTTCCAATGACATATCTTCAGTAAGCTACTTACTATGTTATTTACAAACTATATTGTCTTTGGCAGCATCAAAGTAATGACTTTCTAAACACAACATGAATATTAAAGCGTAAATTTCAGAACAATAGATTTCTATTAAGTACTCCTTAATACTGTTGGTTAACAGCGTGCTACAATAGACATATTGAATATAAATTTTGAAATTAGGACTAATTGCAACTAATGGTTTTTTTAATAATCATTTTTGCAACTGCAAAATTATATTTTTGTAAAATTTTATTGAGATTTGAACCTCTTCTATTTTATATTTACACACAAACACACACACATATGTATATAACATTTTTTAGAAATCATTATTTTAAATAATGCATATTTAATCAATTTTAAATTTACAAAATATATATATAGTTAAAAGAGTATAATAGATTTGAATTCTGTTTTAATATCTTTTTTCTTTTTTTTGTTGCAGGTTGTAAAGATGTTTATTATCGTGGTGACAATATTTGCAGTGTGCTGGTTGCCATATCAGGGATTTTTCATTTTCGTGTATCATCATCGTCATTTTGCAGAAAGTAGTTATGTACAACATGTGTATTTAAGTTTTTATTGGCTCGCTATGTCTAACTCTATGGTAAATCCGATCATATATTACTGGATGAATAACAGGTATTGCAGTATTTCTTATATATAGATTGTAAAGAAATTATCTATGACACGCTTCACAAAAAATGCAATCATTTATTTTAAACAACGAACGAAGTTTTATACATCAACTTTAGAATATATATTAATATTTTTTTGTATTTTTTTATAAAATCTATTTTAGCCACAGTATATGATTTATTGGTTTATGAAATTTCAGTTTTATTATATATACGTATTATATTTTAATATATTATATGTGTATATTTTATTATGTGTGTTTAATTCTTAAATTTATTTAATTCTTAAATTGATGTTTAATTCTTAAAACGCTTTTTATGTTATACTATATAGTATATAAAATTATAAATAAAATTCTATCCTAATTCTGGCATAAATTATAGTATAATGATCTAAAGTAGGATTAATATAGATTAAAAGATCTGTTAATAAGTATTCATTAGTAAAATTAATGACAAATAAATATCAAGATATTAAAGAAGATTTATATAAATCTTACCCGAACATCTGATTATATATAACATCTTTATAATAATTTCGCCTAAAAAATATAATAGTAATCAATTAATTCAATTTAAAAAATAATAAACGTGAAGAAAAATTCGTTTAATCATCAAGTATTCAATTAAAAAAAATAAACGTAAAAAAAATTCGTTTAATTGTCAAGGATAAAGTATAATACGCCTACAATGAGATTAACAGAATAGCGGGTAAAAGAAGTGTACGTTCAACGAGTTTTGCGTTAGCATTGTATTCATCGAATCTCAGTCCCTCACTCATTCAGAGATTTACGTCTCTTTTTAATCGCTTAAATTCTTTGTAATATCCGATCAACACGATATTATTAAAAGTATTATCAAACATAATATTTCAAAAAATTCAACTCTCGAGATTATATAAAGTAGTCTCCGACAATTTAAGAGGATCAAAGACAAATCTCGAGATTAACATTGTTAAAAGCACAATCCATCTTGAAACTTTATCGAAAACTTTTGCATAGAATTATATGATCTTACTGTCCTGATGTAATTAATATCGTTTCGAAATAAATGTAAGTTATAAATTAATTGTGTTTCTTAAGGCCAAGAGGAGAATATATTTAATAATCTTTATAATAATAATTTTTTTTATGTAATTTAAGTTTGCGTAAAAATTCTATAATGAAATAATTATTATATACTTTATTATGTATTGTGAATACAATTTGTAATAATCATAAACTTATATCAAATTTTAATGATATGAGTCATTCGGCGGTTTCGCAACTGCATTTTCTAATCAATAATGCGAGAGCATCGATCCCTAGGTTAACCACAGAGAGTTTCAGTTTACATTCTAATTATACATTTCTATACATTCGCATATCGATTCTCAACAGTTTAACTCCGCCGCTTTCCATCCTCTAAGTTCCTTTACTGTGAAAACTGATCGCGTCTGTCAGATGCAACATGATAAGCTATCAGAAACTCTTCATTGCATAAAGAAGAAATCTTGTTATTACTATCTGTTATTACTTGCATTCTTAGACATCCTATTAGTATCCAGATAATCTTCTGTTTGTGTCACTAATAATTACATTTAACGTAAGAATTACATGTATTACGGTAACTATATCACAATACAAATGTGAATGATCAAGAGAAATGAATTAAAATATTAGGATATTGAATTTTCTATTATATATACTTTAGCTCTTCTCGAAGAATAATATAAAATAATTATAAACATCTTAATAATATATAAACAATAAGCATTACAAAACTAATAATTACAGTAAAAAGTAATAATTTTCGTGAAATTGATATAATTATTTAAATAAAATAAATATTTAAAAATTCGAAAATTTTAATATAAAAATTTTTTATTGTTACATATAAATTTATTTTTTAAATAAAATTCTGATTTTACCTTACACAATCAGAATTTCTTCTACAAGTTTTCCTCGAATTTTCCATACAAATTTTGATAGTACGTTCTATGAACTAAAATAAGAAAAAATATACAAGCGTAGGTCTTTATATGCTTTAATAAAAAATTACAAATGTAAAATGTGTAAAGAAACGATTTTATTTAAGATTGCATTTCAAATTACCACCCGGCCATGTCAATATATGTTCGACATCGTTGTAATTTATCATCTTTTTGCAAGCATAGGAAGATTTCTTCTATCCTCGCAAAATAAGGTAATAAATTCAAATTTACATTACGTCAAAGTTTATACAGAAAATCCGGGGACATCCTACATTCTAAATACATTTATAAATAATTCAACAAAAAATTGAAAATTTTTTATTATAAAGCGCATTTTGTAAGATCGAAAACGACATTTTCTTATGAAAGATTTAGTAAAAAAATTTTAATTATTGTTGCATTAAATGATTTTATTATTTACCTATCTTCTATTATTTATTTATTTATCTATTAATTACTATAAATTACTTTTTTTAATTTTTAAAATAATATATGTTATATTCTGTCCAATTATGTACAATAATTTATCTTAACATTGGAGAAACCATTTCAGTGAACTGTGCTCGTAAATACACATTTCTAAGATTTAGCTCATGTCGCGCGCGCAGAGGCAAATTGATTAAATTCGAGAACTGACATCTTATATATACGATGAAAGCGCAATAATATCCGGCGCAATATTTGCATTTTCCGCTATTATACATACTCAAGGACCATTGCACAGTTGCCGCAATGCACACCGAAGAATTATACATGAGAGAACTCAATTATGTTAAAATAATATAATGCTATCGTATAATAATCGTATAATAATCACAAATGAACATCGTCGGCTTTGGCATAATAAAATGTTATTATTCGGTATCAATTCGTAATCAAATGTATTAATTGTATATTTTCTGATATTTTACCGCCTGATTGATTAGTAAATACAATCTGCATATATCAGGCCTGTCCAATTTTAGCTCTAGAGTCAAAACGCAAAGCCATCGACGCAAAAAGTTCAATATGGGTAAGATTTCAAAAACTGTAAAGTGTTGACACGCATATGAGTGATGCTTTACAGCTCAACACTTTACAGTCTCTGAAATCTTACTAATATTTATTTTTTTGCTTCGATGGCTTTGCGTTTTAGCACCGGATCTCAAATTGGATAGGCTTAATATATACAGATTGTATTTACTAATCAATCAGGCGGTAAAGCATCAGAAATTGAACAGGCCTAATGCATATTTAATAATATTCTTTAAATTTGAGAAAATAGTTAAATACGTTAATAATACTGAGAGATTCGTAGAACTGGTTTCTTTATAGTAACTTTACGTTTTTTATGTTTATCATTTTGTGGAAAAAGACTACAGAAATTTATATGTTCCAATATTTTAATAAAAATTTTACATATATTTGAATTATATTTAATATATTATAATAATATTTTTAAACTATATATATTAATATACAGGGTGTTTCCAAATTAAATCGCAAAACTTCGGGAGCGTGTAGAGGAGTAAAAAACTAAGAAAAAAAGTCCTATAGACATATGCTCGT